>NC_133617.1:665449975-665749975 GCF_048593235.1 Sminthopsis crassicaudata
AAAATAAACCAGAAAAGGAAATAGCAAACTCTTAAAAAATAGAGCTTGGAGTAGCAAAACTATTCCAGTATCTTTGCTAAGAAAATCTTAAATAGGGTCATGAAGAGTTGGACATAACTAAAACAATTGAACACCAACAAAAATGTGCAGGATGGATTTGATGAAGAGAGTGTGAGAGCAGGAAAACGAGTTAAGAAGCATCCCCATTATCCAGAAGGGAAACAACTTAGGCCTGACCTAGAGTGAAACTGGAGAGAGGAAAGGAAGGTTTGGATACAATTCAAGAAATACTGCAGAGGCAAAATCAGTAAGGCTTTGCCAAATGATTAGATATGATGGAGCAAGAGGAGAAATGGGAGTCTAATTCGATTGTCTAAGCAAATATGTGATGTCAGTTAGTTGGACGCTACCCCCATTTTAGACATGAAAAAACCAACGTTCAAAGAGATGAAATCACTTTTTTGTAACCTCAAGCAAGTCCCTTCCCCTTTATGCATCTCAGTTTCCTCTTCTGAAGAGTGAGAGAGTTTTAGTAGCTGGCAGTGCTATACTACATTGCCAATACTAGAGGCAAGATCCCATCCAGAAATAAAACATGAGAAAATAAAGGATCTTACAGAGTTTTGGAGGTGGAAGAGAGGGAAGCAAGAATGGTCATATGACTGAGCAGGCTAGTTATTATTAATTATAATTATTAGTTAAGGCAATTCACTTTTCTCTCTGGGCCTGGGTTACCTCATTGCTAAAATGGGAAATAGTTGGGGCGCTCTGTATGTGTGTGTGTGTGTGTGTATAAATGTATGCATATATATATTTTGTATATATGTGTTTGTATATATTATGTATACATATAGAAATATACTAGTATATTACTATTACATTATATTTATATATTATATATTGAATGTATATTATATATTGTCTGCCTCAAGGCTCTTAGGAAGCAAGCTCCACATTAGTCTTAACTGCTACAAGGAAGCTATAATTATTACCCTCACTCCCCAAGAACTGTTTCTAGAATCAAATGATATGGAGGTGGAAAAAGCCCTTTGGGAAGTACCAAGTCCCAGGACAAAGGGAAAAGAAGGCACTGGCTTTGTTTTGTTTTGTTGCACTAGGATGGCATGGAGGCCACCCCTTCTGCTCTGTTGGTTGTTAGGGGCTTTTCAGAGGACAACACGCTCACTCATCCATCTTGGCTCTGGGGCTGGGATCTTTCACAGCTGCTGTCTAGCCACAGGAACGACCCAAGTATGCTTTAGTCTACAAAAAGGAAGAGTCGTGCTTAGTAAGCATGGTCTAGCCCTCTAGATAATCCAATGTGTGACTTGCTCCCAGTCTCACTTTGCTCATCTATAAAAATAAGGCATTTGAGGCCCCTCCAAGCACTGACATCCTGTAGTCTATGTTCCAAAGCCTCTCCAAGATCTGAAGTTCTATGCAACCATGATCTCCCCTTACAGACCAAGGACACATCAACAAATATCATTGTTCATAACATGGTGCAAAACATTAAAGCTGGAGGTCTAGGAGCTGACATGAAATAGAAAGGCAGAGGCAAGATGGTTCTTCTAGGAAATATTAACCTTCCCTGACCATCCTGACTCTATCCTGAGACCTTGTCATCCAGCTGTTCCCCTTGGGAGAAGCTGACCTTCCTAGCTAACTGGAAGCTCCCTGCAAGCAACAATTTTGTTCCTATGACCTATGAGCCCATAGGAGCTGCTCAGGGTCTGCCTGGATTGAGGGAGATTCAGAAATTACCTTTGGAGATATTCCAGAGTGGGTTGGTGAAAGGACTTCAGGTGTAAAGAGTTAGATGTCCCAGTTTGGATAGTGTATATGACCCCAGAGAAGAAATTTCATCCCTATGTCTCAGGTGCCTCATCTATAAAATGGGAATAATATTTGCTCTCTTTCTCTCACTGTGTTTTTTCTTCACTTTAAAGGGTTAAAGAAATAGTTGCTTAAAATAACAATCACCCTATGAGTATGATTAGTAGCCAAACAGCCCTCCATGTCTCTGGTACAATAATGGCAGCTATTCAGAAAGAATTATTTGAGTGGACATGGAAAGGTGCAATTGAACAAATGTCTCTCCCCTTCCCTTCTATCCTCCTAAAATCCCACCATCAGCTTCATTCCTTGTACACACACACACACACACACACACACACACACACACACACACACACCAAATCCTCAATAGAATGGGATTTTGTCCTGGGTTTCTTGGTTGCAGTGACCAGCTCTGGGGAAGCAAAAAGCCCTTGGATACTTATTAGAAAGCCAACTTCCCAAGGCTGGAAGAGAGCTTAAGGGAGAGTGCATTCAGTAAACCAACTGCTCCAACAAAAGAATTCTCATTTTGGCATCTCTGACAAGTGAACATTCAGTCTGCTTAAAGGCCTCCAATAGCCAGGAACTTCCATGGCAGTCCATGGAATAGGTCCTTCCAACAATCAGAACTAGGTTGGGCCCTATCAATGTCTTGGTATGTTCTAAGCCAACCAGACCAAGTGTGATCTCTTCTCCCCCAGAGAACCCCCAAACAGCCATTATGTTCCCATCAGACCTGGTAGAGAAGAAGAACTGGTCATGGAGATGTGGATAGAGGGAAGGTCCCCTGCATGCCTTTTCTTAGATCACTTTTCCAAGGACTCCCATTTTAAAGAGGCAAAAGAACCTTTGATAGAGTTTTAAGAAAGCAAAGATGTCCCCCCTTTTCATTTTGTCTTTGCATATGGAAATCCTTTTCTTCCTAGGGTAGCTTGGGTGAGTTTTCCATCAGATAAGAGGAAGAGAAAAAATGAGCTAAGATCAGGAATCAATCAATAAATGAATGAATGAACAGATAAATAAACATTAAATACCTACTATGTGCTAAGCACTAGAGATACAAATTTTTAAAAAAAAGTTAAGTAGGATTGAGGATGGAAGGTAGGGATGGTTAGTGGGGAGCAAAGGTTGGATAGAAAGAAAAGTATAGACAAACATAAATATACTTCCCCTGTTACATAGGTTTAATCCAGGCTGCACTGCCCTAGAGGGAGAGCAAAGGTCACAGGCTATTTGTACCACCACGGAGAAGAGAGAGGGAATAAGGAAGTAGAGAGATAATCATGCACCAGAAATGCAAGATTGGGAATGAAGGGGAGGGAGTGGAATAAAGAGTGGGAAGAGATTGGCTCCTTTAGCTCCTAACCTTAAGCCAATAAAGGTAAAGGATTACACAAGCAGACTTGGATACAAGGCCTATTGTTTGGACCCTGGAGGAAGTCGTGGATGGAGGAGGCTGATAGATGGCACTTTATTGATGGATGGGGGGCCAAGCCCAATGCCCCTGGGCCTAGCTTCCTGGAGGGGGCTGGGAGGGAAAAAGCAGAAAATGGGGAGAGAAACACTACATAGGACTTGAGAGTTGCCAGGGAGGCCCTCTGAGATTACCTAATATGACCTCCTCATTTTGAAGAGAAAACTGGGTCAAAGAAGGAAAGGGATTTACCCAAAGTCAGGGTACCAGAACCAAGACTTGGGCCAGGGTCTGTAGCCTTCAAGTTCAAGGTGGGCTTGGGCCTTGGGGCTTCCCATGGAATTCTATCTGCCAAAAGGAGACTCATGGGCAAAATCTCAGGTTCAGCCTGTGAGTGTAAAGTGACTGTGTAGAGCTGGCCCCTCACATCACTACCTGCCTTCCATGTTTAGAAGCCCCATCATTGTTAGCACTTTCCCTTAAGAGATTACCTCCAATTTACTCTAGTTTGCCCATAATTGCTTTCATGCTGTTTCTCCATTAGATAGTTAGCTCCTCGAGGGTGGGAACTTGGCATTTAGAAAGTGTTTAACAAATGATTGACCATTTTCACCTACAAACATTATTCCTGACTCCAACTAATATCTGATATTATACCATTAGAGTTGTATTTCTTTAAAGTGTTGATACAAATTAGGTGTAATCAGTTACTGGTACCCTAGAACCCAAGAGTCAATGCACAGTAGAAGGGAATATCAATAAAGCACTTTACAGGTTTACATAGTATAAACAATCGTTATTTTGATCCTTATGATACCAAGTAGCTAGTGGAAGAGTTATGCCCATTTTAAAGATGAGGAAAGTGAGGCTAAGAAAGAGAGAATGACTCCCCTGACTCACATTTTTAGCTAATAATTTGCAAAACTGAGTCATAGGGGATAAGCAAGACAGGATGTCATTCCCATTTTGCAGACAAGGAAAGCTGAGGTTAGACCAAGTAGAGACTCATTACATCTTCCTAAAACACAAGTTCCATCACTCCATTCTCCTACTCTTTCAGGACCCTTCAGTAAATTGGCATTTTCTATAAAAACGAACCTTTCCCTCACCTACCTGCCCATACATGTACAATCCTTAGCCTGGCATTCGAAGCCTTCCATTATTTAGCCCCAACTTACCTTGGCATATTTCCCTCCCACTACCCACTGTGTCCCTGGCTTGCATCCTATACTCCCCTGCCTCAGAATTCATTGACTAGATCATCCCTCAAGCTTGAGCCCCTTCCAATGCTGAAATCCTCATCTTTCAAGATCAGCTCAGGTGACATCCCCATCAAGTCTTACTTCACCTCCATCTCCCTCCAGCTAAAAGCGTTCTCTGCCTGCCCAGCTTTTTTCCTAACAATTGCAGTTACCCTTTCCCCTTATATTTCCTTCTCCCTTTTCACACATGTTTCACACCTACACCCACACACTTAAGATTTCAGTTTTTCCCTTTCTTAGTCTGGCCCATAGAAAGCTATTGACAAGTGCTGAATGATCGATCACTTTACAAAGGGATTCACACTCATCATATCTGCTCTTCACAATAACCCAAAAGGGGTTCATGTCCAGATGATTAAGATCACACCTTTCTCCCCATTTTACAGATAAAAAGATAAGCTCAGAGAACAGCAAGAACTTGCCCAAGGTAAAACACCAAGGAAATGAAATCAGGTAGTCTTGCTGCTACACTAAAATGCCTCAGTTCCACATCCATAAAATGCGAGTAGTAAATCTTGACCTTTACTCATCCAGGTTTCTTGGGGGGAACCTATAAGTAGATGGAATGTTCTATAGAGCAGGGAACTCTTATTATCATCATCATCATTATTACTTTTCTCACTTGTGTGGATCAGCCAGCCTGGCAGACAGGGCCCGCTCAGGATAGGGGGAGCAGGACTCAGGGCGACAGGGATGGGGCCAAGGAGGGAGGACCCATGACAGCCCCAGCAGGTGTTGGGAGACCTGCCAGGCACCCACCCCAGAGGAGATGGGCCAGGAGTAGCCAGGCCAGGCAATGCTCAGCCTCTGGGATTGGGGGTGGGTGTGGGTATGGGGTAGGAACTCGGGGGGTGAGGGGGGAACAACTGACACTTTGGAGCCAGCCCAGCGTGGGCGATGGCCCCCCGGAACCTGGAAGCAGGAGGCACGACCCAGCTCCCCCAAGCCAAACCAAACCACAGCCCCCCAGACAGGAATCCCGACAGCTGTGCTGGGAACAGCGCCCGTCAGGAAACGAGCACGTCTCCAAACCTGCCCAGGCCCCCCGCCCGGATTCCTCAGGATTATCAGAGTTCCAAGGCAGTTGCCAGGACATTCCGGGAGTCCTGCTCGAGAGCTCCCTTCGCCCCCCAGCCCAAGGGTGACCAGAAGTCACAGATCATATGTTAGACATCATGGATAAAAGAATGTCCAAGCTGGGAGGGACCCGAGAGACCATCTAGGCCAATGAGAAGACTGGGGCTCCCCAAAGCAAGATAAGTATTCAAGGGTCACCCACCCGGCTAATTCCTGACAGAGTCGTGACTGGGTCCCAGTCCCACCAGCTCCAAGGTTCAATGCCCTTTCCACTAGTCTATGCTGACTCCAAACACGACTGACTTCAATTCAACAAACTTATTAAAAACTCATTTAGGAGTCTCATGGACATATCATGCTGCTCCTTTACTTCGGGCAGCCTACTGTCACACAGCATCATTGCCCTCTCTGGGATTCAGCAAATCCCAGAACCAGCCCAGGGAAAATGGGTCCTCTCCTCAGGGCATCAATATGCAGGGGAAGAATGAACCTAAGATACATGTCAGACTATTGTGCATTCCCCAGGGTGGCATCCCACCTTCCTATTAGGTTGTAAGCTCCTTGAGAGCGGGAACTGTCTTTTGTCTCTTTTTGTATCTCTAGTGCTTTGCAGGATACCTGATAATTAATAGGTACTTAATACATGTGTAGTGATTGATTAATTGCCTGATCTATTGCATCCTGAAGGTAGGAGTGGGTCAGATTGCTCCCTCTCTCATACCCTCAATTGGATTATTCTGTGGCATCTCACGCCCCATCCAACTGTTTTTGGCCCACGTGTTTCCCCATCCACAATGAGGGAGGTTGGGTAGAACACTGGCCCTTTTAGCTAGCAGGAAGGGATGCCAACGAGACCCCCACGACCTTCCAACCATCTTGGATTGTTTAGATAGGGAACAGAACTTTGGCTATGGAATCAGAAATCTGGAGTTAAGCATTTTAACTCCAATATTTGTTAACTGTGGGATTTCCTTCTCCTGAGTCTTTTCCTCCACTACAAAATAAGAGATAATCTTTTATCAGGATTGCTAAGAGGAAAATGTTTCACACAACTCAAAATTCTATAAAAATGAGAACTATTAACATCCCACTGAGGGGTGGGGGGTGATGAGAGGAGAAAAAAAGAAGTAAAAAAGGTCTGCAGCAAAGAACAACAGAACAATTTACAAGGAAGATAAAAAAAAGATAGACACTCGTGAATATAGTTTCTTCTAATGATATATATATATATATATATATATATACTTTCTTGAACTGGTAATTTGTTGTTAGATATTTTGAATCCTCCCTGATGTTCTGCTGGATACATGATGATGTTCTCTTTTGTTTTATTTTATTTTGTATTGTATTCCTTTTCTATTTTTCTTTTTTCTTATTTTTTTAATAATTTTTTAAAGATTCCTTTCTCTCCATGCCATAATCAGTCATCAGTTCCTCCCTATTTTTCACTCCCAGTTCTCATACATCCCATCTTCTCTTCTAGGAAGTTATGGTGCATTAAGTACCAGACCTGAATTCAAATCAGAATTCAGATCCTTGTTAGTTATGTTTCTTGTGCAAATCACTTAAACTCCATCTGCCTGTTTCTTTCAACTGTAAAGGGGAAGTAGGTGATAATAGCACCTACTTCAGAGTTACTGTGAAGATGAAAGAAAATAACATCTGTAAAATATGTATAACCATTGGCACTTAATAGGTGCTAAATAAATGCTTTATTCAGCAAATTCCTCTCCCTTCTACCCCAATCACCTCTTAGCTTGATATTATACTTTTCTCCCATTATCTCCCTAAAAGCTCCTTCCCCCTTGCCAGCAGGGCTGTCCCTCCCAATCCTATACTTACTTATTCCAATCTTTACATTCATCTCTCTTCCCCAGAGCAGAAATGTCCTCTTCCTTCCAATTTTCAGCTCTCCAAACTGTGTCTAATTCTTTAAGATTGAGCAAATGCTACCTCTTCTGGGAAGCCTTCACTGACCAGCCCAGCTGAAAAGGATCCTTCCCCTTTGCTGAGCTCCTTCCTGCAGTATCACCATCTATCACAGGAGCATCTGGCTGGTTCAGCTTTTCAGCCCCACCCCAGAGAGCAGGGTCAATTGCACTTCTTGGTAAGGGGGTAAGGGGACATCTCCCTACACAACATTAGCCATTCCTCTCAATTGCCACGTAGCACAGAGCCATGTCTTCAAGCTTCTGGAGGCTTATCTCCTTTCCTTGACTGGAAGCTTCTGGAGACAGTATTCCATCTCTGTGGCCACTCAAGGAACATATACATTAAATGACAGGATTAGGGCTAGAAAAAGACCTTCAAGGATGTCCTATACACCTTTGTTTTTCTGGTGAGGAAACTCACCAAGAGACTTAAAGTGACTTCTTCCAAGTCTCACAGATGGGCTGGAGAAGAACTATTCAGCATGTCTGACTTCAAGCTTCACACTTTCCCTATTCTATCGCACCCACTTTCTAGGTGCCTGAGACATAAGAAAAGGAGGCAAGAGACCTGGTTTAGAGATTTGGTTCCATGACTTCCTATGTACTCTTTGACGTGTCTTCCCTCAGACCTTAGGATCCTCTTTGAAATGAGGACCCTGGACTTCATGACCTCTAAGGTCTTCCTAGCCCTGAAGACCATGGTCATAGACCAGGCCTTCTCTTCCAAGTCCACCCTGCCTCCTTCTCTGGAGAATTCCATTCTGAGAGAGCTCACCCACCCGTGGGTTTGGCCAAGGAACAAGAAGGGCACTCGGCTCCAGTTGGCAGAGCCTCTGACACCAGCTGCTGGTACCATGCTGTGCCCTTCCAACCCCTAGCCAGAATGCACCTGGTGCCCAGAGATCAATGCAGCTGCTGCCCCAGGTTCTCTGGACCCCAGACAAGGGAAAGGGGAGGGGAAGGAGGGGAAGAAGGACAGACAAAGCCTTCAGTCAGCAGGGGGGAATGGAGGGGGATTGGGGTGGGAAAACATGCAATAATTCAACCATTGCTCATCCCACAGTCAAGCTCTGCTGAGCCCTCAGAGAGGTCCACATGAGCCAAGAGTAACTAACAGTCATTCAAGGGAGTTCAGAGAATGCAAAGCTAGAAGGCAGTCCAGCATCTAAGTCCTATGCTATTGTCTTATTGATGGGGGAAACTGAGGCCCAGGATGTGAAATGGCTTATCCAGGGTCGTGGACATAGTATGTCTTGGAGTCAGGATTTGAACACAAGTTTATCTTCCCAGCATGCATAAGTACCCATCCTGTATTTGATTATACAGTGATTCCAGGAGTCAGTCTAGCCAGCCAACTAGCATTTTATTGAGTGACTACTCTGTGCTACGCTAGAACAGTGGTCTTTGCTGCTGACATGGTGGATAGTAAATTGGATTCAAAAATCAGGAGGGCCAAGTCTTTGTCTCAGATTTCGACCCTGGGTCAGTCCTAATCACCCTGTGCCTCAATTTCCTCGCCTGTAAAATTAGGGGACTGGACTCAGAGGCCTGTAATGTATCTTTCAATTCTAAAAACTCATGATACTATAAAGTACTTGCTGTCCAGAAGCAGAGAGAAAACCCAAGCACACAATGATCTCTCAAGGCCAGATGTAAATGGCTTCTACCTGAGGATCAGAGGAAAGAAAGAGAAAGGAAGGGAAGGGAATAAGCATTTATTAAATGCTTATTATGTGCTTTTTATAAAGCTCTTTATAAATATTATCTCATTTGATCCTTATACCAACAGTGTGAAGTAATTATTATTATTCCCATTCTATAGTTGAAAAACTGAGGCAACGAGAAGTTAAGTGACTTTCTCAAGGATCATATAGCTAGGAAGTGTCTTAAGGCTAAATTTGAACTGAGAACTTGCTGATTTGGGATTCCCCACTCTCTCATCTTATAAATAAAGAGACAGCTCTGTGGGCTGAAAACAAAATAAGGGAGTTCTTCAATTGTGTCCCATTCTCTTCATGACCCTTTTTGGACTCTTCTTGGCAAAGATACTAAAGTAGTTTTGTCATTTCCTTCAATGGCTCATTTTACAGATGAGGAAACTGAGGCAACATGGGTAAGTGACTCATTCAGGATCACATAGCTAATAAGGGTCTGAAATCACATTTGAACTCAGGGCTGACTCCAGGCCAGCATTCTATCCCACTGTGTAGTGAGTGACCCTGGAAAGATGGGGAAAGACTTGAATTAATAGAGTTTTGCTGGCAGAGAAACAAGGTTATTCCAAAAAAGAGGGTAGGAATTTGAGCAAAGGCTTCCCTCCTCTTACCAGTCTCTAGCATCATTTATTTGTCCATGTCAACTGCAATAAGCCTTTGTTCAGCACCTACCGTGTGCCTAATACCAGCCATGAGCTTTAATGATAAGAAGAGATGCACAATTAGATAAACCCCCAATCAAGTCTGACCTCATCCATAGGGCTACTTCCCCACAAGAACAGATGGAAACCCATCCCTATCTTCTCATGTCCTAGACTAGTGATCCTCTAGGAAGGTCTTTTGCCATTTGGGGACCACATCTCCAGCACTCGGGCCATCCCTGGGTTATTCTTGAATCTTACAATGTGATTGGCCCATCTCACTGGGCATATATGTACATATATGTACATACATACATACATATACATATATATATGTACATTTCTTGCATGTGGATCATTAACCCAAGTTTAACAAAGGAGAAATCGAGTATCAGGGAGATAAATGATATGGCCAAAATCACATAGCAATCACAATTCTAAGCTGGAATTTGGACCCTCATCTTCTGACACAAGATAGGATGTAGTCCTGGTAGAATAATAGGAGACAGTTGAAAGATGCTGATATTACTAAGACATGCAAGGTTTATTAGAGAGACAAATCAGGTACTATGTGAATTTTGGAGGGAAAGTCATTGGGGATTAGGGTAGGAAAAGGGGGATCTGAACAGACATTGCCTGATGTTACAGGCTACCTTGGTTTGTCCCCAGGGCTTCTTCCCAAAAAGATGGAGTGCCTCTCAAGGACCAAGAACAGTGTATTCTCCCTCACAAGTCCCCTCTAAGCCACCATGTCTTACTATAATACAAGGTACTCAATAAATACTTGGAAAGAAGTAGCAAGGATCAGAAAAAATGGCATTTAACAGCCACATCAGAAGATCAGGGTACAGGTCCCGCTCTGGTACCCATTTTGTAGGTGACCACAATAAGTTTTTTACTTCTCTGGGACTCACTTTTTAACTCTATAAAATGGGAATGAGCCTCATACCACCTCCTTCACTAGACTGTTTTGAGACTTTATAAAACTTTGAGAAATGGAATCTACAATAAATGAATAAATGCTTTAGGAGTCCACAGGTGAGGGATCTGGGAACATTCAGTCTCCCTACAAAGGAGATGGCAGGAGAAAATGCAGATAGGAATTCACCTCCACTCAGAAAGTGTTTACTGGGTATCTACCACTTACCCAATCCTAAAGCAGACTGTAATGTTAATGGAGAAAAGCCATAAAAAATGGGGAAAGGATGCCAGAACAAGCCATTCAAGGTTTCCCATTTTCTTCTCCAGCTCATTTTACAGATGGGGAAACTGAGGCAAACAGAGTGAAGTGACTTGCTCAGAGTCACACAGCTAGATTTGAGTTCAGGAAGATGAGTCTTGACTCCAAGTCTGGTACTCTAACCACTGTACCACCTTGCTGCCCACAGGATAGCTAGCTTCAAGTATCTGAGGGGCTCTCAAGAAGGAAAAAAAAAAAAAAAAAAAGAGGAATCTGACCATTTTGACCTGGCACCAAAGAGCCAGACTGGAGATTTGGGCCTTTCTAACCATAAGGGGCCCAGACAATCCCATACAGCAGTTGGTTTTTTATATTTAAATGCTTCTCTTGGTTTCTTCCTAAGAATTAGAGTTGCCCAGGGGGCAGTTAGATGTAGTGGCTAGAACACCAGCCCTGAAGTCAGGAGAAACTTAACTCTGTACAAGTTATGTGACCCTAGGCAAGTCACTTAACCCCAATTGCCTTAGGAAAAAAAAATTAGAGTTGCCCCAAACTGGAAAGGATTAGAAAGGCAAGGTGTTCCATTTCCCAGCACTGGGGGACTGGCATGGTAAACAAGAGACTCTCACAATATATGGCAGCATTGAGAGAACCGCCTTTTGTGTTCATGACAACTCATGTTTTTGTTTTAAGGGAGTTAAGGTTTTCAAAGCATTCACTCTGTGAAGTAGATAGCGTAAGAATTATTGCTCTTCTTGTTTGACAAATGCTTGTCTTTTTCACCTCTCTGCAGCCTTGGACACTATGGGTCACCTCCTCTTCTTTTCCCTTTCTCTCTAGGTTTCTCTATTTATTCTCTCCCTATTCTCTTCCCACCCATCAGACCCCTCCTCCTCAGGCTCCCTTGCTGAACCCTTGTCCAGGTGTCTCCAGGGCCTTTTCTTTTCTTTCTTTATTTCACTTGGTGATTTCATCGTCTCCCATGGATTCCATTAGCAGCTTTATGTTAATGACTCTCAAATCTATTTACCCAACACTAGCCTTTCTTTTTGAGACCTCCAGTCTCAAATCTCCAACTCCTTAATGAATATCTTGAACTGGTAAACCATTGACATATGGCCCTGGCCCCAGCCCTCCTAACTTTCCTATTAGTGTGGAGGTCATTGCCACCTTCCCAAATACTGATGAACAAAACCAGTGTCATCCTCGACATCTCATTGTCGCACTCCCCGTATCACTCATCTCTTTTACCTTTCTGACACTACCTCATTTCTAGACCACGGCAATATCCCGGCAGCAGGTCTCCCTGCCTCAAGTCTAACCCCACATCAAACAATCCATCATCTGTCAAGCTAAACACATCCACCACATCATCTCAATCAAATCCCATGACTTCCATCTCTGGGACCAAACATAAACTCCTCTACTTGACATTCAAAGTCCTTCCTACCCTGACCCTCTCCTACCTTTCCAATATTCTTACACTTTATTCACCCCCCCACATGCTGTGATTCGGAAATGCTGGCTACCTTGCTGTTTCTCACACAAGATACTCAATCTCCTTCCTCTGGAAATTTACACTCGTTATCCTCCGTTCCTTGAATTCCATCCTTCCTCATGCTCCTGGCTTCCCTGAAGTACAAGTCCCATCTTCTGTGAGAAACCTTTGAAGATTTCCCTTAATGCTAGCACCTTCCCTCTGTTGGTCATCTCCAATTTATCCTGTTTTCTGCATGCTTTTCTCCCCATAGACTGTGAGCTCCTTGAGAGTAAGGACTGTCTTTCCCTTTCCCTTTTTGTCCCCTGCACTTAGCACATACCACATAAATGCTAGTTGACTGAAAGATCATAGTAGTCCTAGAAATGGAAGGGACTTTAGGGTTCATCTCATCCCCTCTCCCTATTTTAGAGAGAGAAAATGACACCGTGTATCTTATCCAAGGTCACAAGTTTCAGAGCCAGAGTTTGTATATAGATCTTCTAGAGCACCCCTTAGCTCATTACATCATGTTTACCCAAGGTCACAGCGTCAGGCTGGGCCTCCAACCCAGGTCTTCTAAAATCCACTATTCTTCACAGTTTACCAGACAGCTACTCAGTGCTTCAAGCTTAAGCCTCTCTAATGCCCACATCCTCCCCACCAAACCCAAACAATCTGTGATATGTCAACCAATGCTCAAAGGCCCTGGAAACCAAAGGATATGGAAACACCCATTTGTAAAAGGAACTTCCCATAATGCCCTCCCACAGATCCCGTCTATCCTAACCTGTCTTGTTTCATAAGCGCCTGGGGGATTCTCCTCACAGGGGTAGCCTCCACCTTCTTCCATTCAGTGTCCAAAGCCTGCATTTCTTGGTACTACATCCTGGTGTCACAATAGTCCCAATTGCGAGAAATTGTTTTCTTCTCACAATCTAGCCTGAGTCCTTCCTGTTATAATTCAAGCCTACTTTGGGGATATTTTCCTGGTAGAAACAGACAGCTGAGGGATCACCTGCACTTACGCATGGCACAGTGGACTGGGGCCAGACACCTGGGAGAAGAAAATCTGGATTCTGGTCTGGTCCTGATACTCGCTTGCCATGTAACCCAGGGCAAGTCCCCTATTCTTGCTGGCTCTCAATTTCATTTTCTATTCTGCAAAACGCCTAAAAATCCCAGCACAAGAGAAGCAGAAAGAAAACAAGATTCGGCATCAGAAAACTTGGGTCTGATTACTAGCTTTTCTCCTTGATATCTAGACGTGACCTTGGGCAAGTCACCATTGCCCTGATTTTTAAATTTTCTCATCAGTAAAACGAGAGGATCCAGATCATATAAGCTTCATTGATCCTTTCAGCTCCAAAATTCTACATAGTCTTTCTTTTCTCCTTTTTCTTCTTTGCCTTCTCTTCCTCTCTTTTCCTTTCTTCTCTCCCTCCCTTCCATCCTTCCTTCCTTTCTTTTTAACTCAAGGACTATGAAATTCCATCACCCAAAACAAGAACTAGAAGATGGAAACAGAGAATGATAACCTAGGTGGAAAATATGCTTCTCTTAATGAGAGTTGGTCAGGGAAAAATAAATCACAAAACTCAACATGTGACCATTCTCTTGAAAAGCAACAGTGCTGTTGATAAAGACTTGAACCCTTGTCCTGAAAAGGGATTGAATTACTGTATGACAAGACAAGTTGAAACCTCTCTGGAGCTCAGTTTCAGCTATCGAGTGGAGGAGGAAGGGATAATATCAGCCCTGCCTACAGCATATGTCTATATTTTAAATAATACTTTGAGATTCACAATTCTTTGATTTTAGGGGAAAAGGGAATGAGGGTACCTACCATATAGGGGTTCTCCCCCAGAAACCCAAACCTCTCTTTGCCTTAGTAGGCAAGACTGATCCTCAAAATGACACACATAGTCAGGAGCCATACAGAAAGCCCTTACAATTTGGCAAGACTTAGTATATCCTTTTAAAGTTCGGGGTCCTCTCTATACCTCAGTGAGGCATCAGTTTTAAGGGACTGAGGGACAAGAGTGAAGATCAAGTGAGAATGGATTGGATGGGTTTGAGAGAGTTAAAATAAAAAGGCACTGTGCACATGTAAAGGATTAACAAAAGGAGACATGGCTCCTCTATGATCCTGAGGTCTGGCTGGACCCCACCCAAACTTCCACAGTCCCTTGTTCCCCACCCATGCCTCTCCCACCCAGACCTCAGGAATCCAAACACAGCCACCTTCCTAGGGCTGGTGAGCCTGGAGGGGCCAGCTGTGGGGAAGACACTACTCTAAGCACTTGGAGGGTTTGGGGTGTTAGGGGAGAGAAAGAGACAGGATATTAGGATTTGCTGAGAAAAAAAAAAATCTGAAACAACTTTAAAGTGTAATATATAGTAAAGGGACAGAGAGACTTACTGGCATCAGTGGCCTGAGTTTGAATCCCAGTCCAGCCATTTCATGTGATTGTGGGCAAGCCTCAGTTTCCTCATTTGTAAAACACCCCCCCAAAAAACAAAACAAAACCAAAAAAAAAAAAAAAACAACAACAACAGATCATCATTCAGGTCCACTCATTAAATGGCAGCAATAATACACCACTTACTCTTACAGGGATGCTGAAAGCACCTCATTTACCCCAAAGTGCTATTTTATCACAGAATGTCATTGATATCCAGTGATTCTGAGCCACAGCTAGCATTTTTTTCCAGTTATCAACAAAGCAATACAAAACCAAATAAGCTTTAAGATAAATCCAATGGGGAGCTCCAATAGAAGGTTGTAGAGAGAGGGAAAGGAAAGACCCAGAGAGCCCTAGATCAGCCAAACCAGGCAAAGGAAGCAATAGATGACTTCCATTTTAACTCATTATTCTTGCTAACTAGGTGTTAAGCCAAGTGGTTTCTGTGCTGCTGAAGGAGTATTAAGTGTTAGCACCCCCTAAATTTCTTCAGCCTGGAGCAAAGCTCTAGTCTTCCCACCCTAGTTGTAGCTTGAGCCAAGCCCATGAGTATAGCTATTCCTCTAGACATATTCATCTGGTAGTTTTTGCTGACAAGCATGCAGGCGCATGAGCCCAAAGACAGGAAAACACACCCCTGACCAAAGGTTCCTCATTACCTATCAGATGAATTATGCCCTACTCAGCCTGGCATTCGAAGCCCTCCACAATCTGATAATGAATATCCCTTGCAGGCTTCTCAAACTTGTCCCTTTCACACACTCTCAGATTCCAGCTCCTTGGGGTTACTTCTCTTGCCTCCTCCTGCCTCTGGGAACATTCCACCTCTTCCTGTTGAAATCTTTCTCTTCAAGATCTCAGGTGATCTCCCCGAGATAAAACAGTTCTCTTCCTGCTCAGATTTTCCTGGAACTCCTTGTGTCCTTTGCTCCTGGCACAGGCTTCCTGTATCATGCCTTATGTGGGTGGCCCAGTAACCTTCCCCCATTCAGTTTTAAATTCCTTGAAAGCAAGATCTGTTCTTTCTCACCTTACATATCCAAGGCCTGTGCAGAGGGCTTTATCCTTAAAGGGAAGGTCTACTCAAAGGACCTCTTACCTGAATTTGCATGTGCTTTATTAGGAGTTCAGAAACTGAATGGATGCCCACTGGGGAATGGCTGAAAAGGTTATGGTACATGAATGTTGTGGAATATTACTATTCTATAAGAAATGATCAGCAGGATGATTTCAGAAAGCCCTGGAGAGACTTAGATGAACTGATGCTGAGTGAAATGAGCAGAACCAGAAGATCATTGTACACACAGCAACAAGATTATGTGATGATCAACTCTGGACTTGGCTCTTTTCAACAATGAGATGATTCAGTAAAATTCCAA
This sequence comes from Sminthopsis crassicaudata, assembly GCF_048593235.1. Taxonomy (NCBI): domain Eukaryota; kingdom Metazoa; phylum Chordata; class Mammalia; order Dasyuromorphia; family Dasyuridae; genus Sminthopsis; species Sminthopsis crassicaudata. Next base: position 665,466,356 of record NC_133617.1, read on the forward strand.
TAGGCTTATGATGGAGAAAGCCATCTGCAGCCAGAAAGAGGCCTATGGAGACTGAATGGGCATCACAACATAGTATTTTCACCCTTTTTGTTGTTTGTTTGCTTTTTCCCCCTTTCTCATTTTTTTCTTTTTGATCTGATTTTTTCTTGTGCAGCATGATAAGTATGGAAATATGTATAGAAGAACTACACATGTTTAAACACATATTTGATTACTTGCTTTTAAGGGAGAATGTGTGGAGAAGGGAGGGAAAAATTTTGGAACAAAGGTTTTGCAAGGGTGAATGTTGAAAACTATCTTTGCATGTATTTTGAAGATAAAAAGCTATTATCAAATGAAAAATAAAGCTAGGAGTTCCTTAAATAGAAATGTGTCATTTTTCATCTTTGTCTCTTTCTAGTTCAAAGAATCGGGCATCTGTAGAAGAATGTATGCTGTATCTGTCATGTGGAATTACTGCATTGAAAAGAAGCTCTCTCAGCAATATACTGACCCAAAACAATTCCAGTAAACTTGGGATGGAAAATGCCATCTGCACCCAGAGAGAGAACTATAGACTTAATGGGAATCAAAGCATACTATTGTCACCTTTTTAAAATTTTGTTTGCTTTTTTCTTTCTCATGGTTTCCCCCTTTTGTTCTGTTTCTTTTTCCTATTACTACATGGCCATTATGAAAATATGTTTAAAATAATTGTACATGTATAACATATCAGATTGCTTGCTGTCTTGGGGAGGGGGGAAGTATTCAAAGAGAGAGGAAGAAAAGAAAATTTGGAACTCAAAAGTTTATAAAAATGAATGCTTGAAAGTTATCTTTACGTGTAATTGGAAAAATAAAATAAAAACTATTGAAAAGAAAAGAAGCCTTTTTCCCCTCAGAGATGTAGGAGAGCTCCTACTCCCATCCAATTTTAAAATATACACATGCCAAATTGATCTTTCCTGAAACACAGGTCTGACCACATCACCCAACTACTCAAAAATCTTCAATGGCTCCCGATTGGCTCTAGGATAAATACAAAAACCTCAGCCTGTCATTTAGAGCCTTCCGCAAACCAAAGCCTCACCTCCCTTTCCAGTCTCATTTGGGGTGTACTCTTATTCCGGTAAAACTAGCCCATCAGCTATTCCCTACACAAAATACTTCTTCCTCCCCTCTTTCTCACAGAATCCCCTTCCTACTATTTTTCAAAAAGCAGCTCAATCTGATCCTCCTCTAGAGAAACTCTCGGTTATTATTTCTCCTTGAGATTACTTGGTAATTATTTTCATTTGCTCATTTTTACACTAGCTACATTTCCCCCAGACTTCCAATTCCTTGAGAGAAGAGACTTACTTTTGACTATCTTCAGAGGCAAGGCACAGTACCTGGCATACTATAGGCACATAATAGTTAATGATAATGCTTCTGCTGGTAACTAATATTTAGAGAGCTCCTTAAATTTCAACATTTTATCTCTTGTTGGATAGTGTGTGTTGATAATAGTTTGTTGAATGGAGCACTGACCCATAGCCAGGGTTAGGATGGGAAGGGCTGAGGGAGAGGAAAAATGTTTTGGGGAGGAGAGTTAAGAACTTGCAAGGTTCCTGGCTGCCTAAAAGCGTCATCAGCATTGACCTTGGAAAGAAGTCTTCCTTGCAGTATTATCTCCAGTTTATAAATGAGGAAATGGACTCAAGAGTAAGGATGTCACAAACCTATTAAATGGAGGAGCTGGGAGTGGACTTTGGACAAGTCGTAGCTCTGGGTCCCCTCCCCTCCTATACCTCTCCAAACAAACCAGAACAAACTCAGAACATTCCAGTATCTAAAATTCCACCATTCAAGCTTGTCCCCTGGGGGTTAAGAAGAGCTGCTAAAATACAAATTCTCTGGAACTGAAGAAGAGGGAAAGTTTCGAATCTCAGACACTTCTGAAGGAATGAGCTAATGAAATCAACTATTTTTACAAGAGGAGAGGATTGGAGCACAATGTCAGGATTCTAAAAAGCTGGCCCACCTCTGCCGACATCCAGGGATATTTGAACAGCCTGGAAATCTCACTGACCCATCAGCAGACAGGGCAAGCCGAGAAACATAAATGCAACTGCTTGACAAGGGAGGAAAACTCATTTCCAACAAGAAACCTTTACCTTCCTGATTTCTATTTTCTTAGGACCATAGCGTGTTTGCTATGTAAGAATGCCCAGGCTAAATCCCCTTCTAATGATTCTCTCAGTTATTAGAACTGTGTCTTTGAGAATTTGGAATGGATTGTGTTTGCTCATCTCGATGCTAGCTACATCCTTCCACTAAGAGCATCCAGTCTGGTGGGTCTTATTTGACAGAGGACAAAACTGGACCTGAAGAAAGCCACCGACTAACAAAGCAGACCTGCCCATTTTGATCCCAAGACCCAGAACTTTCTCCAACTGATATGAGGGTGATGAAATCAAAAGTGGGCCAATTTGAATGGGGGCCAGAGGTATGATAGGACTATATTTGAGAGAAAAAAATAGAGGCAGAGACCCGAGAAATTTTAGGACCTGAAGTCAGGATTTAGTCTAACTTACCAGTCCTAGCTAACTGACAGACTTTGAGGATGGCCCTGTCCTTTTCCCTCTTTGGGACTTGAAATAAGGGTGGGAAAAAATGAGAAGGAAGGCTTAGGCAACCTCCCAAAGACTGAGAGGGTCCGAACTCTCAAAGATTCCTCCCTCCCAGCTCTATGGGACATCTTGAGGGAGTCGTGAAAGCCTTGGTTTCCACCTCAACCTCCAGCTTTCCATAGGCCACAAATAGTCTTTCCTATTAGTCATTCAAGTCCTCCTTCCATCCCACATATATGTGCCTCAACAGTGTCACAACACACACACACACACACACACACACACACACACACACACTTCTGACCACCTTTGCAAGCGCTTTACCTTTCTGGAAGTTTTGCAGGCTGAAAGTCTGACAAGGACCAGGAAAAATAAAACAACTGAAGTTTAAGGCTCCATAGCTCCCAGTCAGAGAAACTCCCAACCAGCCAAGAACTGCATTTTTGAGTATGTGTCAGAAGAAGAAAAGAAAGAATTTCTAATAGAGGAGAAATCGGTCTACTTATTAACTCTTTCTGTGATGGTGGGCCCAGAATGAAGGAACCAGCATCCTGCCTTGCCCCTGTGTTCTGTGGGATGGGTTTGGGGAGGAGGAGGGGGGCGTAGTCTGGCTAGAAAAGCAAACCCAAATCTCAGAGACAGCAGGCTCCAGTGCCCAGGAATCTTCCCTTTGGGCTGCGACATCATCACATGTCAGAGCTGGAACACGGGTGGAGAACCAGTCATTATTTCCAAGGAAGGTCAAGGTTAAATAAGGCCAACCTGTTCTCTGCTTGTGAGTGCCAACAGTTATTCTAGAATGATAGAATGTCAGGGCGAGGAGGGACCTGAGAACTGAAGACTGTCAGAGCTGGAGGGAACCTCCGAGATGAAGTTCACTCCCCTCTTTTTACAGGGATGAAAACCAGGACCTGGTAATTCCAGGCCTATTCCCCCAAAAGGATCCAAGAAAAAGGAAAAAGACCCATGTGTCTTTTGTGGTGGCAAAGAACCGGGCAGTGCCCATCAGTGGAGCATGTCGATGTGATGGGATACTACTGTGCTCAGGAGCTGGTTTTGGGAAAACCTGAAATTTGTATGACTGATGCAAAGTGAAATGAACAGAACCAGGATAACAAATTAAACAACAAAAATATTGTAAAAGCAAACCCCTTTGAAGGACTAAGACTTTTTTCCACAAAAAGATTGTTCAAGAGGACCGGTAATAAAGAACATCAGTTCCTCAAGGTCAGAGGAGTATAGGTGGTTTTGGGGTCGAGATTAAAAATGTATATATTTTTGGACATAGCCAATATAGGAATATATCTTACTTGAATAACTATTTATTGCCTATTTATTGCAAGGGTTTTGTTTTTCCTTTCTCCCAGTGTTTTCCTTCTCTCTCAGAAATAATGAAGGCTCTGGAGAGAAGGATTTTTTGTTCATTGAAAAAAAAAATTAAATTTAAAAACTGAAACTGAGGTCTAGTGAAATGAAATGACTTTCCCAAGCTGATTCTTTTTCCCTTTTGGAATGGGGGGGCTGTTTAGGCAGGAGCTCAGAGGGGATAATCTTCATGATTTTTAAAAGTATCTTTAAGAAGTAACCAGAGAGGACTTATGTTCCTTGATTCCTAAAGGAGCTGATGGCAGCACCCAGATTCTCTTCCTTCACCTTTCCAAGGATTGGATGAGACTCCATTGAGGGTTGACCCATTTCTTCTCAAGTCATTTAATACTTTCTCAAGAGCTTCAAGCAACTCTTTGGAACCATAAATTACAAATGAGTTCCAAATCTGCCCAGATGGGAACTCCCACACCATGAAGTGGTCAATTGGGAAATGGAGATATATTGGATTTGGAATCCACAAGATTCTGCCGTTCACTGGCAATCTTGGGCAAGGCCTAGCACCTCTCTAACCTCAGTGTCCTTATCTATTAAAAAAATAGCCTCTAAGATCCTTCTGGCTCTAAATCTATCTAACTTCCACAATTTGAATGCCTTGAGCATTATCTCCACTGGCAAATTAAAAACCTTCTAGAAATGAATAGACTGTGTTTAAGAGGTACTGTGGTTAAGGAGTTAAAAAGTCACCAAGTTGGTATGAATTCTGTTATCCACTTTCTCTCTGGCTTAGCCTGACCCACTGCCCATGTAGTCAAGAGGGACTTGAAAATCTCCATGCGTCCATGTTCCCAATGAGGTAGGATTTTATCAGAGCTATCACATATGTTGCTCTCTACAAATGTAGCTCATCCCCCTAGCTAGACTGGATTTCCATCTTCTCTAAATAGTTCATGATTTCCCAGTACACACTATGTTCTGAACTTGAACAAGCAGAGATAAGTGGGAAATACAAAGGGACAGATTTAGATTTAGAGAAACAATGTCTTAATCCTTAGAGCTTGGGCTGCCTCCATTGGAGGTCCCCACGGAGAGGCAACACAATCACTTGTTGAGTACTATAGAGGGGATTCTTGTTCAGCTAGGAGGTGACCCAAATACAGCTTCAGTGTTTCTGTTATTTGGTAAGTGTGGTTGAACTAATGATGCGATCATAGCCAATCTCATCTCTTGCTCTCCTTTAAAATCAGAATATCATCAGTATTGAGGTTAGCCTTAGAAGAAGGAAAGAGAAAAACCCCTAAAAGGGGAACATGGGGATGGAAGGAAAAAAGGAATTACCCTTCTTTGCCCTGATGCTAGGGTTTGTCGTGGGCTGATGAGAGATGGCTTCAGCAGCACCAGTTGGGAAGTCATCTCTTCTCCCCACCCTATTGCCTCCCTACAGTGCTGCCCAGCCCCACCCAAATTTAAACAAATATAGTCAGATGGGTTGATGAGAAAGAACTAATTACCCTTATTTTCCTAATAGCTCCATACTACCCAGGAGACTCCATCTTGATAATTTCTAAACACCTGACACCATTTTATCAGCAACCCAGACTACTAATACCCTCCCAGAGGCTTTCCTGGTTCCTTCAAAAAGTACTAGGGAAGCGGGAATAGAAATATATACATAACATTTAGAGTTAGAAAAGGCCTTAGAAATCATAAAATCAGTAAAAACAAAAACAAAAACAAACAAACAAAAAAAAAAACAATAAAATCTCTCTTTTTTTTTTTTAAACAAATGAGGAAAGTGAGGCAAAGGAAAAGTATCTTGTTCCTGAGGTCACATATCTAAGAGTAAGAAATAGAGATGGATTTTTGAGCCCAGGTCTTCTAACTCCAAATTCAGTGCTCTTGCCAGAAACCACAAGGCCTAACATTAGGCAGCTTCCTTTTCAGATGATTGCATCAGCAACAGCTATATTATATCCCTGTAGCATATTAGAGTTCCTCCAAGCATTTCCCCAAATTCAGAGCTGAAGGGGCCTTGGAGATTCATCATATTTTATAAACATGCTAACTGTGGTTCAGTAAGGAGAAGGGATTTTCTCAGTTGACAAGGCTCAAAAGTGATAGTAGCCTTTAGCTCCTTCTGTTTAAAGCCCTTCACAAGCTGGCTCCTTCTTACCTTTCAGGCTTATAAGAGGTCTCCTGCTTAAGGGTCTTAACATGGACAAGTTGCCCTTTATAGACCCCAGTTTTGGAGAGGTTGTACTAGAGGACTTCTGGTCAATTTGAGGTGGATTGGAGGAGGAGGGAGGAAGGGAAGAGGATGAATCAGGGAGGTGCTCAATGTCAGGACGAGAAATGTTTACCCTATCTTATAAGCAATAGGGAGCCATTGGAAGTTTGTGAGCCAGGGAGTAACATGATAAAAATGATGTTTTATGACACAGCTGAACAGGGAAGGTTTCCGAAGGCACAGGCAATTAAAACATCTGACTCTTGCCAAAGCATATACAACACCCAGTTACATTAATTAGTTTGTTTTAAGTCCAAGGGTCAACATTCTGGCCCCCTGAGGTCCATGTTTCCTGCTCAGCTTTAGGGAGTTTCAGACAAAAAGTCATCAATTCAACCACAATAGTTTCAAGGCTCAGGCCTTCCTCGGCTACTTCAGATGAAACATAATCAAGAAGAACAAGGGTTTGTTTCCTTTAAATCTATCCTGAAATATACTTCACTTCTGGGATTTTAAGCTCCCATAAGTCCCTGGGTGCAGAATGAGGAGGAGTACCTTCTTCCCTCCTGCCCACCCTTTCCCGTCCTACTCTGTTCTTTCTTCTGGCCCACAGAAGAAGAAAACCAAAAGGATTCAGACAATGAGTTAGCAAGGCTAAGGTGGTCCAGTCTTTCTAAGATTCAGAGCCCATTGAGTCCTTATAGAAAATGCCAACCATCTCTCCCATTCCTACTGCCCCAGCTCCGAAAACCAAAGAGAAGCAATGTGTTCAAAGTCACCCAGTTTAAGGACCAGGCACTTAGCTAAAACTAAGGAGAGAAAAGGAGACCCAGGTCAGTGTTTGCCCTCAAGGAGCTCACAATGTAATGGGGGAGACAAAGCAGACAAATAAATACTAAGAAGCTATTTATGGGATAAGTAGAGGGAAGGCACCAGAATTAATTGAAACTAAAAAAGCCTTCTAGTACAAGATGAGATTTTGTTGAGATTTAAAAGATGCCAGGGAAGATGAAGAAGGAAAGTATTCCAGGCATGGGAGATACCAGAGAAAATGTCCAAAACAGAGATAAGGGTCTTGTTCATGGGTTGGAATGGAAACTTCCATGAGACAAGGATTTTCTTATCCAACTTTTCTAACATAGTACTTTATGAATTTATGAATTCAGTTCTATGCTGTCATGACTACTGATTGTTTCCAAGCTCTGTAGGTCAAGAGAAGAGCCATGTGGACTAGAACCATCTGCATAGGTCCATCAGAAATAGGCTATTGAGGGAAAGGGAGCTGAGTAGAGAGATGAGCCAGTGGTCATAAACCCTTATGGGAGCTGGGGAAAAAACTTGATCTCTTCAAGTCCCAATGCCTGGCTGCCAAGGAAAATGACCAGGATGGGGGAAGGGTCTGGAGCTGAGACTATTTAAGGATTGATTAAAAGAATATTAAGGGAACTGGGGGTACTCAGCCTAAATACAAAAAAAAAAAAAAATTAGGAAGATCCCACTATCCTTAATATCTGAAAGGTAGGTTTGGAATAACAGATAAATCAGTTCTGCCGGACTCTTGAGAGTCAATCCAAGACCAACTAGAGGCAACGTGGAAAGAATGTTGGCTTTAGAGTATCAGAACCTGGATTCCCAATCTTGTCTCAGCTACTTATTATCGCTACGACTTTGGGCTAATTATAACATCTGCGCCTCAGTTTCCTCTGACGTAAAAGGGATCAAATAGATTCTGAAGTCCCTTTGGGCTCTGACATTGAATGTTTTCATTGGATCCCACGCAACACTCAGTGGAATGTTTGGTGCAAACACCAGAACCTGAGCTTTAGGCCAGTTTGGGTTTGGGGCATCTAGTGGAGCCCTGGCTGTCTGCTTCCTTAACTAGTAGCTGTGGCAATAATCCAGAATGAGGCAGCACGTGGCCATTAGGAGCCTCTCCCCCTCACGACTCTCTCCTGCTGGAGTGGGGAAAGCTACAGCTGCTTTTGTGAATGGCCAAGGGGCTGGGGAGAGACCAAAAAAAAATGTGTTTTCTTGCTCCTCTTACACAGATCTCGTTTCAGCCTGGAATTCTTCAATGCCCCTCCCAGAGCATCCCGGGGCCCAGGCACACACCAGCCCAACTTGGCAAACCTGGGGAGGAGGGGGTGGGAGCAGGGACTCCATTAACCCGTGCTTGCTTCCCCGGGGTAGGTCTGAGGATTTTCAAGTTGGAGGGGACATTTGAGATGATCTAGGCCAGCTCCTTGTTTTTGTTTTTTGTTGTTTTGTTTTGTTTTTTACAGATGAAGAAACTGAAGGCCAAAAACATGATCTGACTTCTTGCCCAAGGTCACACAGCTCATAAAGAGTAGAGCCAGCATTCCTGGAATTTACAGCAAGGAGGAATTTTTAAAGGTCATCTAGTCAAACACCCTCATTTTACAGAGGGGGAGACTGAGGCCCAGAGAACTTAAATAATTTGCCCTAAATCACAAAGCTCTTAAGGAACAGAGCTGGGATGCAAACCCAGATCTTATTAACCCAGAAGCAGTGTTCTAGTTGCCAAATCACACAACACCCCCTCCTTCTCCGATGAAACCCTGGGCAAGGGAATTAAATTGGGTGGAGGACAAACAAGATTTAAGTTTTTTAAAATGTCTTAAATCAAATACCAAAGGCTTGATTCCCCCTCTCTCCACCCTGATGCCAAGCAAGGACACTCTTTTCTCCCTCCCCTCCCAACTAACTTCCACACTCCTTCTTCTGTATCCCACCTCTTCCCCCATCCCAAACCCACCCAAATAAATTACAATCTGAGATCTGGACTCAATTTAAAAAACACTGGGCCTGTCCTTCATCTCTTGACTTTTGCAAATATTTGGCACTTGCCTGCCTCTGCACAGCTGTTGTTAGTTGTGGTCGAGTAAAAAGAATGGGACGGGGAGTCAGGAGACCTGGATTCTAGTTCTGGCTCAGCCTCCTTCTTCCCCACCCCCACTCCCCCAGGAGAAGCCAAGATGCTCTGACCACAAGCCCTATGCCCTCTTACCTCTTCACTTTGGCTCAATTAAACAAACATCAATGAAGCACCTGCTTGAGCAGAGTCCTAGCTGGGTACTGGAAGAAGCTAGAGTTGGGATGAGATACAACTCTGCCTTCATGGGGTTCCCAATCTAGTAGCTTTCCAATGTCTTCCCATTGTGCTCTAAGGTTTACAGAGTCCGAAGAGGAAGTTAGGCCTCTAAATCTTACTATTAGACACACCTTGAGAAGCGGATGACCCTTGCATGATTACATGGGAAGAGAGCTGGGACCCAGATTCAAATCCCAGCTCCATTTTCAACTACTCAAGTGACCCTGGACCATGTCACAAACTCTGGCCTCAGTTTCTCCCTCTGTAAAATGAGGAATTTAGGGAGGTGTCTCCCAGATCTAAATTTCATTATCCTCTGAGAAGCTGTTTGAGACTAGGCTGACTTTCGGGTGCCAGGGATGCAAAGCAGATGGAGGTATTCTGAAGACAATCAGGCAGGACCAGGGCCAGGGCCAAAGGCAGAGTCTTGAAGACTCTCCTCCTTAGACATCTGGAAGAAGAAAAGGAATGTGTCATGGACCCCAAGAAAAAGCTTTTGAGGAGGTAAAAGTAAAACCTGGAAAGAAACAGGGAAAAAATACAAGATGTATTTAGGGGACAGTAAGAGGAATAGTTAACCTGGAACAGAGAAAGGCTCTGGAAAAGTAGTAACAACCATAGCACTGCAAGGTTTACAAAGCACTTGACAAATCTTATCTCTTCAACCTCACAATGACCCTAATTTACAAATGGGGAACCTGAGTCACAGGTTAAGTGACTTGCTCAAGGTCACACAGCTAGTAAGTGTTTGAGGACAGATTTCTGCAGAACACCTTTGGCGTTGGCATTTTGCATAGCAATGACAAGAAGCTCAACAGAGAAGACACTGAAAACTTATTAGAATTTCAATACCTCTCCATGTCTTAAATGTCCTCTCTCATGTTTGGCTATAAAGCTCCACAGAGGATAGGAACTATGTTGAAATGAAATTATGGCTCCTATTTCTTTAGGTTTTGAGGCTCATGACTCATTTCCCCTAATAACAACCCAGAAAAGTTAAGAACAGAAAAGACAGGAATCAGAACCAATTCTCAGCTCAATCACTCCGGTGCCCCTTCCAGACAGCTTGTACACCTCCGCCCCCACCTCGGTGTTCGGTGACAGTGACCTAGATTGGGCTGGGGTGGGGGATGGAGGGTGCCATTAGCTGCTCCAAGACAGAAGCATTGAGATACTTGTCAATGCCCAAGCTCAGGCCCGGTCCAGGCTGATCTCCTTAGCTGAGCAGGGAGACTAGGGTAACAAGCCACCAGGGGCGGGTTTCTTGGCTGGCTTTTCTTGGAAAGTTGCCTTTATCTTCTACTTTACTAGTGGCTCCAGGCCTAAAAGTAGGCATAGAATCTTAGGGCAAGTCCCTGTCCAGTTGGTAAGCTACTAGTTAATGAGAAGGCCCAACTAGAAGAAAGATACACATGGGAGGTCCTTGGTCTGGGTTGGAAGGGACCCCAGAAGTCTTGCACCTTAGCCAGGATCCTCTGCTGCATCCCCAGAAAGCAGACACTAGCCTCTGCTTTAACACCTCCAATGATGAGGAACATACTAACTTCTGGGGCAGCCCATTCCATTCTTGGATGGAAGACTCCTGACTTCCTTTCCAGTATTGCTTCTATGCTCACTAATTCCAATTCCTCACAGAAAGATGGAACCAGAAACATCATGAAATGGGAAAAGCCCTTTATCTGAAATTAGAAGACCCTAGGCCTTCCCCTTTTTGGGTTTCAGTTTCTTGTTTTGTCAAATGGGGGGAATAACCCTTGCACGGTTTCCTTCAAATATTTGCCATGAAGAGACAAATGAAACATGGATTTATTTTGAAAGCTTTATGTTGCAAAGGTACTGTCATCTGTGATCAAATCGCAAAGCCAAGCCAACACAGAATACTGAATGATAGTTCAAATGATTTTAGGTAAGTCAACATCTTCCCAAGCCTGTTTCTTCATCTGTTAAGTGAGCATAAGTATATCTATATTCTTATGTATTCCCACAGGGTTAAGGGAGAAAACCTATGTAAAGCACTCTGCAGATTTTACAGTGTTAATAGTTTGTTATTGGGAGCAGAGAGGAAAACATGGATAGAGGACTGAAATAAGGGCAGTGATCACATCAGATTTCAGAGAGAAGAAGAAGGACTCTGGGTACAGAACGGGACATACATTTTGGGGGGGCTTGTTTTACTTGATTCTGCAGAGTTGTTGATGATTTAGTTTTTTAAAACATGGTTTTGTTTTTCTTTTTTACTCAATGTGTGGAAGGGACAGATAGGAGGGAGAAAAAATGAATTCTTGATATTTAAAGAAGAATTTTTGCATTAAATATATGAATATGTTTTATATATTTATATATTATTGCTCTTGAGTCTTGTCAGCTCTCTACTTCTGTGACCCTATTTAGAGTTTTCTTGGCAAAGAAAATTTAGCTCATTTTCCAGATGAGGAAACTGAGGCAAATGGTATTAAATGACTTGCCCAGGATCCCATAGCTCGTATATGTCTGAGTAGATTTGATTTCAGGTCTTCCTGAGTCAAGGACTGACACTCTATCCATTGTATCACCTACCTGCCCATTTTTTCCTCTCGAAGGTATTTTTTTTGTTGTTTATTTAATATATTTGAAAAGCATGCATATACAAAGAATTGAAACCTGAGAAAAAGCATTGATTCAACACTAATGGCAGGTAACAAGTTTGAGCAAAGGCACAGAAACAGGAAAATACAAGACATATTCCAGGCAAAGGAACTGTCCAGTGGCTAAAGAACCTAGCATTAATCTAGAATTAGGGTGGCAACAACTCTTAGCTTGTGAAAATGCTCGAATGTAAGGCAAAGGAATTAGAATATTTAGGAAGCAAAAGGGTGTTTTGTTTGTTGTTAGCAGAGGTGTGACTTACCAAGATCTATGTATAGATAAGTATGGTTTATGAAGGCAAAATTGAAAAGGAGAGAGAATAGAGGCAGAAGGGCTTGATGGGAAGCTATTATAATAGTCTAGATAATTGCTACTAAGGTCTTGGGAGACTAGGGAAAACTGATTAGCTATTATGGGTTATAGGTCCAGGGGCAGAAAGGTGGCTCAGTGGATAGAGCACCAGCCCTGAATTCAATCTGGTCTCAAACATTTATCCTAGCTGTGTGTCCCGGGGTAAGTCATTTAATCCCAATTGCCTTAGGGGAAAAAAAAGAAGAAAAGAAAAGAAAGAAAGAAATTGTTAGGTTTTATACATTTAAAAGGTATTTAGTGAAATAGAGAATAGAAATAGAAATAATAGAAATTACCAGATTCTTCAAAGGCTGTTGTGTGATTTCAACATTTATTAAAGATCTACTATATATAGGACCCTGACCTCAAAATATAGAAGAGCCATAGACTCTGTTTTTAAGAAGTTTACAGTCCAATGGGAAGGGAAGAGCCCAGGGAATTTGGCATAAATAAGTAAATAAAATGTGTATATATGAAAACAAATGAATAGGATGCCAGAGAAAGAGTTGATCTGAACTGGAAGGGGCCATCGAGACAGAATTTAAACCCAGAAGATTCTCTCAAACTACAAGTCATAGTCATTGGTGATGGGGGAAGAAGCAGCAGCAATTCCCTTACCAAGACCACCAAAAAAAGACATTACAAAGCCTTTTATATAAAGTTAGCCAGAGGAAGAATAGAATCTCATAACTGGAAAGAAATTTTAAGACCCCTTGCTCCATTCTACGTCTCTCAGCAGAAATTCCATGTAGAGGTTCCTTGACAATCACAGTCCTCCATTCACAGGGCACTAACTACCTCTAAGGCAGTGCTTTTTACTTTGGGCCCCTCTGATTGTTAAGAATGCTTTCCTTTCATTGAGTCAATAACTGCTTCTCCATGACTTCCAGCCCCCTTCCACTGTTCTGTCCTATGGAAATCAAACAGAACAAGTCACAAGAATAATCTCTCTTCCACAGGATAGACTTCTAGTGCTTGAATATGTCATTGTCCTATCAAATCTTTTCTTTTTCAGGCTAAATAATAAGCATCCCAAGTTCCTTTAATAATTCTATGGCATGGCCTCAAGCCTCCTCCTCCCCCTCCCCATCATGATTGCTTTACCTGCAACTAATGGCTCAGAAAATAGGTCAGACAAGAGTTGGGGGCAATGAAGAATGACCTAATAGCATAACATCCTTTCCAAAATAAAATACTACTTTCCTCATGTCAATCCTCTGAAGGAGTAAGTCCTGAAGCTCTACACTCTACACAGGATAAAATAATTTCTTCTTAACATGAACTGGATCCCATACTTGAACATAGCTCTGACGGCCAATCCTTATCTACCACAATTTACCTATATCTAGCCACTATCACTCTGATCCAACTGTACTCTTCACTATTCTCTGAACCTGTTGACATTTTTGCTCACCCTGACTCTCCCCTACTTCAGAGCCTAACTCAAAGGCCATCCTTTAGGCAGTCTTCCCTAACTGCCGAGATGGAACCCTTCCCATTGGTATTCACTACCCACTACCCTGTGCCCATATTCCCCCAACCCAAGATAGAGAGATAGGTCATCTCTCTTAATATAGTACAAGCTCCCAAGCACAGGGCCATAATCTTCTCCTCTATCTCATTAGAGTTTCCCTTAATCTTATTTGAGGGCAGGCAGGGGAGTTTATTTACAGGGAGGAGGGCAGGAATTGTTTCACTTTGTAGCCCCAGCAATCATCATGATGCCCAGTACATAGCAGGCATCTAATAAATGCCTACTGAATTAAAGAGCAGAAATAGACATTTATGGGAAGAGGAAGAATATAGTGTAGAAGCAAAGGGTTTGGAGACAAAGACCCAAGTCCAAGAAAGAACTTTACAACTAACAAGTTGGATGACCTAGGGGAAAACATTTTCTTCTGGGGATCAGTTTCCCTACCTGTAAAATAAATGGGATAGATAAAATAAGCTCTATCACCTTCCTCCCACACAAACTCCCACATGCCATGATCCTTATCCTAAGGGCCCTTCCACCTCTGGCATTCTATGAGCCTATTGCTATCTCCAACCCCCCTCCCCAAAGAGCAGTCATCCAAAGTAAAATCCTAAAGCCCAGGGTTAGGGATTAACCATAACCTAAGAGCCTGAAAAAAGCTGTCCCCACCCCAAGTATCAGTTTCCTGAACTGAGGATTTGAGGCTACCTTATTCTTTGCCCCTTATCAGCTCATCTCACTGTCCCCCCAGGATCCTGGCCCCTGCCACTGAGCCCAAGGCATTTCCCCCAGAAAGAATGTGTATTAGGGGGATGGGGAGGATAATCCCTCCGCACACTTCCACCATTGTGTTCACACTTGGTAAATCAAAACCCCCTTGGAGCCAGTGATGGAGCTTCGATTTCCATCCCTTATAAGGCCACCCGGGTTAGGGGGTTTACTAGGCTCCAAGACCAGTTACATTATGCCCATCAGTGCCCTCCCATCACAAAGGACCTCTCAGCCTCTTGGCTCTAGGAAGCTGCCTCTGGACAACAGAGAAAGCAGGCTGATTTAGTCCTAGATAGATCTGGGCACCAGAATTAGATTGTCACAAACAATCGGTATGGCATCTAGCAAGGTGGGTGACATGGTGGTGGGAGGAGTAGGAAAGAGAAAGGTTGTAGAGGAGGCAAAAAATGGGGTTCAGAAAAGTAGAAGGTTTGGGCCAAGGGCAAACACACCTCGCTGAGTGAATTTTTATATTTGGACTTGGCTACTTGACTCAGTTGCCTTGACTGTCCTCTAAGCTTGGAATGGTCTCCTCTATTAACTCTGACTCCTGACTTCCTTCAGCTCAATCATACCTTCTTCACACCCCTGCCCCCTCCCTCCCTGCCTTTCCACTAGAAATTGTCTTTATTTACATTTTAGATATAAAATTAGATATACATATATAAATATACAGCATGTATACATACATTTTATATATTTTATAGACATGTATATATACATGATATACAATAGACATACTATATATGTATACATGTGTAGATATTATATATATATATTATATGTGTATATATCTATATCTGTCTCTATCTCTATAAATTATGTGTGTGTCCATAGTAATTTATATACTATCTATGGTTTAGCATGGTGCCTGCCACATAGTAAATGCTTAATAAATACCGTTGACTAAGTATTGACTATATACTTGGACTCAGAATTCATGTATATTTTCAATATGCCACATCTGACCCTAATTTCATCACCTATACCCATCCCTGAGTAGGATGAAAAGGGAAGACAAAAGACTAAGGCAGAGAAAAAGTCAGATAATGAAGCAACAGAACTTGGGGAGTAGGGGGAGGGTGGGAGGGACAACATTGGAGTTAAAATCAGAGGGCCCCAGTTTAAAAGCAGGATCTGCTACTAACTAGCTTTGTGGCCTTGGACAAGTCAAGTATATCCTGTGGGCCACAGTTTCCACATCTGTCAAATGCAGGGGTGGGACAGAGTCCTTTCTTAGGTGCCTTCTGGCTCCAAATTTATGAGATGAGATGGGGATGAGATGGGGATAAGGGAGGAAATCTGTGCTGCCTCCTCCCTGGAGTAGGTCTGATAAAAGTGCTTTGTAAACCTCAAAGTACTCTGGAAATATCAGTTGCTACTATTGTCTAAGAGGACCACCTCCAGAACCCTCAAAGCTACCTCACCCTGAATCAGGGGGACTTGGGAGTGGGGGGGGGGTGGGGTGGGAGAAGGAAAAGGAGAAGGAGAAGAAGGAGGAGAAAGAGAAGAAGAAGAAAATAAGCTATGTAGAGAGGGACAGGAGGCTGGAAGGCAAGATTAGTCCCAGCTGTCTCTGTGTCCCACACACCGGCAGCAGGAAAGCTGAGGGGGGATGTGGGCAGGACATCTGTTCACACAGCTGAGAGAAGTCGGGCTACTACTTCACACCCTTTCCCCTACCCCCCAACCATCCCAACCTAGGCAGACCAAAGGGCATGTCTTTACTGAGCAGCTCCCAGCAGGGAAGCCACACGTCTTTCCTCCGGTGCTTTGGGTAACTGGGCTCCATAAGAGAGGTCTTCGGAATAAGTTAGATTTAAAAAAAGAAGAGCCTTGACAAGTCACATCACCTCCCTCATTTAATAAATGGGGAAATTGAGGTCCAGACTGGCCCAACATCATACAATTAAGTAACAGAGCTGGGCTTTAAATCCCACACCCAGAACTAACCATTCATGCCATCTTTCTCCTTAGAATATCATAGATTTGTGCTGAGAAGAACCTTTGAAGTCATCAAGTTCCCTTATTTTTTACCAAAGATGTCACTGGGGCCCAGGGAAATGATTTGTACACAGTCATACCATTAGCAACATGGAGCAAGACCAGAATGGAAGTGGGATTCAATGAGGAGAATAATAGGAAAAATAACCTTGTTGGGTTGCAATTTGTTGGAAGCAATTCATCTCATTTATTAACCATTTAGAAAGAAATGTTATATATCTTTAACACTCTACAATTTTATGCAGAATTTTTTCTGTTCCTCTATGTATGTATACGGGCTCATTTCAGTTGTTGCTTCAATTCAGAATTTTTTTTAAATGAAAGATTCTACTTGGAATTGAGAATGCAGAAGAATAAAATAATGTGTATGTACTTAGATCAACAGATGCTTATATATAGGGCAGCTGAGTAATACAATGGATAGAACACTGGGATTGGAATCAGGAAGACTAATTTTCATGAGTTTAAATCTGGCCTCAGACTCTTATTAGCTGTGTGACTCTGAGCAAGTCACTTTTGCCTCAGTTTCCCCATCTGTAAAAATGAGGTGGAGAAGGAAATAACATTTCAATATCTTAGCTAAAGAAACCCCAAATGGAGTCACAGAGAGTCAGACATGATTGAACATATATGTGCATTATTAATCTCATTTTATGTTCACAATAATCTTGTGAGGGTAGGTAGGACAAAAATGATCAACCCCATTTTGTAGCAAAGAAACCAATTGTATCACTTAAGCTTGAGAGAGGGAGATGCTCAGATTCTCTTAGCGGGAGGAGGGGGGAACCCATAGGGTGTCTGGTTATTGCAACCCCTCACTGGACAAAGACGCTCTCATAACCCCATCTTTAACAGGTAGTTATATATCTTCTACATGCATAATTCCCTAAGGAGTATGGGTTATATAAAAATGCATCTTTGCTCTCAGTGTTCCTTTTAATGATGCAGATGGAAACCATCAATGGCTGTCTACCCCACCTGACTCTTGCTCTTATGCAACATGGGTATCCAACCCAATTAGATACTGCTCAAGCCTAAATCTACCCCATTCTGCAACTTCCCACCACTACACTGGACACACCAAAATCAAGCTCTTTTTCAGGGGACCACTTAAAGACAGATTTCATGTATCACTCATCCCCCATAAGTTTTATTTTCTAAATATCCTAAGTTCCTTAAATCAGTCCTTGTACAGCATGGTCTCTAGTTCCCTTACCATCTTGGTCACACTCCTCTGTATACTGTATACACCTCAGCTTGTCAAAGTCCTTCCTAAAATGGGGTGTCCAGAAGTGAACTCCATAATCCAGATTTGGTTTGGCAGATTATGACAGGATTATCATCACCTCAATTTTTAATTCATTCAGTTTACAGTCTGCTAAAAATCTCCAAATCATTTTTACACAATTTCCATGATTTTTCTGAACTTAAAAGAAAGACTTTACATTTATCTTGATTACATTCAATATGATGTAATTCCAGTTCATCTTGGAAGCTGCCATACAGAATTCTACCAATCTCTTCCACCTCCACATTGTGGATGTAATTAGCATCTATGTTTTCATTCAAAATCACTGAAAAATATATTGAAGAGCACAGAGCCAAAAACAAATCTCTGGGATCAGAAATTTTTCTTCATGATAAAATTGAGTTTGGTCATTGAACCAGTTCTGGAAACACCTAAATCTATTGCCATTGAGTCTCAGATCTTCTTACCCAGTCTGGTGCTTTTCCCACTATACCAAGTTCCAATAAAGAGCCACTGGAGATTCTTGATTAAGAGAATCACCAAATATGACTTTTAAAGTATTTTGAGGCCATGGAGACATACTCCCTACCTGATGCAGAAATAAGTCCTGACAGGTTTCATTAATTGTTGCCTTATTAGGTGGTGAGCTCCAAGTTAGAGTCCATTCAAGTACCTCTGGTGACTAGGAATTCACTACCCAATAAGTCAATATGTTAATTATTTACAGTGTTCTCATTATTAGGGAATTCTGCTCCCCTCAACTTCTGAGAACTTTGTTTTATGAAGAAACTTGGGAATAGGAAGATAAGAATGCAAATGCTCCCATTCTCAAGGAGCTTCTATTAGAATGATGTTAGACAAATGAAGTATGAAGTATAAAGGAAGAGCAACAGCCACAAGGGAGGGAAAGTGGAATCAGGGGGAAAACTGGTGGCTTCAATTATAACTTATTGACTCCAGCTCTGAGCCTATGAACATGAAATATATATATATATATATATATATATATATATATATAGGCCTTCAGAGTCTTCTCCATCATTCCTTTAAGTCATTCCATCTTCACCCTATTCCTGTTTCAATCTATCTTGTATACACTACCAGATTATGCTTGCTTTTGCCAATATTTGTTTACATCACTTCTCTACTCAAAAATTTTCTTCTAATATCTCCTAATCTTCTCAGTCTGGCTTTCAAGAGCTTTTACAAATATGGTACCCATCTCCCAACCAGTATAATCCTTTCCCTTCTGTTCTCACCTGGGACTGTATTTTTCTCTGATGCATTTATCAAGTAACTGTATATTTTGCTTATCTAAGTAATCTTGCATCTTCCCATATGGCCAAACTCTTAAAGGTCAGGGACTGAGGAATCCAAACTTTGAGTCTCCCCATTGGTCTAGGAAGATACTTGCTGAATTCAGCTCACTTCAGTTTCCATGCCTCTTGTTTTTTCTCAAGGCCTCCAGAGCAATGAGCCTCAGGAGCCCTCTTGTCCAAGTATAAAACAAAGACTACTCCCTGAATGGATACTCATAGCATCCATCATTTGTGGTTTTTGTGGATCTCTGAAATATCAGGTTTTAGATTCTGAGGTTAAGAACCTCTGCTCCAAGACTAAGTTGCAAAGGCAGGACTAACCTGCAAAGGTAGAGGGATTTCCTGAATCAGTGAAATCACTGGTCCACTCCCTTTCCTTATCACGACAACAGAGTTAGTCAAACAAGCCTCAGGGCCTTTTCTTTTCTCTGAGATCTCCTTCCTCAGCCTTGGCACTACACAGTTTCAGAAAATTAGGGTTTGGAGGAACCACAGGAGGTAGAACTGGAAGGGACTTCAGAGATAATCTAGGCCAGTGGTATTTAAGTCAAATAGAAACCATACTGAAGGTATCCCAAAGGATACCAAAGGGCCACATATTCACTTCTTTATTTTATTGTTCAGTCCTGCCAGCTTCTCTTTGACCCCATTTGGGAATTTCTTGGCAGGGATGCTGGAGTAGTTTGCCATTTCCTTCTCTAGTTCATTTTACAGAGGAGGAAACTGAGGCAAAGAGAGTTATGAGACTTGCCTGAGCCACATGGCTAGTAAGGGTCTGGGGTCACATTTGAACTCAGGTCCTCCTGACTCCAGAGTCAGTGCTCTATCCACTGCACCCCTAACTGCCTTCTCCACTTAGAAATCCACATGTTAACATTATATTTATTCTACTGTATTTTAATCATTTTGTTAAATATTCTGGTTTGGGGGCATACTTCATGAAGGTTGCAGACAGTATGCTTAATATTTCTTTCATCGAGTTCAAGTCTATCATTTTACAGATCAGAAATCTAGGGGTCAGAAAAGGGAAGGGGATCGACCAGAGTCACACAACTATTAAGAAAGCCTGGGTCCTCTGATCACAAATCTTCTATAGCACTCTGCCTCTCAGAGCATCTCTTAATTTTGTTTGTGTCATTGACCCCTTTGATAATCTGAAGAAACCTACAGACTCCTTCTCAAAGTAATGTTTTTAATTACATGTAATAAAATATACATGGTTGCAAAGGAAACAAAATATATTAAAATACATTTAACAATTAAAAAAAAAGCTTCACAGACCCTGGGTTGAGAACCCCTGTATTAAGGCATGACAGAGCTTCTTCCAGTTTTGTTGGTGGAGGAAACATTCACAGTAAACAAGCAACAAGTATTTATTAAGCACCTACTGTATGCCAGTAATATGAAAAGAAAAAAAAAAGTCTCTCCCTTCCAAAGAAATTGTGGCTCTCTAAAGTATCATAAACTAGCTAAGATTTAATCATTTCTTCCAATTCTAATAGTCTTGATTATAGGCAATAAACATCTCTGAGATTATACTAAAAGCTTTTTCAGGAGCTTATATATCAACTTTGAATCTCCAGCATAAAGTAATGGGTAGTCCCTTAATGAGCATCTGCCTAATTGGATGCTGCCCTTCCTAACTGCTTTTTCACAACTAGCTAGAGATCTCTCCAAAGAAATCACCCCAAGTTCCAAATAGCAGCAGGTCTATTCCCACCCCCCTTGCTGAAGCTTCTTGGCCACATAGAAACTCAAAGATGGGTACCACCCAGGTGTCTGTTTTCTCACAGTCCCTCCTGTGGGGCTCACCTTCCAGCTGTTGGACATAAAATTAGAATGGGCCTTAGATATCATTTAGTCTAACCCTTCTCATTTTAAGGATAGAGAAACTGAGGAAAAGGGGAAAAGCCACCAGGCAAGTCAGAATTCAAATCCAGGGTCATTTGACTCCAGACCAAGTGTTCTTTCATTACAAATAGCAAGCCTGCTTTCCCAGGTTCGGGTGCCATCAGATAAAGCCCTACCTGGTAATCAAACCAAGATGGGCCAGGCAGCCTAGCAGGATCCTGGTTGGAACCAGAAAGAAGTAGGGGTTGGGAAGGAGAAACAAAAAGGCAAAAACAAAATAAAAAAATTAGAAAGATCAACAACTTTTTCTTCCATTGACCATGAATAGAGCAGATGGAACAGCAAAGCGCCCCCTCCCCAAGGGCTGCCCTGCTTAGCAGACCAAGGTCACAGTCTGGGAAGGGGTTTTTGAAGCCTTTGGAAGTGTAGGGGGGAATCAAAAATACCCAAATTACTTTAGATCACATGATATTTCCTTACTATCCTCACCACCCCTATGTCCCTCACCCCCAGCCCAGACTGGACTGTTACTGAGCTGGGCTTGGGAGAGAGGACTAGGAGCTCTGGAGTTGAAGGGCCAGGGTTCAGATTGTACTTCAGATGGTACTATTGGTTATGTGACCCTGTGTAGTTTATTTGGCTTCCTTGTGCCTCGATTTCTCTGTTTAAGAAATAAGGGCATTTTATTAGAGGTTCAAGGATGAAGACCTAAAAAATATCCTGGAGAGACCTCAGAAGCCATTTTCTAACCCCCTCATTTTACAAAGAAGGAAACTGAGGTCCAGGGAAGTTGTCACTTGTCCAAGGCTTAGAAGTAGGTTGACCTCTGAGGTCATTTCCAGCTCTATATCTTATATCCCTATGGACACATAAAACAATCTATGAACAATAAATAGGTAGAAAATGTCATAGGAAATGCTGCTAGATGTAGTTATCTACATTTATAGAAGGTAGAGTGCTGATCTGGGCATCAGGAAGAGCAGAATTCAAATTGGGACTTCAGACACTAGTAATGTGATCCCAGAAAGTTATTTAGCCCCCCTCTGTCAGTTTCCTCAACCATAAAATGCAGATAACAGCACTTACCTTGAAGATACAGGTAGCATATGGTGAAGTAAAGCACTTCGCCACTTAGTTATTTATGTTGCATTAGAGCCAGAAGGGATCCATAGGATCAGACACTTAAGAGCTAGAAGGCATCTCAGGGGCCTTGTAGCTGAAAACTCTCCCCCATTTTACAGACAAGAAAACTGATACCAGTGGAGCTAATAACTGGTAAACTCATGACTCCTGATCCAAAATCCAACCAAGGCTTTTCCACTATAGCACAAACACAGGCTATTTTCATAATCAGTATTTAAGATAATGGATTCCAATTATTTTCCAATTTATTTCCAATTATTTGATGATTTTAAATTATTGCTTTAAGAAAAAAAAGGGTTAGGAAAATAGAAACACTTTTTAAGTTAACCCTAAACAAATAATCAATTGAAAGCTAAAGAAATCCCTCTGTTCTTGGAGATCCTAATTGATGTCCTAGGGGAAGGCAAAAAGAAGACAGGAATAGCAGAGGGAGATCCAGATTCAAATCTATCTTTGAAACTTCCTTTGTTACGGAGACCAAATCACCCTTTCTTCTGCCTCAGTTTCTCCTGCTATAAAATGGAAATATTTTTCCTTTTATTACTTGTCTTTTTGAAAAAAAAAACACCTTAAGATTATAGAAACATGAGTTATTTTCACCTTCCTTCTGTCATTGTACTGCCCATGCTCATCACAAGGGGAGATGTGAATATCTGGACTCCTAGAATATTAAAGAAGAATGGGAACCAGAAATTTACCCAAATTCCTCATATTGCATGCAGAAAAGCTGAGATTTGGAATGTGGAAGTACCCTTCCTAAAATCACATGCTTAGTGTGTGGCTAAGACTCAAACCCAAGGTTGTACTACTGAGCCAGACTCCATCTTCCACCCTGCAATGGAGTCTTTGGACAGGAATTGAACGCTTCTCTGAAAAAGCCAGACCTCCAGATCAGCTCCCTTAAGTCAAAAAGCTATGAAAAGATTTGGGCCTGTTAAAAGATGCTAAATATTAGACTTCTGACAGAATCTGAAACATCCTCCTAGAAAGGAGATTGGCAAAAATACTGAATTTGGAGACAGGAGGCCTCTGTTAAATAATATATTTGATGCTGGGACGGAATCTCTGAGGTCAGTTAGTCCAAACCTCAGTTTCCCCATCTGTACAAAGTGGGACCTGAAGTAGATAGCCGCTAGCTGGTTCTCCCCCCCCCCCATTTTGACATCCTAAAGTCATTTTCTCGCCCAGATGCTAGAAGTACTTCTCAAAAATCTTTTTTTAATTGAGTCTGGCCACATAGACCATAAGCAAGTTGAATTGAGAAATGGGTAGGGGGGAGGGGTGGGATAAGGAATGGATCTTGCCCCAAAGAAAAAAAGGGGAGGGGGAAGGAATAGAAAAAGGAGGGAGAAAGAAAAACACAAAAGAGAAGGAGAAAAAAAAAAGTTTCCCATGAAAATATTTTATTTTCTTTGAGAACAGGATACACCTGCAGGCCTCCTCAGCGGGGCCTCCCAAGGCCCAGCCCCAGGATTAGCTGGGAAACAGAGCCCTCTGGCGGCAGCCTCGGCAACGGCTGCCTCCCTCTTCAGAACAGAGCTGGAAGAGAACTTAAAACATTGTATTCCTGCCGAACACCTCCGTTTACCCAGGAAAATGAGACCTAGAGGTGGGTAAATGACCGGTCCAAAGTCACACGGCTCAACAGTACTAGAATCTAAATCCACGCGTCCTCATTCTGAAATCCTTCCACCTTTACACTTTACCTGATGCCTTCCCCCTCCCCCAGCCTCACCTTGGGAAAAACTCAATCCAGAGAGCTGACAGGTGAAAAGAAGGTCCGACTCCTCTGCCCAAGGAGGGACTTCCCCGTACCTGCCGTGAAGCCCCCAAATCTGAGGCGGGAGCCTGCTTCCCACATGCGGATTTGGTGAGGCTCCCCCTCCCCCGCTGAGGACTAAGGAAGCGCAAGGCAGTTATTTGGGGAGCCAGGGGAGCCAAGAAAGATGGGGAGAGGAAGAAGGAGCGAGAGGAGGAAAAAAAGACAGACACTTTGAAACCACACGCTGGCCGCAAGCTGCAGCTGAAGGGGAAATCGGGCCGCTGTAACAGACGCTGCTTTTTTTCCCTTTCTTTTTTTTCCCTCTTTTCCTTTTTTTTCCCCTCCTTTTCCTTTCTTTCTTTCTTTCTTTTTTTTTTTTTTTTTTTTTGGTGGAAATCCTTAAACGAATTCATCTGGGATCCAGGATGCGGAAAGAGCGGTAAACACCCCACAGGAAGCTCAGGGCTGGCAAAACTGCCCTGCCCAGCCCCGAAGCGTAAGACTGCCTGGTGTAGGGTAACAAGTCTCGGATTGGGAGTCAGGAGACCTGGGTTTGAGTTCCCTTCTCAGCTATTCCCTTTCCTTTCCAACGCCAGTTCTCCGAGTCAGGAGCTAAAAGGAGACATTTAGCAGCAGTGACCTTGGGCATGTCACTTAATCCAGATGGGCCTCAGTTTCTTCATTTGGAAAAAGGCTAGAGGAATGCCTGGTGGGGGCGTGGGGGAAGGTTAGTTCAATTCTGACATTCTAAGGTTCGCTGGCGTTTGGAAAAGCATGCTGGAAACAAAGTTCTAGTCCAGATTCTACCATAACAAGGGCTAGAACTTTCCCTTTCTGAAACTTAGTTTCCCCCTCAGAGTCATTAAGGTCTTTTCCGGTTGGCAGTCTGGGAATTTCGAAGACGGAGATTGGCTTTGGTAAAGGGTAGATGGACCTGGAGACCCCATTCCGCGCAAAGAAGAGCAGAACAGAACTCCATCCCCAGGGCGTGGTTGAGGGGAGGGGAAAGCGGGGAGGTGGCCGGCGGCGGAGGACACCCAATATCACCAGAACTATCTCCAGTTTCTGCAGCCTTTTGCTCCCCAAAACCCCATAGGATAGGTATGTGCGAAGATTATCTTGTCCCCACTTTACAGACTGGGAAACTGAGGCTGGAGGGAGGTGACTTACCCTGGAACACAACTAAGTGGAGGAATTAAGCCAAAACGTTTTCATCCAGGTGAGTGAGTGAGTGTGTGTGTGTGTGTGTGTGTGTGTGTGTGTGTGTGTGTGTGTGTGTGTGTGTGTTTTAAATCTAGGTGAGAAACGAAATCTATTGGAAATAGAACGGCAGAACTATTTGGTTATGAAGTGTGTAACATCAATGATAAATCTGACAGACACCCTCCCTGGGGGTTAAAGGGTGGGGGGGAAGGCAAGAAAAAACAAATTCTTCGAGCTTGGAGTTATTTTTTTTCCTTTGGGGCACAGTACAAAGAACATCTGGATTTTGTACGTCTTTTTTTTTTTTTTTTTTTTTTTTTTTTTTTTTTTTTTTTATTAACTTGGGGGGAGGGGAGTCTGCGGCTGCTTGGAAAAAGTCAAACAGAAGAGAGTTCCCGTCCATCCCCAGAGCTTTCTCCGAGGAGTGTCTATAGCAAACGCAGAACAAAACCACACCTACTAGAAAGGGGAGAGAGGGAGCAAGCGAGCTCGGGTCCGACGGGGTTCAGATCGCTCCAGGAAAATGTGGAGCGCGCCGGACGGGTCAGTCTGCGCCCCTTGCCCGCCCGAACCAGTGCGCCGGGAGAGGCCGGGTGGGACTCTGGGTCCCGCAGGGAGGCTAGGGCCGGGGAGAGCCAGTTGGCATCCCAGAGCCTTGCAAAAGGCTGGAGGGTGGTGGACTGCCCCCTCCTCATTAGCCCGTTACCGTCCTGGAGAAAACACGTTCCAGTCACCAGAAAACACACACGTAATGAAATCCATCTTCTGACAGCAAGAGACAAGGACACACAAACACACGCACCGTGACAAAAGCGCTCAACAAACAAACCGCTCGGGACAACGCAACCTGCCGCGATGGTTAACTGGGAATGTAGCTCTGGGAAGGCGAGTTTGCATCCAGGTCTCAAAGCCAGACACACTCATACCCACACACGGCAGTTTCCAAGTCACCAGAAAGAAAGCGTCAACTAAATAATAACAAAACTTATGGTTTCCAGATCCGCATCTATCCCGTCTCTCTGCTCCTTCGCACTTTCCAGTTTGTCTCCACAAGCCGCCTTTCCCACGTTCGGCGGCTGGGGTTGGGGAGGAGGCTGTCCCACCTCTCAGGCTGGCGGTCCCACCTCGCCCGGGAAGCCCATCGCTCTCTCCTCGCCCAGGG
This sequence comes from Sminthopsis crassicaudata, assembly GCF_048593235.1. NCBI lineage: Eukaryota > Metazoa > Chordata > Mammalia > Dasyuromorphia > Dasyuridae > Sminthopsis > Sminthopsis crassicaudata. The sequence continues at coordinate 665,492,526 of NC_133617.1, forward strand.
AAGCGGGCGAGAGCAGGGCGAGCGGGGCGGAGAAGTTACAGGAGCAGCGCCCAGCCAGAGGACACTTAGCTCTGCTATCCCCTCCCTCCTCCGTCCGCGGCCGGTGCACCCCACTTCCACCGAGGCGTGGGAGGAATCGGGGCGGGAGAGACCACCAGCCCTGGCGTCTCCGGGGGCGAGCGAGCCTCCCCCGCCACAACTCCGTCCCTCCAACCGGGGACCGCGGGCAAGGAGAGTTGGGGCGGAGAGGGGGCGCAAAAAGCCGCCGATGACAAGTCCCCGCGGCGGAGGGGAGGCGGCGGGAGCCGGCGAAGGAGAAGGCGAAGGAGAGAGGAAGGCGGAGGAGAGGAAGGGGTCTGGGGCCGGCCCGGGGCTGCCTCGGGCGGGCGCTCCCTCGCTCGCAGGCGGGCGCGCTGGGGGCGGGGAGCTGGGGGCTGGTTTGGAGAAGGGGCCGGAGCCCCGAGCGGCACCTACCCGAAGTAGGCGGCCGAGGGGCGGAGGGAGCCGAAAAGCACCATCAGCGCGAAGGAGGAGGAAGAGAGCCAGCCCACCACGACTTGTCCAGCCAGCATCTTGCGGCTGCGGCTCGGGGGCTGACCATCTCGCTCCCCCCGCAGGTCTCGGTAAGAGCTCGCCCGGCTCGGGGCCGCCTTCTTATAGCGCCCGCGAGCGCCGGGGGAGCGAGGGAGCGGAGCCGCCGGGAGGGGCTGAGGACGGGAGAGAGGCGGGGCCCTGATTCGCCCGGCCCAGGGGCCGAGCCCGGCCGGGGGACTCCAGACCAGCTGGGAGGGGGCGCGGCCTGGCGCTCCAAGCACCGCCCCCCTCTCCAGCCCCGGCCCACCCCCAAACCCCCTGGAAGATCCCGAGCGGGACGTCGCTCCCGAAGAAGACTCCTCCCGCTTCTCCCCCGACCGCAGAGCGGACGGAAGAGGAGAAAAGAGAAAGAAGAGAAGCCTGAGGAGCTGGGAAAGCGGAGAGGCGGGCGCCCAGCTCGGCCGAGCCCCAGCTCCCCAGCCTAGGACTCCGACCAGCTGGGGAGGGCGTAGCCTGAGACCGAGCTGGCCAGCCAGCCCCTCCTCTCTGAACCGGTGGGAGGGAGGGATGGAATGCGGCCCTGAGGGGGTGTGGCTGGGGAGTCGAGCCCCGCCCCCCAAGGCCCCAGCACTCAGGCTGGCGACGGATTGGGGGGAGGTCAGCTTCGAAACTCCGCCTAGCACCGGGAGGAGCCCGGGAGAGCCCTGAGAGGAGGGGCTGAGGGTGTGAAATCAGAACCCCTGGCTGGCGTCACTGAGGCAAGGGCACGGCCTGGGGAGAGCCCAGCTGGGCAGCCCAGGAGAAGGAGGAGGGCTCGGGGCCACCCCTTCCCCCAGGACCGGAGCCTGGGGGGAGGGGGAGGGGCAATGTGGGGACCCCCAGGCAGAGAAGAGCGGCTGGCCTGTGGGAGCAGGAGTCCGATGACCCTGTGCGGCTGGACCGCTGACTTGGACCGAGAAGAGAGCTGCTCCGGGGCCTGGATTCGAGGGACGCTGCGACGCGTCCTAACTGTGGAACCTCGGGAGAGACACTGCCCACCTCCCCCTTCCCTCACCCCCAACCTCTTTCCTCTTTTGCAAAATGAAGAAATTGGACGGTCGCTGGTTAATAATCGCTGATCTTCCAGATCCTTCTAGCCCAACATTCTCTAATTCGGTGACTGCTTTCCGGAATCCCCCTCCTCCATTTGTTTCTTGCAAGAGACTGTAAAATCTAAAAACGGTGTTTGTGTTCGCCCCCATCCGGATAATTATTATGCATTAAAATTGAAAAAGATCGACTTGAACCCCCTCAAGTTACAGATTAAAAGACTGAGGTCTTAAAATAAAAGTGAGGAAAAGAGTCAATGAATAGAAATATGGAACTAGTGTCCAGAACCTCTGACTCCAGCCCTCCCCCACTTTCTTCTACACCAGAGTATGATCGTTTAGCCATTGCAAAATTTGGATTTCATAATATAATATAATCCTGAGATAGGAAGTACAAAGTCTCATCTCAATATGCCCATTTTACAGATGAGAAGGCTGAGACTCACTGAATAGTAAAGTGACTTGTACAAAGTTACACAGTAAATTAGTTGTAGCGCTTAGAAAAGTGGATTAAGGTAAAAATACAGGGCCTAGAGACTTCCACAGTCTCTTCCTTTTTCTATTTGTTTCCTCATCTTCTAAAATAGAGATAGAAATATTTGTATTATCTACTTTATAAACCTTTCCTGTTCATTCCTTTTCAGTTCATCCCTCTGGTGACCCCATTTGGGTTTTCTTGTCAGAGATACTGTAGTGGTTTGCCATTTCCCTCTCCAGACCATTTTACAGGTGATACTGGGGCAGATGGGCTTAAAGGACACAATAAGCATCTGAGGTGGGATTTGAACTTGGAAGATGAGTCTTCCTGATTCCAAGCCCATCACTCTGTGCCCTATGGTGCCACCTAGCTGCCCTTTTGCAAACTTTAGAATTGGGAGTTATTCATTGATGCTCTGGTACTCACACCTGTTGGTTACACTGATATCCCCATCTGTTGGATTCATGGAGCAGCAAAACTATGGTGTCTACTACTTTCACACAGGCACCAGACACACTCCTTTCTGGATCATGCTCAGAAAATCTCTGTCCTCTCTGAATCTGTCTTTTCTTGATTTTTAAAAAATTTTTCTTTTGCTGTTTCCTTCCTGTTAGTGTTGTGGGTAAAAAAAAAAATTAAATCTTGAAGAGCAATAAAATTGGGAAATGTCATTAATAAAGGGAAACAAAGTGCTATTTTAAGAGATTTTTAATCAGAGTTTCTAGCCTTCAAGCTTGGCCCCCTGAAGAAAAGTTGAGAAAATTTATCCTCTTTCTATCCTCAACAGCAGCTAGGTGGAGAAGTGGATAGAGCTCCAGGCCTGAAGTTAGGAAAATTCATCTTTCTCAGTTCAAATCAGGCCTCTGACACTTAATAGCGGTGTGACCCTGGGAAAGTCACTTAACTCCGTCTCATCTGCAAAATGAACTAGAGGAGGAAATGGGAAAATATCTCAGTATATTGCCAAGAAAAACCCCAAATGGGCACATCTGAAACAACTGAACAACAAACTATATAGCTATCAACATTTATTTTTTAATAGTTTTTATTTACCATATATATGCATGGGTAATTTTACAACATTGACAATTGCCAAACCTTTTGTTCTAATTCTTCCCCTCCTCTCCTCCCCCAGATGTCAGGTTGACCCATACATGTTAAATAGTTAGAGTATAAATTAAATACAATATATGTATATATGACCAAACAGTTGCTTTGCTGTACAAAAAGAATCAGACTTTGAAATAGTGTACAATTAGCCTGTGAAGGAAATCAGAAATGCAGATGGACAAAATTAGAGGGGCAATCAATATATATTAAGCAGCTATTATGTCCCAGGCACCATACTAAGTAAGAGCTGAGGATACAAAAAGAGAGAAAAGACAATTCTGCTCTTAAGAAACTTACAATCTGGGGTGGGGGGAGAGAAAATGTAAGCAAATAAAAACAAAGGCTGCTCTATGCAGTATAAATAGGAATGATACGCATTTCAAGCCCAGCTTCATTATTTTCTAGCTAGGTGACTTTGAACAAGTAATTGCACCATCAATTTCAGTTTTAACTCGTGTTTGCAATGAAAGGGTTGGACTGTTTCTTTCTATGGCCTCATTGAGCCTTTGCGATAAGAATCCCATGAGCTCCCAAAGAAAGGGCACACAGAATCTACTATAATCAGCAGCGGGGCTGAATACCTAAGTGACCAGTGGGTAGAGCACCGACCCTGGAGTCAGGAGAACCTGAGTTCAAATCCAAACTCAGACATCTAATACTTAGTAGCTGTGTGATCCTGGGCAACTCACTTAAGCCCAATTCCCTCACACATGAAAATAGAATAGGAGAAAGTCTTTCGAAGAATCAAAGGGTTTAAAGTGCTTAGGACTAGTTTGTCTTCATCTTTTTACAGATAAGGTAACTGAGGTTCAAGGGGAGAAAGTGATTTGACCAAAGTTACACAACAAGTACAATACTATTCTTTTTTCCCCCACTTCTATTAGCTCCAGTATTCCCTTATTCTGAGAGTCTGCACCTTCTGGTGCAGGGAATGGATTACAGGAGGCATCTTGACTTATTCCTCCATTTCTACCTGGATCTGTGTTCTTACTCAGTTTGGGCAGTCCAGATGTCCCTTGCTTTACAGAATCTGTGTATTTCTGAAAAAGTTGCCTGTCCTTCAAGATCTATGATTTCATCTGTGTGGGTGGGCCCTCCACCAACATAGATCACACTCCCCTCTGGACTATAGTGGATGTTCTTTAAGAGTTGCTGTGGCCAAAAAAAATTCATTCCCTGGCAGCCAGTTCTTCTGGGGGTGAGCCTCTCTGCACTTAGCTAGACTAGTCCTTGGGTGTCTGTTGACACCCAATCCACCTCCAGGTCTATACTTGAAGTCTTTCCAAATTGTGCTCTGCTGGCAGTCTTGCAAAATCCCAGGGTCACCTCTGAGCCACAGAGGAGGACTGTGTGCTGTAAATCAAATTCTGCTTTGCATTCCTATGGGAAGTTCAGACCTAGAAGGAATATCACTCTGAATGCTCTTTAACACAAAGAATCCTTTTGTCAAGTGAATAATTACCCATAATTTATCTTTTAGGCAGGCATTAACAGGGTAAGGGAAACCCTAGTTTTGAGGACAAAGTCACTTCCTCTCTAAATTTTGGTTTCCTCATTTGGAAAAGAGAGGTAATGATATTCACAAGGTTGTTGGAGGAAAGTGGTTTGCAAATCTTAAAGTCCTATGAGATGAGAGTTAGTGTTATTGCTATTGTCTTCTGTGTAAATTCAGACTTTTGCACATCAAATTTACTTAAAATGAAATCTACCTAGATTAAACAGCTGCACATTGGCTTCCAACACAAATCTCTAGAAAGTTTTCTTTCTTCAGTATAGGGAAACAAAGTGCTAATTAAAAATCAGAAGACCTGGACTCTCAAGCTTGACCCCCTGAAAAAGATTTGAGAAAGTAAGTCCTTCTCTTTATCAGTGGGCTTAACTGAAGTGAGCATAGCACAGTGAGTTCAAAATCAAAAGACCTAGGTTGGAATCCTAGCTCTTCCATTTTCTCCCAAAATGACTTTAAGTTTATGATCGGTGATCCAGTCAAACTAGCCTTTGGCTATTCCCCATTTATAATAATTTATTTCCCACCTCCATGTCTTTGTATTGGCCACCCCCCATGTCTGGAATGCACTCACTCATCATTTCTACGTCATAGAATTCCTCTGTTTAAGATGCAGTTTAGACACCATCCTCAGCATGAAGTTTTTCTCGCTCTCCATCTCAAACACTAGTGCACTTCTATTGAACTTCTATATATTTGTATTTTTCAGATTATATATTTAGATAAAAAGAAAGAAAAGGAAGGAAGGAAGGGAGAGAGAAAGAAAGAAAGAAAGAAAGAAAGAAAGAAAGAAAGAAAGAAAGAAAGAAAGAAAGAAAGAAAGAAAGAAAGAAAGAAAGAAAGAAAGAAAGAAGAAAGAAAGAAAGAAAGAAAGGAAGGAAGGAAGGAAGGAAGGAAGGAAGGAAGGAAGGAAGGAAGGAAGGAAGGAAGGAAGGAAGGAAGGAAGGAAAGAAGGAAGGAAGGAAGGAAGGAAGGAAGGAAGGAAGGAAAGAAGGAAAGAAGGAAGGAAGGAAAAAAGAAAGAAAGAAAAAGAAAGAAAGAAAGAAAGAAAGAAAGAAAGAAAGAAAGAAAGAAAGAAAGAAAGAAAGAAAGAAAGAAAGAAAGAAAGAAAGAAAGAAAGAAAAAGAAAGAAAGAAAGAAAGAAAGAAACAAAGAAACAAAGAAAGAAAGAAACAAAGAAACAAAGAAACAAAGAGGGAGGGAGGGAGGTAGCACAATGTATAAAGAGCTGAGGCAGAAAGATTTGAGTCCAAATTCAGCCTTCTTCAGACATTAGCTATATGACCCTAGATAAGTCACTTAACTTCTATCTGCCTCAGTTTCCTCATCTGTACAATGAGAATAATAATATCCCTTCTGATAGTAATAATAATAACAACTTTGAGTTGTGAGAGTCAAATGACATCTGTTATAAAATGCTTAGCCTGGTACTAAGCACATAGTAAGTGCTTGATAAATGTTATACATACTTGTCTCTCATCCATTAGAACATCAGCTTCTTGATAATAGGAATAATTTCATTCTTTTTGCTTGCATCCTCAGACCCTAGCACAGCACCTAGCACTGAGTAGGCACTTAATATTTATTAATTAATGGATCCTAGATAAATGGCTGGCAAACCCCAATTCCTAATTTAAAGGATCTTAGCTCTTCATATTCCCCATATCTACCTCCATTCATCTGTACTGCTGTGACACCTTCCTGAGGGATCTCCCAGCCTCAGTATTCTAGACTCTCCAATCCCAGGCCATGAAACATCTAATCAGATACTAGAACTAAGGTCTTCTGACTCCAGAGGAAAAGATCTTTCCACTATGCTCACATTAAGTCCACTATGCTCAAATTTGGGTATTAGCCCGATTCTCTAAAGTCACTAATTAATTGTATGACTTTAGGGACTCAATTTTCTCATCTGCAAATAAACCCGATAATTCCTGCACTGATTCATGTGGTGGTTGTGAGAAGCACAAGAGAAAATAGATGGAAGATCATCTTTAAAAGTGTAAAATGCAATTTACCTTGCAGCTGAGTTCAAAAGTTAGGATCTAAACAATATCTCCAGATGATTAGCATCGTGGCCCATACTAAATCTCCACAGTGTTTTTCCATTAACCAGAAGATCAGTAGTGTAAGTGTCATTATCGTCACTTCACAGATAAGGAAACTGAAGTCCAGAGGGAAGAAATTATTTGTTTATATTCACAAAGAAGTAGAGCATGCTGATGCTGGTCTTATAATTCTAAATCTAGGAATTTGCACTTCACCACAGAAATGTCTCCCATGTAAAAAGTGATGTAATGACATAAGACATTGACTAGAATGAAGAGGTATGGAAAAACATCCAACCTATTCCTTCATGGAAATGAGAAGTCCACAGTTTAATGTGTATGTTTTCAGATTTTTTTCAATGTATTTATCAATTGTGCTGGCTTAAAATTTTTTTCCTCTTACAAAAATACTATTTGCTAAGGGAGAGCTTGGAGGGAAGAAAGGGAAAATTTGGAATGAAAGGTTTTGCAAGGGTCAATGTTGGAAAAATTACCCATGCATATGCTTTGTAAATAAAAAGGTTTAATAAAAAAATAAAATTAAAAAAATACTATTTGTCTGTGGAAATGTATTTAATGTGATTATACATATAAAACCTATATTAGATTGCTTGCCATCTTAGGCAAAGGGAGGGAGAAGGGGAGGTAAAGAGGGAAAAAATATGAAAGCATCTTTATATATAATTGAAAAAAAACTATTAAAATATAAAAGTATGATTGGGGAATAGTTAACAAAATAATAAAAAAAGAACAGAAAAATACTATTTGTCCTAGGGGATAACTCTCTGACAGGGAGAAGAGGAGGGAAGGAATACATGGGATACCATGGTGATTTAAAAAACAGAAAATAATAATTAAAATATTTTTAAAGTTCCCCCCAGAAAAACTCCAATAACCCCATAAGCCATCATGTGCCAAATGAAGGTTATAACAATCTGAGCAGAGCCATAACTACGTTGGGGCAACCAGAATATTGCCTCAGGCCTCTGAAATTTGAAAAGTTCGGACAGCTCTTAAACTCCTTCAACAACCCAGAAATGACTAAGCTTAGCACCTAGTTAATAAGAATCATTAATTAACATAGGACCATAGCAGATGACATGTTTCTCTACCCCATTCCAGAGCAACATTGCATCCAAAGTGAGGACTTCCTCCGGGGTTTCCTTCCCACTTAGAATGGATTCTAGATCAATGATTTCTCTGCTGTCTATCTTCCCCCACATACAGGGCAGTCTTTCCCACACAGGGTCCTTGTATCCCAGAGTTTCTTCCCTGCCCCTGCGAATGAATTAGCTTAAACAGAAGGTTTGAGGGCATCTTTCATCCTCGATGACCTCAATGTACTTTGGGAAGCTGGGTACCCAAAATGCTAGTTACGGCTCTGAGGTATGGAGCAATGCCAAGAATCCCTGCCTTCCTCACCTGGAGGATGCTTTTATAGCAAAGCCTGTTTGCACAGGAGTAATTTTTCCCTGCCTTCCTCCACCCCCACTCCTCATCCTTTACTAGATTGTGTATTCCCCAAGGTATATATTATAGCCATTCCTCACAAAGTTCTGCTACATGAAGTACTTAAATAGTTGATAACTTATCAATCAAAGAGTGCATGAGTACTTGAATAAATGAGTGAATGAGTGACTAAATGAATGAATGAATAAGAGAAGAAATTAATTGAATGAGTAACTGAATAAAAATGAGGGAAAAAGGGGGGGAAGAAGGAAGATGATGATTAGAGGGAGCAGTCAAAAGATGGAGAAATTGATATGGATTAGGGGAAGAAGGGAAGATTTCACAAAACAGTTGGGACCTGATCAGGCTGGACATTGAAGAGAGAGGATTCAATGGAGGGAAGAAGGAAGGGAAGAATGTTCCAAGGGGGGAGACCAGCCAGGACAAAGAGCCTATGAAATATACTGAGGGCAACACCTCTAGCCATCTGTCCCGTGGTTGAAGAGTTTGTGAAGCACTTTACAGGTTTCCTCCCAAATGCCCTGTGAGGTAGACACGGAGACATTATTATCCCCATTTTACAGATGAAGAAACTGAGACTTAGAGAAATTAGATGACATTTATAACCCAACTAGTCACTATCAGTAGTAAAAGCTAGAGGTATTTGAATCCAGACCTTCTCTACTCCCAAATCCAATCGGTACTCTATCCACTAAAATCAAAATTCAAGGTGAGAAGAGACCGTAAAAATAATTTAGTCTAACCATCTCACTTTACAGACGAAGAAACCGAGGCTCAGAGAGGGATAACGACTTTCTTAAAGTCCAACAGCCCATCAGTGCCAGAGCTAGACAAAAACCCGAGTCAGTCCGGGACTATTTTGTCCGGCTGATGGGTATCTCAGCCCCTTCCCCACTTTTAGCCGTTTTCTTTCCCTGTCTGACCCTCCCTCACCCCTCAACCGAGCTAGTAGGTCTGAAGATCCCAAATCCCCAACTTCCCTCAGTACTGTGCTTTGTGGGCTTGGAGCGTGAGGGCGCTGGAGATTTGTTTTGGATTTCTTTTTTCCCTTCTGCCCAAGTAAGCCCTAGAGGACCCCATTGCACCACCATCCAGCCCGGGCTGGCCTCCGCTCCCAGCCCGGAGAGCCACCAGTTGGCCAAAACGAGTTGCACAGCTTAGCCCACCCAAGCTTCGGGGGGCCAGAGGGAGAGGGAGTCACCCTCTTGAAGTGTGTCTCTGGCACCGATTTCCCCCCACCCCCACCCCACGCCTCGTGGGGCCCCCCAAGAGGCGGCAAGTGCCAAGGCTGGAACCCGAGCAGGGAAAGGATCAGGGAGCTGGGCCGCGATGACATTTTTAAAACGCAGGGCGATTCCCGTCCAAGAAAAATGATGTGTGAGATTGTAAATGTGTCTCTGGAACATGGTGCAGGCGTAAAAAACTTCCCTCCCCTGGGAGAGTGAGACATTTTAACATCTGCCTTCAAATTAATCCCTGTTAGAGGCTGGGGGAGGCGGGGATGGTGTGTTTGCTCCAGAGATGAGCAGGAGTGGATGGGATGCTGCCGTCCACTTAATACAGCTTCTGCCGGCATTGCCCTTTCTATCCCTCCCTGCCCTGCTCCCCCTCCCAAACGAGCTGGAAAGGATGAGACAGGATATGGGGCTTCCAGGTGGGAGGGGGAATGTAGGGAGGGGAAAAGAGAGAAGGGGGGGTTAATTTTCCTTTCCAGACTATCATGGAAAGAGCACTAAACTGGGAGTCAGAAAATCTAGGTTCCAGCCCAGCCTTTGGGACTCCTCCTTCTGTAACCTTGGACAAAACATGTCCTTTCTCTGCTAAATGGGTGAGGAGAGGATCATCATTCTACGGGTCTATAACAATCTATGAACTCTAGACCAGTGGAGGATGGGAAGGAAAGCAGAGAAAGGGAGACAGGGAGGGACCAATCCCCCCCCCCCCAGTCTTGAAAGCTTCATGCAAGAGAACAGGCTTGAGCTGCTTCTGAAAGGACAGGTGGGATGTAGCCTTTCTTTCTGTTCTGGACCCCCTGGGCAGATGGGTAAAGTCTCAGGACTCCTTCTAAGGTTTTTAAATGAATGAAATAAAATACATAGGGCTGTGAAGAAAAGTATAATTACCTAAAAATGCACTTGTCAAAATATATCTTTTTAAAAAACAAATTCACTGACCCCAGGTTAAGACCCCATTTTAGGAAAGGAAATGGGATAAACAGAAAGGAGAATGGGATGTGGGTGTGGGGGTGTCTGGGGACCGGAATTCTAGCTCCAGCTTTACCACTTATATGCTGTGGGATCAAGTTTTTTCATCTGTAAAATGAAGCAGTTGGATTAGATAGTCTCTAGTCTAAACAGCTTAGTGAATGGAGCATTGAACTAGGAATCAAGAAGGCTTGAGTTCAAATTTAGCCTCAAACACTACCGAGTCACTTAAATTTCCTCAGCTTCAGTTTCTTCATCTGTAAAATGGGGTGATAATAATAGTGCCTACTTCATAGAGCTATTAGGAGGATTATTGAGATAATATATGTAAGATGCTTTGCAAACCTTTACATGCCATATAAATGCTAGCTATTAGTCTCAAATGTTCCTTCCAGCTTTAAATCAAGGAAAAGATCTTAAGGAAGAGGAATGATGATTTTATGAAATCCTGTGAACTCCCGGAGGTGGACTGCACCTCCCCAAGGAAAAGGGTGGAGCCTTGGGCTGAGGAGAGCTCTGCCTACTAAAGCAGGAGCCCAAATCCTGGGAGTTGACCATCCGGCCAGCACCTGCGTGGTGTTTATGGCAGGCTAAGCCTACCCCAATAATTCCCAACAAAATCCACTTCCCTTTGGAAAGCATGACTGCAGCTTCCCTGGAACAGGGTATTTGAGGGTTCCTCCACCCAGGAAAATGCCAAACAAGTGGAGAATCTCAAGAGGATCTTGGCGATGGATTAAAATATTAAGTCAGCCTTCCTTTTGGAAGGTTATATAGGACTTAGAACTAGAAAAGTCTCTAAAAGGTCATCTGGTACAGCATGGTATTTATTCAAGGTCACACAACAACAAGTATCAGAGCCAAGATTTGAACTCAGTTCCTCTAGCTTCAAATCTAGAATGATTCCCAATTTTCCACCTTGTATTGGATTTCCTGGGGGCTCAGCATCTGGCTCATGTGATGGGTCTGAGATCAGTGGATTGAGACCAGTGCAAAAGAGGGGAGAGGATGGGGGAAGAAAGATAATGAAAGCATATTATACCAGATGTTGCTTGGATGGGCAGCTTCTCCCCTTTCAAAGTATAATTCTCAATTATAGCATCATAAGTTTTACAGCTAGAAAGAACCAGAGACATCAATTTTAAATATGGAGAAACTGAGATTGAGAGAGGCAGAGTCCACTGAAATCTTGTCATTTCTACCTTTTTGTGACATCTCTCATATAGGTCTCCCTTCTCTCCTCTGACATTGCCTTCATCACCACATAGATGGACTATGTCTGGGTCTGTCTGCCTCATCTCTCCTCCTTCCAATCTATTCCCCATTCAGCATCAAACTGATTTTCCTAAAGCACAGTTTTGACCGTGTCACTCCCCCTAACAATCAATTCCAGTGGCTTCCAGAATCAAATAAATATAAAATCCTCCATTTGGCATACGAAGCTCTTCAGGACCTGGTACCCTCTTAATCTCCAATTATCTTCACTTATACCCCAAACTCTTCATCTCTCCCTACCTTCATGCTTTCAACTGGAATATCCCTTTCCTACGCCTGGGACAAGCGTCTCCTCTCTCCCTGTTAACTTGTTTCTCCTCCTTTAAGATTACCCCCTTTGTGGAGCCTTCAGTATTCTTCTCCTGCTCACCCCTTCTCCTTCAAACTGAGTGTGATTTATCTATGTCCCATGGACACTAGTGCTTCTCTCCTTTACACAGAATCAGACTCATTTGTCCACAAATTCATAACCTCCCTAGTAAGCTGGAACCTCCATCAGGGGAGAGACTGTGGTTCTTAATCTTTATAGACCTCATGCTTAGTTTTGTTTATGTTTCTGTAGCGTTTTATAGTCTGGAGAGACTGGAGAGGTCATGGAATCACAGAATCACAGACCTGCAGAGTTGAAAGAAACCCCAGAAGCTAACTAGTTCACAAGAGTCCTCTCTCCAGCAGCCAAGTGGTCATCCAGTCCCTCTGGAAGAACTCTGATGAGGATATACCCACCATCTTTGGAAGTAGCTCCTAGTTTTAATGGCTAATTACCATCCTTGGCCTTTTCTTTGACCTGGACAAACTGGCCTTCTCATTTCCCTCCTGTATTTTTGCACTGACTAGGCCCCTTGTTTGAAAGGGGATGCTTCTTAGAGCTGAGGTTTCTTTTTTTAAATTCTTTATTATTATATCTTTTTATTTACAAAACATATACATGTGTAATTTTTTTCAAGATTGACCCTTACAAAACCTGTTCATAATTTTCCCCTCCCCCCCACCCTCTCCCCTAGGTGGCAGGTAGTCCAATACATGTTAAATATGTTAAATTATATATTAAATCCAATATATGAATACATATCTATAAAATTATCTTGCTGCATAAGAAAAATCGGATCTAGAAAGGAAAAAAAAACCTGAGAAGAAAAAAATGCAAGCAAACAATAACAGAGAGAGTAAAAATGCTATGTTGTGGTTCACACTTAGTTCCCACAGGCCTTTCTCTGGGGTAGATGGCTTTCTTCATCACTGAACAAGTGGAACTGGTTTAAATCATCTCATTGTTGAAAAGAGCCACATATCTTTGATCATCGTATAGTGCTGTTGTTGCTGTGTATAATGATCTCCTGGTTCTGCTCAGTTCACTTAGCATCATGAACTGAGGTTTCTTTCAAAACTCAGCTTAGATACTACTTTTTCCTGATATGCGGTTGCTAATTCCCTCTAAAACCACCTTGTATTTATTTTGTATAAATGCACAGGATTTGTGTTTTGGAATGTAAGCCCCTTGAGGGAAGAGATTATTTTATTTATTTCTTAGTACCTGGCACAGTGCCTATAATTTCATTGATATAGAGAATTCCCTGGTTTGGAAACTCCTATCCCCCTTGCAGATCAGCACTTTCAGACAGCAACCTGCAGCATGGAAAATTTCCATGACTTGCTCATGCTCAGACAACCTGTATAAATCAGAGTCAGGACTTGAACTCAAGTCTTTCTGATCCATTCTCTATCATTCTGATCCCTTCTCCATCTTGTGCCAAAATCCCTCTCTTGTCTGGCTCCTAGTGATTACTTAATATATGCTTGTTGATTAATTTATTGAGTAGATGGTTCTGATTACTAGAAAGTTGTTGTTTTCTTCTATCAGGAGTTAACCAGGTGAGCTCCAATGATAATCAGATGACTCTAATTGCTAAAAAATTGTTCATTTTCTTCTCCTATAAGGGGTTATCAGGAGACTTATCAATTTGATAAACGTACATAATGGTGAGCCTTTGTATGGGGACAATTGTATTTCCCTGTGGAAGATATAAATAAACATGTCCGCCTAAAGCTTTAAGATGATTAGGGAACATTTATTGAAATAAAAAATGAGGATCTCTCCTTAAAGTCATTTGTTGAGGATGAATTAATTGGCTTGGAATGGATTGGAAATGCATTTATTCATGAAAATGGAGTCATTCTTTATGGGAGTCTTCATTTTTTTTTCCTTTTCATGGTCCATTCTCCTTTTTGGAGGATAAATCAGAGAATAACAAACTAAATATAGACATTGGTCCAGAGTTGGCTGCTTTAGAAAAGAAATGTGTGAAAACTGAATTGTTCTTGCTTATGTGGCCTGAGGTGAAAATTACTGGAGTCCAAATTCTTAGCTCCAGACTTGAAGAAGCAGTAGTGTAACCACATCTCATTCAAGAGATGGCAGGCATGGAATAGAAAACAGTGGCAGAAGTGGCAGGAGTTTTAAGAGATACTGAATCTAAATTTCCTGAAATAGGAGAGAAAGGTGCTACAAGGCAAACTAATTTTGGAATTCCGCCTTCTACTCAGAAAAGGGAGGTTTCTGGCATGGTTCCTTCCTAAGAATAACATTATTAGCAACTTCGAGTTTGAAAATCCCAGTGCCTATTTTCTAAAATCTAGAAAGAAAGGAAATTCATGAATCATACCAACCTCTTAGAGAGAAAAGAGAATTGAGTACCCTTATAGCTTGGGGAGTAACAAGGGATCAAATTCATGATATAAGGGAGCAAAAGACCTGAACTTTGTCCTCTGGAATTAGAATAAGTTATTCAAATATTGTACATCTGATAGGGTAAGACCCTTTCTAGTAGACCCAAGCACACTTTCCTTTTAGCAATATAAGATTGTGAGAAGATTAACACACTGGTGCATTGTTGCCGGGAATCAATATAACAATATTGAGAAACAGTTTATAATTAACCAAGTAATTCCATACTCTTTGACCCAGAGATTCTACTACTAAGCTTATATCTCCAAGAAAGAAATTGATAAGAAGAAAATCCTCATATACATCAATACATTTAAAGCAACACTTTTTTTGTTAGTAAAATATTAGAAACAAAGTATATGTTTATTTAGATAATAACTAAACGCATTGTGATACAGAAACATAATGAAATATTACAGTATCAAAAGAAATTATGAATACAAAGAAACATGGGAAGATTTATATAATTTATGCAAAGTCAATAAAGATAAGAAAAGAATGTATTCAAAGAGTACAACAATGTCAATGGAAAGAACAACCACATAAAATAATCAAAAGTGTATGTTGCAAAATCACACAGAACAAGCATGATCCCAAAGAAGAAATAAAAGTGCACTTATTGGATAGTTGGGTAGTGTGATACATTGCACATATTTTCAGACTTTTTTGTTGTAGTCATAAATTTTCCTGTTTTTTTCTTCTTTGTCTTTATGTACCTAATCTATTCCACTGCTCTACCTCTCTATTTTTTAGATACCAGATAGTTTTGATGATTACTACTGTATAACATAGTTTGAAATCTGATAGTGCTAAACCACCATTCTTTGTATTGTTTTTCACTAATTCCCTTGATATCTGTTCTTCCAGATGAATTTTGCTGTTATTTTTTCTAGTTGTAGTGAATAATTTTTTGATAGTTTAATTGGTAAGGCACTGAATAAGCAAATTAGTTTTGGCAGAAGTGTCATTTTTATTATATTGCCTCAGGCTATCCATGAGCAATTGACATTTTTCCAGTTGTTTAGATCTGACTTTCTTTGTGTGAAAAGTGTTTTGTAATTGTGTTCATATAGTTTCTGAGTTATCTTGGCACATAGACTCAAGTATTTTATATTGTTTATAGTCATTTTAAGTGGAATTTCTCTTTTTATCTATTGCTTCTATGTTCTGTTGGTCATATAAACAAATGCTGATGATTTATGTGGGTTTAATATTCTATTTTGCTAAAATTGTTAATTATTCAAGTAGATTTTTAATCAATTCTCTATGATTCTTTAAGTATAGCATCATATGAAAAGACCAGAGCTGAATGGAAAATTTGATTTTCAACTACAGGACTCTGGAGAAGCATAAGGAGGTAATCAGGAAAATGATATCATCAGTAATTTAATAAGGTTTATCTGTTTACATTCCTACATGGGAGGATGATACTTACAACTCATTAGAATGTTCTCATTATTATGGCAGTTAGAAGGAGTATATATAGGCAGAGAGTACGGATATGAGTTGAATATGAAGGGATAATATCTTTTTTTAATTTTTAAAAATTAAGGAGTGAGAGAGGAATGTATTGGGAGAAAGGGGATAGAGCAAATTATCTGCCATAAAAAAGAGGCAAGAAAAACATTTTACAGTAAAGGGGAATAGAGGGAAGAATGGGGAAATAAGTGAATGTTACTCTCATAAGAATTGGCTTATAGGAAATAACATATATTCAATAGGGATATAGAAATCTATCTTACCCTGAAGAAAAATAGGAGAGGAATGAGATATGGGAAGGAGGGGGAGGGGATGATAAAAGAGAGGGACTGCTCAGTTGCAAAACACATTTGAGGAGGGAAAGGTTGAAAGGTGAGATAGAATAAGTGGGGGGACACACAATTGACAATAGTAATTGTAAAAAAAGTTTTTGAAGCAAGTATCTCTAATGGAATAGTATTGTTCTCTGGGAAATGATGAGTAGGATGCTCTCTGGAAAAGTCCTCCATGAACAAAGTGAAATATACTATATGCAAAGTAATAACAATGTTCTGAGATGACCAGCTATAAATGACTTTGTTATTCTCAGTGGATAATCATCCACAACTACTCTAAAGGACTTAGGATGAAAAATCCTATCCATACCCAGAGAAGGAACTGATCAAATCTGAATACAGATTGAAGCATTCTCTACTTCTCTCTATCTTTCTCTTTATTTTTAACTTAATTTTTCTTGAGGGCTTTTATTTTTATTAGGGTGGGAGATTTATGTTTTCTTCCACAACTTGACTTTTATGGAAATCTTTTACACAACTTCAAATATGGCTTCTTAATTGTGGGTAATGATAAAGGAGAGAATCTAGAACTTTTAAAAAAAAAGTCTTTAAAACAAATATAAAAAATTGTTTTGAATGTAACTGGTGAAAATATTAAATAAATAAATTATTATTTAAAAAAAAGAAAAAAGTATACCATCATATCATCTGCAGAGAAATCACTCTAAATTATCATGTTTTATTTCTGCATTGTCTCTTCTAATTCCTTCAACTTCTTTTTCTTCAGTTATCCCTTTAGCTAACATTTTTAGTACTATATTGAACATCTTGGATTTAAGTGAGGGAGGGCTTTGCCCTCCAGACACATCTGGGTCCAGTGGCCAGTTATAAGTTGACTGGAGATGACCCTGGATGCAATGGACAACTTTGGCCTTTTTAAGATAAGGGCTTCAATAGGACTCAGACACACCCATAAAATGATTGAGTCTAGGTAGAAATTGAGGCAAAAAAAAATGGTATTTTTCACCTAGTAAAAAAAACAAAACAAAACAAAAAATACCTAAATAAATAAATATGAAAGGGGAAGACCCTCAGGCTTTCTGGCTAAAATATTTACATTCACTCTGAGTCAGTTAGAACCAAACAATGACCAACTGGGGCTTTTTCTCTATAATGAAACAGAACTCTTCAAAATGTTTGCAGGTAGGTCACCTCAATAACAACTTCCAGTTTCTTTTTCTTTCAAGAAAATGCCAAACCACAAGATGATTATGTGAATATGAAGTACTTCAGCACACTCCAGCAAGGCAGGATTCACTGAAAATAGAAGTGAGTTGTGTTTTTTATTTCCTCACAATCACCCTGTTACAGAAATGGTGCAAGGATAGTGGGTCCCCATTTTTCAGATCATAATGCTGAATCTTAGAGAAGAGAGGTTATTTTCTCAAGGCCATAGAACTGGAACATAAGAAAGTCATGACTTTCTTCTCACCAGAATTGTAATCTAAAAAGGCATCAGCACACACATTCAGGAGCAGGTCAATAATAGCCAGAAGGTCACTAATTCAAGTGTCAGACAACCCCACACTCCCAGCATTGGGAGCACTTGGTCCAACCCAAACATGAGCAGTAGTTCTCCATTCTAGTTTTCCTGACAAGTAACGATCACATCCCTACTTAACGGCATTCAATTGTCGGGCAGCTCAACAGCTCCAGAGATGGCCCATTTCCACTTTGGAGCAGTCTTAATTATTGAGAAAGATTTTCTAATACTGAGTAGAAATCTGCCTTCATGTAACTTTCCTTGCTATTCCTAGTTAAGCCCTTTTCGGGTCAAGCAGAATACATCCATACTCTTTTGCATATGACAGAAGCTTGGATATGTGATGATAGCAAATATATCTTCTCTAACCTACTCTTCACTAGTGAATAAGAATAATTCCCATTCCTGGAGCATTTTAAAGTATACTAAGAGTTTTTTCACAGCAATTCTGTGAAGTAGGTAGTGTAAAACAAATGGAAAAAACCAAGATTCAGAATGGGCAACTGATTTACCCTAGATTCTAGAGTCTACATATATATGTAAATATATGTTTGTATGTATGTGTTATATATGTTATATATAGTGATATGTGTGTATGGGTATATGAAACCTAGGATAAATTGAGGTAAATGTTACACATAGATATAAATATTTATATATGTATAAATGTTATACATAGATATACATATTTATGTATGTATGTATAGATATTAGTATATACAAATATATGTGTGAGTATACAAATGTGTGTATGTGTCCTCTGTCCCCATATTCAGTATTCTATTTTGTTCTCCTGCCTCTTCCTTCAACTGGTCCAATCACTGGTTTAGACAATCAGAATTGTGGGAACTCAAAACAAGGGAGTACTTTGAGTTAGAAGAAAGGAGGATATGGGTTTTGGAGAGCTTACAGAGGAGTGTCTGGGACCCAGGTAAGACCTTGAATGATGTGTAAGATTGTCTAGTCAGAGAAAAAAGGAGAGTTCATTCCAGGTGGGAGCTAGTGTGAATGAGATCATAGGGAGGAATGAGCTGTGTGTGTATGTGTTTTGGGAGGAAGGGGTGGGGGAGGTGAGGAGTAAAATGGAAGAGTGATATTCAATGAATTATAGGACTTTGAATTGAAATAAACTGTGAAATCCAATTCTCCTAGTTAAGCTAGTTAAGTGACAGAGCCAGAATTATCCAGGTCTTCTGAGTACAAATATATCCTTAGCTCAACATCTAGAATGGACCTTAGAGCACATCTAGTCCAAACCCCTCATTTTCATATGACAAAATGAGGCTCATAAAGGTCAGGTGACTTGCCTGTGGTAACACAGTAAATAACTAATAGAGCTTAGAGTCAAAATCAGGTCTATCCCATTTCCCTACTTTCCACCCCAAAGTGTCCAAATAACAATTTTTCTCATGATCCTTTACTTCATCCCCCAACTCCTTTCTCCCCTTTTCTGTATCCCTCCCTTCTGTCTACTCTAGAACCCTCCTGGACTCAGGCTGGCCCAAATGATTGGCACCGGAGTGGGTGTTGGGATAGGACGCAGGCGTGGGCAGCTTGGGTCCCCATCAGGAGGCTGAGGAGGGAGGCTGGCCCTCTCAGGGTGGTCTAAGTGCCTGGGCCTGCGAGTCATACACTGAACATGAGCAGGGGCTGGTTATCAGGGGAAAATGGCCTAATGGAGACAGTTTATGAGGCCAGGCAGGGGGGTCTCCCTGGGGGATGAGGCAAAAAACCCCATGTATGACTCATTCGAAACTGAGCCGGACAAAGAGCTGGAGGAGAAATGATCCTGTGCAGCCTGCCAGCCATGGACATGGTGACCTCATAGGCTGAGGGTTTGCTCTGGGTGTGTGTGTATGTGTGTGTGTGTGTGTGTGTGTGTGTGTGTGTGTGTGTTTCTGAAGCTCTGACTTCACAACCCCCACTGCTGCTCATACCAGCCAACAAAGCAGGGAGCTGGTATCCCTGATGCTTCCATCATTCCCTCAAAAAATACATAGATATTTCGTTTATGCCAATTTGATTTTTTTTTGGAGGGAAAGGGGAAAAATCCAGACCTGTGATTTTATTGGTATAGAGAATTTCTAGAGAGGAAACCTTTCTCTATCAATGCAGATCAGCAACTTTTCATATATATATATATATATATATATATATATATATATATATATATATATATATATATATATATATATATATATATATATAGAGAGAGAGAGAGAGAGAGAGAGAGAGAGAGAGAGAGAGAGAGAATGCTGCCAGAGACATTGGTACTTGCTGAGTGTCACACACATGTGAGAGACTTGAACCTATATTTCTTGACTCTCTGGCCATCTTTCTATTCACTACCCCATGCTACCTCTCTCTATACATATAACACTAAGACAAATACAGGTTGTGGCTAAGAGAATGTCATAAATTCAGAGAACTTCAAGACCACAAAACAAAAGCTGTCAGTGCTAAGAAGGACCTCAGAAAGTAGAATGTCTGTGCCAAATAAAATTATAGAACCAGAACCAGAACTGGGCATTCTCGTACCTGGAATAAGCAACACAAGCCTTATCTAGGACAGGCTGCATAAATGGCATCTTCAGTTACTGTGTCTATATGGGAAGAAGTCAAAGGACTAAGAAAGAGTGGATGTTGACTATGTTGGGAGATAGTCAACCTCCATGGGCAGAGATCTAAGGCCCTCAGGAGGCTGGAGGTTGCCCTTGGAGAAAGGAAATGGACCATCAAGTAGCTTCCTATTTTAACTAATTATTCTTGAAAAGTAAGTTGCACAGTTCCTAAAGTCAGCTGTATCTCTTTTTGGCAACCAAGAGGCCTGATGCAGGCATAGGGGGTGTTGAGTGAGGGGTAATTACTACAGCAAAGAGATGTATGGTTTGGGGGAAAGTACTGAAAGAGGGCTTAAAGCCAAATCCTCAAAGTATCAGAATAGATTATTATATCTAGAAGGAACCATAATGATCACTCCCTTCCTTCTTCCATTTTAAATGGGAAAAAATTGGAAACAGAGAAAGGAGAAGTTGATTTGCTCAAAATCACAAAAGAAGATTCGTTTACCTCTGACTGAAGCTGAGACCAAGCCAAAGAAGTATCAAACAAAGTCCCATTCTCACAGACAGACAGATTGTTAGAGATCACCTTGTCCTACCCCATAATTTTATTAAGGAGTAAACCAAAGCCTTGAGATAGTATCAGATAGAAACTGGCCCTCAGATCCCCAAATTCTCATCTGATGTCCTTTCAGACAGTTTGCTGAAATATGGCCACAGTTCACATAGAAGTCTTTCTTGAAGTCCAGTTCCAGATTCAATGACTCAGGATGAGTAGCTGAACTCTAGTAGATAGAAGTTTAAGAGTCACCTTCTTCAGAAAGAGAAACCTAATACTTTCCTTCAAAGGAGCAAGGACCTGGGTCTCTGGGGTAGGGACCACACATGATTTGCATGTATTCACTTCCTTCCATCACTAGTCAAGATCATGGAAAACATCACTAGGGCCAGACCCTAGGATTTAGCCTCCAAGACTAGGTAGAGCTAGGTTTCCCCTCCCCAGTTCTAGTCTCCCACAGGGAATTCTGCTCCTGCTGTTCTTTCCATCTTGTCACCTGCCCCAGTACAACTCCACCCGGTCTTCACACTTGACACTACCACCAAATAGTTCTGTCACCTTTTCCTTCTTTCTTAGAAAAATCTACATATTCTCAGAAATCTTGAAAGTTTCTTCTTGCTGTTCAATCATGTTTAACTCTTCATAACCCCACAGACTATACTCTCCATCCTGGAATGATATGCTGTTTTCTTCTCCAATGAAAAAGGGTAAAATGGAGGATAAGTCACTAGCCCATGTCACACAGCTAGCTGGATTTGAGGCTGGATTTGAACTGATGGAAAGCCCTAAAATTTCTGTCATGGGGCAAATTTACCACTTAAGGCAACCCAGTTTAGTTCTAGTTCTGAACACAGACCATAGAACTCCAGAACTGGAATGAAGACATTAGATGATAATCAAATTTCAGCACTTTGCAAATGGGAAAAATGAAGCCTAGAGACTATTATAACCTATAATATATTTAATAATAATATTATCTAACATTAATATAAAGCTTACTATGTCCCAAGAACTATGCTAAGTGCTTTACAATTATTATCTCATTTAATGTTCCCAACAACTGTGCGGGGCAGGCCCTATTATTACCCCCATTTTAGAGATGAGGAACCTGAGGCAAACAGAGATTAAGTGGCTTGTTCTGGTGTTAGGATTCTTACAAGGTGCTAAGTCATTGGAATGAATAGAGACAATGATTATCTAATTGAGAGAGAGAGAGAGAGAATGCATGGGAGCAAGTGAGAGAGCATGCAAGAGCGAGTAACATAGCGTGCAAGAGGGAGAGAGAGAGTGCAAGAGGGAGAGAGAGAGTGCAAGAGAGAGAAAGAGAGCAAGGGAGCTAAAGAAAGAGAAAGCAAGAGAAAGAGAGAGCAAGAGAGAAAGTGAGAGAGTGAGGGAGAGAGTGTGTGAGAGTGTGTGATAGTGAAAGAGAGAGCATGAGAAAGCAAGCAAGAGAGAGCTAGAGAGAGAAAGTGAGAGCGAGCAAGAGAGCAAGCGAGGGAGCTAGAAAGAGAGAAAGCAAGAGAAAGAGCAAGAGAGTGAGACAGAGAAAGCAAGAGTGAGCAAGAGTGCATGCAAGAGCAAGCAAGGGAGTGTGTGGGAGAGAGTGAAAGAGCACACAAGAGCGAGCAAGGGAGCATGCGAGAGGGAGCGAGAGAGCATGAGAGAGCAAGCAAGAAAGCGAGAGAGCTAGAGAGAGAAAGTGAAAGAAAGAGCAAGAGAGTGAGAAAGAGCAAGAGCGAGCAAGTGAGAGAGAGAGCAAGAGATAGAAAGAGAGAGTGAGAGAGTGTGCGAGAGCGAGCAAGGGAGAGTGTGAGAGCAAGCGAGGGAGCACGTGAGAGCAAGCGAGGGAACTAAAGAAAGCAAGAGAGAGTGAGAGAGAGAGTGAGAGTGAGCAAGAGAGCATGTGAGAGTGAGCAAGAGAGAGCTAGAGAAAGTGAAAGAGAGAGAGAGAGAGAGAGAGAGAGAGAGAGAGAGAAAGAGAGAGAGAGAAGATGAAAAAAAGAGAGCGAGTGAGAGTGAGGGAGCTAGAGAGAGAGAAAGAGAGAGAGCGAGCAAGAGAGTGAGAGAGACAGCAAGAGTGAGAGAGAGAAAGAGAGAGAGCAAGAGCAAGCAAGAGAGCATGTGAGAGGGAGCAAGGGAGCTAGAGAGAGAAAGAGAGAGAGAGAAAGAGAGAAAGAGAGAGAGAGAGGAAGAGAGAGAGAAAGAGAACGAGGGAGTGTGTGAGAGAGATCCAATCATTTGGTGTATATGGAGAATTGTGGGAGGGACTAGGAGGTGCAGTGAGACCAGCCAGGGTCACTTCTGAGAGAGAGACAAGGGAGTGAGGTTGCAGAGATCTTACACGTCCACTCTTTTCACTTCTACCACCAAAGACCTTATTCTGACTCTGGCTGATTCTGAGGTGTCCAGGGTGCTAACGCAGTCATCACAGAAGAAGGAAGAGGGAAAGAGGCAGTAACACAATCAGAACCACTTATTAAGCAGCCTAAGATAAGATTAGAAAAAGCACTGGTTAAGGCAAAAAATGAAGGAGAGGATATGAGTTTTTATAGATGCATACCCTGTAATTGAAGAGCTTGACTCTTCAGGTCAAAAAAGGAGAAGATACACTCCTTTTGATTTGGATAAAATTAAGGATTTGAAAAACATTTCACTCTTTATGGGGCTACATCCTCTTATGTTAAGATGTTACTAGATAATTTGGCTTATGAAATCTTAGCCCCAAGTTGCTGTAACTCTGTCTTCCCAGAAATCAGCTGGAGTCAGGAGCACTAAACGTCTTTATTCTTGATCTTTTACGGTCAAGGTCAGGGGTTTAGGCCTAGCAACCTCACACACACCTTCCTCCCTCAAATGCCCGGAGAGACTGAGTCAGCTTCTGTGCCTCAATTCCTCTTCCTCCTACTACTCTTCCCACACACGTCACTTCCCCTTCTTTGTTCCACCAATCAAGTCAGCATAGAATAGCTGGGGAGGGTCAACCTTCAAACAAGTTAATAGGGAACTGTCCAATTGGCAATTAGTCTCATGTGCTTCATTATCCAAGTACATTGCTCAGTTCTAGCCCTTTATACCAAGTGACTGGAAATCCATAGCAAGCACATGTTTAGAACCTGGACAAAATTTGTTGTGGCTTTCAGAGTATCATCAATTATGTAGGATTCAAGCCAGATGCAATAGGCAAATAGGATTCACTTTTGACCAACTAGCAGGTGAAGGTCAGTATGGAGATAATTCTGAACAGATTAATTATCCCATAACAGTGTATGAGAAAATTTCTAAGGCTGAAATAAAAGTTTGGGGTTCCCTCCCTGGACAGAAAGATGGAGGTGAAGCCTTCACAAAAATAGAGCAAGGTCCCAATGGATCTTTTGCAGATTTTGTGGGATGTCTACAAACTGCTGTCACAAGAACTATTGGAGAGAATGCAGCTACAGAAATAATGACCAGACATCTGGCTAAGGAAAATGCCAATAAGGTTTGCAGAAGAATTATATGGGGACTACACAAAGATGGTTCTTTAGAGGAGATCATAAGACGCTGTGCTACAGTGGGCACAAATGCTTATTACAACCAGACTATGATGAACATGGAAAGACAGGATCCCTCCTGGCAAGGGATTTCTAGAGAAACTCATTGATGTTTTCAATCTGGAAAAGTTGGACATCTAAGAGCCCAATGTAGATATGGAGATAGAGTGAGAAGACAGGCTGAAAGAAGACCTAAAACCCCATGTCCAAAATACCATAAGAGCTTCCACTGGGCCTCCGAATGTAGATTGACCCAGGGAAATGAGAGGCGGGGCCCAACTCCAAGATATCAATCAAAAGATAGGTGGGACATGATGGCAGCTCAGTTTACACCCAGAGAGCCTTTAGAAGGTCAGGACTCTGATGTGATCAACCAATAGAAAAGCAATCAGATGGCAGAAAGGGATTACATAGTCAGTCAGCCAAAAAATAATCAGATAGCAGAAATAGATTGCAATTGGAGAGAATACAGGTTTTTCAAACCAACAGGGCAGTGTCCAGTGCAAACAGCTCCAATGTAATTGCCAGATGATGAGGAAAGATTTAGAAAGTGGTAAATAGGAGGAAATTAGATAGGTTAACTGCCTGGAAGAGAGAGTTTGCTTGTATTTCTTCAGATGGAGAAGGAATCAGATGGGTGCCAACAAGTCGTATTCACCTTGTCCATCAGAGAGAGACAAAAAAGGAGAAAAACCTCATAACAAAGGAGAAGACTACGAAACATATGACACTGAAAGAGCATGGCTGATGATAAAGACTCTTGCAGGACTTGAAAACCTTCTTTTTTTAGGGTTCTCACCTCCTTGAGAAGTCAGGAAGGTCATGGCCACCCTATGTTCTAAATCAAAAGAAAAGGGGAGATGTTAGGATTCTTACAAGGTGCTAAGTCATTGGAATGGATATAACTATCTAATTTAGCATGGGTCAGTATGATTGATCTGATCCTACAAGGAGATGTTATGGGCTAGAACTTGAAACAAAGTACTGAGTGGAATTGAGGAGACAATGGTTAAATCTAATTTAGCATTGATTTAATCCTACAACAAAAAATAGTTTCCTAGTGATGAAATGATTGGTGTGTGCTCAGTGGGCAACATATAAGCATGAAGCTCTCAGGGCCAAGGAGAACTTCAGGAGAAGACTTCTGGAGGACTTTGGGAGATTCAGAGTCAAGATTCATTCCCACTTCCACCTTTGTGCTCACTAGAGACATTGGGAGGAGAAGAGGCTGAAGCTGGCTGGAGGCTGAAGGACAAACCTTTGGATTAGGAGATATTTGGAGGGAATTCTTGGAACCAAGGAGAGAGATAGGCCTCTATTAAAGCTAACAAGGCCCCTGGAAAAGAGAAAAGACTTTAAAAGAGATAGTAAAGAATTCGCACTCCTGGCTGCATTTGGGATTATTGAACTGAACTGAAACAAAGGCTGCCCAGAAGACCTCGAAGAAACCTGCTCCAAGAGACCTATTACAATTTAGGGAACAGAACATTACATTCTGGGATGCACAGCTAGGTAAGTTTCTTCTTTTGTTTTATTTTTCAAGGCAATCAGGGTTAAATGACTTGCCCAAAATCACATAGCTAAGTGTCAAGTATCTGAGACTGGTTTTGAACTCCAAAGCTGGCACTTTATCCACCATGACACCTAGCTGGCCCAGCTAATAAGTGTCTAGGGCCAAATTTGAACTCTGGTCTTTGATTCCAGACTTGGTGCTCTATCTAGTTTACCTCCTTGATGCCTGTGGATTAATTCAAAGTCACACAACTAGTAAGTGGAAATTCTGGAACTCATTTTCAAGTTCCTTCTCCTAACTTGTCCTGTGTTCTTCCCCCAACAATAATAGCAATTCACATTTGTATATTGCTTTAGGGTTTATAAAACATTTTCCTCAAAACAATTCTATGAGGAAAGGTGCTATTCCATTTTACAAGATTTTATATGACCCCGATTTAGTGAGCCAAAAAGGAAGGAAATGAGGTCTAAACCATTATGGTCTACACATCCATCTTCCCCCTCAGCCTATTCTGTAATCAGCCCTTTGTTCCATGGAAGGGCTCCCATTCCTTTGGGCTAAGACTTCATTTTCTGAGCTTCTTTTGAACAATGTACTTTGGGAGGTGGATCTTATTAGGTGGTTATTGCTTTCTTCTGACAATTCATTGTTAGCTAGAAAAGGAGGAGAAAGGCTTGGATATAAGGCTAAACAGAGGAAGGAAAAGATGAATGGGGAAAAGGAGAAAAAATTGAGGAAACTACATAGAAAGAGAGAAGAACAAAGAAGAAATGGGGAGAAGTGGAGATAGAGAGCTATAAGGGGAGATGTGGAAGATGGAAAAGAAGAAGTTTGGAAGGGGAGAAAGAGGATTATAGGGCAAGAGAAGAGGATAAATAGAGGCCACTTAACCCAATGATCCAAATTCTTAAGTCTTTCAAAGCTACTTTCATTTTTTTTTCCTTTTTGAAGCAACTGGTGTTAAGTGACAGCTTAAAATATCCTCTTTTGGCTCACTAAATCTGGATCATATGAAACCTTTGTAAAATAGGAATAGCACCTTTCCTCCTAGAGTTGTTTTGAGGAAAGTGCTTTGTAAACTCTAAAGCAATATTCAGTAAAGGTCTCATTCCTAAGATATTTCTATATTTATATCTACATTTATATCTATCTATCTATCTACATCTATATCTATCTATTTATGTATATATCTATCTACATCTATATGGAATTAAATCAAAATTTTTTTTAAAAGGACCATTCCCCAATTAATAAATAGTCAAAAGATATGAAGAGGCAATTTTTAGAGGAAAAAAATCCAATCTATCAATAGTCATTTGAAAAAAAAATGCTCTTGATCACTAATAATTAGAGAAATGAAAATTAAAGCAACTCTTGGATATCATTTCACATGTATCAGATAGCAAAGTTGACCCCCCCAAAATGGAAAATTACAAATGTTGTAGGGGCTAAGAGGAAACAGGTGCATTAATTAATACATTATTGGTGGAATTGAGAATCTGCCAAGTATTGAGTCAATCAATCGTATTCCAATTCTGGGAAAAGCAATTTGGAGTTATACCCAAAATGCTATTAAACACTGCACACTCTTTTGACCCAGCAACACCACTACTAGGGTCTATACCGTGAAAAAGATCAAAGGAAAAAGGGAAAAATATCCAAAAGTTTAAAATTCAAGTGTTTTTAGTAGTTCCTTTTCATGATGGCAAAGAATTGGAAACTGAGGCAGTACCTAGCAACTGGGAATGGTTTTATAAGTTGTGGTACAGCCATGGGATGGAATGCATTTTCTTTTTTTTTTTTTTTTTTTTTTTTAATACTTCATTGAATTTAATATGATCCAATTCACTATAGACTTCATTAAGTATTATTTTCTTTTTTTTTTTTAATTTTTTATTTTATTTTATAATTATAACATTTTTTGATAGTACATATGCATGGGTAATTTTTTACAACATTATCCCTTACACTTACTTCTATTCAGATTTTTTTCCCTTCCTCCCCCAACCCCCTCCCCCAGATGGCAAGCAGTCTTATATATGTTAAATATATTACAGTATAATTTAGATACAATATATGTGTGTAGAACCGAATTTTTTGTTGCACAGGAAGAATTGGATTCAGAAGGTAAAAATAACAGTTTACATTCCTTTCCCAGTGTTCCTTTTCTGGATGTAGCTGGTTCTGTCCATCATTAATCAATTGGAATTGGATTAGCTCTTCTCTATGTTGAAGAAATCCACTTCCATCAGCATACATCCTCATACAGTATCATTGTTGAAGTGTATAATGATCTTCTGGTTCTGCTCGTTTCACTCAGCATCAGTTGATGTAAGTCTCTCCAAGCCTCTCTGTATTTCTCCTGTTGGTCATTTCTTATAGAACAATAATATTCCATAACATTCATATACCATAGTTTACCCAACCATTCTCCAATTGATGGACATCCATTCATCTTCCAGCTTCTAGCCACTATGAAAAGGGCTGCCACAAACATTTTGGCACATACAGGACCCTTTCCCTTCTCTAGTAGTTCCTTGGGGTATAAGCCCAGTAGTAGTATGGCTGGGTCAAAGGGTATGCACATTTTGATAACTTTTTGGGCATAATTCCAGATTGCTCTCCAGAATGGTTGGATTCTTTCACAACTCCACCAACAATGCATCAGTGTCCCAGTTTTCCCACAGCCCCTCCAACATTCATCGTTATTTGTTCCTGTCATCTTAGCCAATCTGACAGGTGTGTAATGATACCTCAGAGTTGTCTTAATTTGCATTTCTCTGATCAATAGTGATTTGGAACACTCTTTCATATGAGTGGAAATAGTTTTAATTTCATCATCTGAAAATTGTCTGTTCATATCCTTTGACCATTTATCAATTGGAGAATGGCTTGATTTCTTATAGATTAAAGTCAATTCTCTGTATATTTTGGAGATGAGGCCTTTATCAGAACCTTTAACTGTAAAAATTTTTTCCCAATTTGTTACTTCCCTTCTGATCTTGTTTGCATTAGTTTTGTTTGTGCAGAAACTTTTTAATTTGGTGTAATCAAAATGTTCTATTTTGTGATCAATAATGGTCTCTAGTTCTCCCTTGGACACGAACTCCTTCCTCCTCCACAAGTCTGAGAGGTAAACCATCCCCTGTTCCTCCAATTTATTTATGATTTCGTTCTTTATGCCTAAATCTTGGACCCATTTTGATCTAATCTTAGTATGTGGTGTTAAATGTGGGTCCATGCCTAGTTTCTGCCATACTAATTTCCAGTTTTCCCAGCAGTTTTTGTCAAATAATGAATTCTTATCCCAAAATTTGGGATCTTTGGGTTTGTCAAAGATTAGATTGCTATTTTTATTCACTATCTTGTCCTGTGAACCTAACCTATGCCACTGATCAACTAGTCTATTTCTTAGCCAATACCAAATGGTTTTGGTGACTGTTGCTTTATAATATAGCTTTAAATCAGGTACACTTAGACCACCTTCCTCTGACTTTTTTTTCATTAGTTCCCTTGCAATTCTCGACCTTTTATTCTTCCATATGAATTTTGTTGTTATTTTTTCTAGGTCATTAAAATAGTTTCTTGGGAGTCTGATTGGTATAGCACTAAATAAATAGATTAGTTTGGGGAGTATTGTCATCTTTATTATATTCGCTCGGCCTATCCAAGAACATTGAATGTCTTTCCAATTATTTAAATCTGACTTTATTTTTGTGGCAAGTGTTTTATAATTTTGCTCATATAATTCCTGACTCTCCTTTGGTAGATATATTCCCAAATATTTGATACTATCGACTGTTATTTTGAATGGAGGAATGCATTTTCTTATAAGAAAAGATAAAGAGATGATTTCAGAGAAACTTGGAAAGACTTAATGAAGCAATGCAAAGTAAAATAAGCAAAACCAGAAGAACAATTTGTTCTACAATAATTTAAAGACAATCTTGAAAGACTTAGGAACTTTGATCAACACGGTGATAATAACTAACTTTACATAGAACTTACTATGTATCAGGCATTTATAATTATTATTTCATTTGATCTTCATGACAGCCCTGTGAAGTAGGTGCTGTTATTTTTTTCCATTTTACAGATGAGAAAGCTGGAACAGAGATTAAGTAATTTACCCAGTAACACCCATCTGAACTCAGGTATTCCTCCTGAATCTACATCAGGTCTTCTATTTACCGAGCCACAAAATAGGTGATCAACCTCAAATCCAAAGTACTCATGTTGAAAAGTGCTACCTATTTCCAGAAAGAAAGGCCAGGAATTTAGAATGCAAATTGAGTCTCAGGGTGTGTGTGTGTGTGTGTGTGTGTGTGTGTGTGTGTGTGTAAACAGCTAATGCAGGAATTTGTTTTGCTAGGCTATACATGTTTGTAACAAGTTTTGTTTTCTTTTCTTACTCATTTGATAGGGGGGTATGGGAGGGAAAGAATTCAGAGCTGAAAGTGAAATAACATTGAATTTTTAAAATTCAGTATGAGTATTTATACCTTTAAAATGGAGAAACATTACAAATTAGGGTTTGGTTTATTCTTTTGTTAATTGTCTAGATAGGAAATTAATGGAGAAAATGTAGATTAAACTTAAAAGTGGGTGTACACAATTTTTCAGAGATCTAGTTTCTACCTTTATCCTTTGGTTAAGAATTCACTCCCTAAAGGCAGCTAGGTGGTACAGTGGATAGAATACCAGATCTGAAGTCAGGAGGACCTGAGTTCAAATGTGACCTCAGACCCTTAACACTTCCTAACTATGTTACCCTGAGCAAATCACTTAGCCCTCATTGCCTCAGGAAAAAAAAAAGAATTCTTCATCCCTTATCCATGACTATGAAAAGTATATGATTTGATTCTCTTATAATTTTTAATGATATAATCTTAAATCAGAGAGCTGTCTAGCACTCAGTTTCTTAAACTGTGATTCGTGACCCCATGTGGGAGTCTCAAAATTATGACTTATTATCAATAAAGTTTACATTGAATACTTGTTTTATATACCTATATACCCAAAATCACATAAAAAATTTTATAGGCAAAAAGGGGTCATGAATGGAAAAAGTTTAAGGAATCCTAGTCTGGAACACAGAAATTATCCAGAATCACATAACCAGATATTCCAGAAGCAAGACAAATTCAGAAAGTTCTTTATATGAATGAAACCATACATCCATTTTATATCTCTTTCCCTATGATCTTCAATATTCAAGTCACATGATCATTTTGGATCATTTATGGTATGTGCTTTAAGATGGTGGTCTAACCCTAATTTCTGCCAGATGACTTTCCAGTTTCTCATCATATCTTGTCAAACACAATTTGTTCTGAGGTTTCTCAAACATTGAGGTATTGAGTCCATTATTTCTGATTCAGACTTGCCTAATATGTTCCATTTATCTACTTTATTTTTTAACCAGTAATAGTTTTGATGATTACTATTTTATGATATAATTTGAGATCTAGAAGTGCTATTTGTTGTCATTCCTATTTCCCCCCATTACTTTCCTAGATATTCTGGGTCCTTTGTTTTGAATTTCATTATGATTTTGTGGTCTGTAAACTATCCTTTTGATAATTTGACTAGGATAGCAGGCAATCTGGAATTTATTTCAATAGTATTATCATTTTTATTATATTCCTACAACTTATATAAGAATACTGAATATCCCTCCATGGAAGATTTTTTCCCCCCCTGAGACTGGGGTTAAGTGACTTGCCCAGGGTCCCACAGCTAGGAAGTATTAAGTGAGATCAAATTTGAACTCCTGTCCTCCTGAATTCAGGGCTGGTGCTTTATCCACTGCGCCACCTAGCTGCCCCCCATGGAAGATTTTTTTTTTAACATTTTAATTAGCTTAGCAATTATATCTTTACAGGTATATATTTGTTATACTGGATCCCAGATATTTTATCCTTCCTATAATTATTTCTTTTAAAAATTAAGTTGCATTGATATTTGTTTTTACTGACCCTTGTATCTCTTCTCCTATTCTCTCCTAAAGAGCCATTTTTACAATTTTTTTAAAGAAAAAAGAAATATGGGGGGACTCATCAAATTCAACCAATTCATCCCCCCAAAATTTATAAAATACGCAGCATTCCACATCCAGGACCCCATCCCTCTCTTTAAATGAGGGCAAGGATGTGTTTTGGGGGTCAAGCTCACACTGTATAATTTTACAACATTCATTTTAAAAATTGTTTCTTGATTGTTGTTCTTTCTGTTACATTGTTGTAATCACTGTGTATATT
This sequence comes from Sminthopsis crassicaudata, assembly GCF_048593235.1. Taxonomy (NCBI): domain Eukaryota; kingdom Metazoa; phylum Chordata; class Mammalia; order Dasyuromorphia; family Dasyuridae; genus Sminthopsis; species Sminthopsis crassicaudata. Next base: position 665,524,685 of record NC_133617.1, read on the forward strand.
GTTTTCTTCTTCTTTCTTCACTTTGCATAATTCCATACAAGTCTTTCCATACTTCTCTGTATTCATCATCTTCATAGTTTCTTATATGCCAGTAATATTCCATCACATTCAAGTACTGTACTACAATTTATTTAATCATTCTTCAATCAATGGATATCTGCTTTGTTTCCAATTTCTCACTACCACAAAATGTACACCTATGTTTTCATTCCTAATATAGAGCTAATAAGTTCAATCCTGGGGAACCTGAGAACCCAGAAGGATCAGCTTCTTTTTCCCTAATTATTCACACTTGCCTTTTTTTTTTTTTTTTTTTTTTTTTTTTTTTTTTTTTTTTTTACTAAAGTTTAGGATTGGCTTATACCTAGGACCTCCCAAGGTGTAGGTGTGTGTAAAAAAAAAAGGAACTCAATATGCAAAAAGGGTCACATATGGAACAGCTGTTTATTTCCCTAGTATATCTGAGTTGCTAAAAGACACAAAAGACCCCATACTGCATATTGACAAAAATTAAGCAACCAGTAACCTATAACTACTATGACATTGAACTGGGAGATTGATATTTAAACACCAGAACATGAAGCAGTTTGTGAGACTAATGAACGTTTTCTATTTCATTTCAGTTCTGTACTGTCCAAATAATTTGTTCCATTTCCATATCTTTTGGTAAGTGAAACCAGTACTTGGGCTCATTCTCTTGGTGGTGGCTATTTTTTCCAATGTGGAAAGTCATCCTCCTGCCTCTCATCCTTTACCCAGAAACCTGGGATTTCCTAGCTCCTTAAACTTATGAGGCTGCCTCCAAGGCTCCAATTTGTGAATGATGTTTAATCACCTAAAATCAGGCACATAAAAAGCAAAGGAGGAAGTCAAAAGCCTATCTACTCAAATCCACCTAACTTAACTGAGCTCTAATTCTAGCTGCACACTTCAAGAAGAGCAGGAAAACAGAAAGGGTGTTCCTGCTCTTTCTCTCATCTCATATCCCTCTCATCACACAAGCTGAAGCTATTAAGAGAAGAGAGAGACAGAAGTTGAGTTGCTATCTTTTAAAAGATTATTTCATCATCTCTAAGGTGCCTAATTGTTGAGCCAGCACTCATGATCACCTAGAAGTAGAAGATATTTGTCATACCCAAAGTGCTCAAGTGCTTAACTAGCACTTAGGTCAGCTAAAGAAAGGAAGAGGAATTCTGTGGCTATCCTATTAATAAAAATAAGTATTGTATCTTATTGAAGATTTCTGTATCTATTTTTATATAATCATATAATCTGTGTTTGATATGGTTTATATAACAATTTTTTCATGTGGAACCATCCCTACCTTCCTAGCATAAGTATGAATTAGTTATAATGAATGAAGATATGTGTCTGTAATCACTCTGCCAATATCTTATTTAATATTTTTGAATTATTTGTTTAGTAGTGATATTTCTTTGGTTCTTTTTCTCTGCCCTATTTTCCCCATTTTTATTTTTATTTTTGGTGTTAGAATCATGTTTATCTTATAGAAGAAAATGAGTATGATGTTGTCTGCTTTCTATTTAAAATAGAATATCTATTAATGTAAGATATTCTTTAAATGTTTGACAGAATTAATTTAATTTTATCTGGTCCTACAGATTTTTTTCCTCTTGCTAGTTTTTTTTTAATCTAATGTATTTCTCTTTCAGAGATTAGATGTTTAGGTTACCTATCTCTAGTTTTGTCAATTTTTAGAGTTTATATTTGTATAAATAATAATCTCTTGAGTTTAAATCATAAATTTTGTGGGTATATAATTCTACATAATAGTTTTTATTTTTTTTATTTATAATTTATTTCACAGTATATATGCATGAGTAATTTTTTTATAATATTATCCCTTGTATTCATTTTTCCAAATTATCCCCCCCTCCCTCTACTCCCTCCCGTTGATGACAGGTAATCCCATACATTTTACATGTGTTACAATATAGCCTAGATACAATATATGTGTGTAAATACCATTTTCTTGTTGCACATTAAGTATTAGATTCCGAAGGTATAAGTGACCTGGGTAGATAGACAGTAGTGCTAACAATTTACATTCAGTTCCCAGTGTTCCTTCTCTGGGTGTAGTTATTTCTGTCCATCATTGATCCACTGGAAGTGAGTTGGATCTTCTTTATGTTGAAGATTTCCACTTCCATCAGAATACATCTTCATACAGTCATAATAGTTTTTAAATAATTTTTTGTTCTTCATTTATTGTGATTTCCCTCTTCTCAGTTTTATTTTGGTAATTTGGTTCTCTCTCCCATTAATATTTTATTGTTTTTGAAAAAAAACCCTCCTCCCACAAGTTCTGTGGGACTCCTCTCCTCCGTATCCTCCCACAATTTCACCTGAGGATCCACATCCCCCCAGGTGGATAATCTTCCTTTCCTCCTTTGGACACCAAGGGGCCTCGTGGAGCCCGAAGGCCGTCCCTTAGTCACTCCTCATAAGGGACAGCCCCTTGCCATATATATATATATATATTTGGATATCTTTCTTTCTCAATATGTTTGTGAACTTTCTAATGCTCTGATATTTTTTAAACTGAATTTTCATTTCATAAGCAATTTTTTCATTTTTATAAATGTTCTGAGATATAAATTCATCTTTAAAGAATGCTTTAGCTACATCCTTTCAACATAGGGTAAAGGTTAATTCCCATTGTATGTATTTCCAGTTTCTTTTTTCATTTCTCATCCCAGATGAAAAATCCTTCTTGGCTTTTGTAAGACTCTGACTTTGTTTCTGAAATGCGATAATTTCATAACATCATTTTGAAGTAAGTGAATTTGTGAATTCTATAAATATGATTTGTGCCCATTGACTTAAAAGCTTCTGAAAAAATTTCTTACATAATTTCCTGAAATATGACATTCATAGTCTTTAAAAAAAATTTCACAAGTGTTTATTTTTCAAAATTATATTATGTACTTTAGTCTCATTTTTAGTCGCAATTTTTCTTCCACTCGTGTTGATTTTGGTTATTGAAATTTTAACCATCACCTCTCAGGATCCGGTAGGAACTGACTCTAATACAATTCTATTCTTCCATCTTTTTTGTTTTGTCTTCCTTTTGGACTATTTCCTTTCAATGAGGGCCCGTCATTTTCTTGAAATAGTTTACCAAATATTCCAAACTTTCATCTCAGGATCAGGTTTTCTTTCTTCTTTGATTTTTGAGTACATCTTTATAGATGTCAGATCTTTTTATTTTTCTTTTGAACTTATTGGATATAAAGTATATCCAGTTTTTCTTGCTTTAAGGCTTTGTTTGTGATTGTTGTTATATTGTTTTTTCATACACATACATGTGTAACTGTATTGAAGTCTTTCAGTTGATTTTCCCCTTTTTGGGGTAAGTGATTTTCTTTGTAATGATTTTGTTGTCATTGTTGTTTTTCCCTAATTGACACATTTATTGCTAATTTTTTTAAAGGAGCTGAGCAGTGTTACTACTGGACTTATATCCCAAAGAGATCTTAAAGAAGGGAAAGGGACCTGTATGTGCAAAAATGTTTGTGACAACTCTTCTTGTAGTGGCTAGAAACTGGAAATTGAATGGTTGCCCATCAATTGGAGAATGGCTGAGTAAGTTGTGGTATATTAATGTTATGGAATATTATTGTTCTGTAAGAAATGACCAATAGGATGATTTCAGAGAAGCCTGGAGGGACTTACATGAACTGATGCTGAGTGAAATGAGCAGGACCAGGAGATCATTGTACACTTCAACAACAATACTATATGATGATCAATTCTGATGGACATGGCTCTCTTCCACAATGAGATGAACTAAATCAGTTCCATTTGTTCAATAATGAATAGAACCAGCTACACCCAGTGAAAGAACTATGGGAAATGAATGTGAACCACAACATAGCATTTCCTTCTGTTTTTGTCCCCCAGCATTTTTTATTTCCTTCTCAGGTTATTTTTGCCTTATTTCTAAATCTGATTTTTCTTATGCAGCAAAATAATATGGATATGTGTACATATATTGTATTTAACATATACTTTAACATATTTAACATGAAAAAAGTGTATCATGCATACATTTTTGAAGAGTTGGTCTTTAAACAGTTATTACATGGCAAGAAACTGTTGGAGAATGGCTGAATAAATTATGTCTGGTATATGAATGTTGTGGGATATTATTGTTCTATAAGAAACGACTGACTGGATGATTTTAGAGAGATCTGAAGAAACTTACATGAATCGATACTGAGTGAAGTGAGTAAAACCAGGAGATAGTTGTACATGAAAACAACAAGATTATATGATGATCAATTCTGATGGATGTGGCTCTTTTCAATAATTAGATGATTTGGGATAGTTCCAATGGTCTTATGATGAAAAGAGCCATCTGCACCCAGAGAGAGGACTGTGGGGATTAAGTGTGAATCACAAAATAGTATCTTCACATTTTTATTGTTGTATGATTGCTTTTTTTTCTCATTTTTTTCTCTTTTTGATCTGATTTTTCTTGTGCAGCGTGATAATTGTGGAAATATATATAGAAGAATTACACATGTTTTATATGCATTGAATTACTTTCTATCTAGAAGAGGTGGTCAGGGAAAGGAAGGGAAAATTTGGAACACAAGGTTTTGCAAGGGCAAATGTTGAAAATTATCTATGCATATGCTTTAAAAATAAAAAACTTTAATAATAAAAAAATACAAAAAAAAACCATTTACTACAACACCTCCTAGAAAATCACTATAAGAGAGGTACCAGGAATGTGTAGCATGGATTCAGATTCCTAATTTAACAATTAGGAAAGCTCCCACATGAGACATTGAATTTAATTATGAAGAAGGAGAATATTTGAAAATAGGCGAGTCAGACACTCCAGATGGCAGAACATGACATAAGCAAAATACATACAAAATATATGTAATTGTGGTGTATTAAAGGAACAAAAATCTGTCTTGTTTGGATAGAGTTTAGGAAGATGAAGAATAGAGAGAGGAAGAAAATACTGAAAATTTCGGTTAGAGCCAGATAGAAAGTAAAACTTGAATGTCAGCCTAAGAGGATAGAAGGTCCCCTGAAGTGTTTTGATCAATAGAGGGATCTGGGTAAGGTTTTTACACTGTCCCTTTAAATATCATGTCACTCCAACTTGAGGAATTCAGTTCTTGTTGGTTTGCTTGAGGTTGCTTATAGGAAAGTGAAGTCCCAGACAGATCCATTTCACACATTTCACCCTTTCTCTCCACAGAGTGCTGAGTCCAGTTTTCCAGGGAGGGAACAGAAGATGCCAAATGTGTCACTCTCCCTACAGGCTAACAGTTTGCAACAGGAATATACCTCTACCTTTCTCCTCTGTCACAAAAGTGACCTCAGCTATGGGATAACTGAACTATGAATCACAGATCTTAAACAAAAATGAGTTGTGAATTAGGAAGCATAAGCATAATAGTGGAACTTCGAGTTGTAATATTTAGAGCTGGAAAAGACCTTTGATTCAGACGTCAATGTTAGAAAATACTTTAGAATAAAGAACACAAAATGTTAAACTAGGAAGGAACTCAGAATGTAGGCTATGAGATGCCGGGGGAAACCTTAGAACATGTAATACAGTGTGCCTGGTTTGAAAGGGAACTTAAGACATCAAATGTCAGAGCTGAAAAGTACTGAGGAAGACAGAACACAGAACATTAGAGTTAGAGAAAGCTTGAAGAACATGGATAGCCACTAGGTGGCACTGTGACAGTATAAACTAGCTACCTGAGCTTCTCTAAATTCATCATCAGTAAGACTCAAAAAGCACTGTGGGCCTTACCGCCTACACTGTACCCCAAGTTCTTGCATCATTTTTAAGAGATGCAAAGCAACCGATTTCTAATGTCCCCACCTACTGGTCATATCCTTTATCTTCTTCACAGCATTCTGTCAATCATTGCTCTATGGCCATTTATTATCTTAAAAAGCAACTTAATTGTGTTAGAAAGGAAGACAATTAAAGAAGTATTACTTGCAAGTAACATAGACCATGCATTCTAATCCCTTTCAAAAGCAAAAACCTCATTATATTGTAATATTAGAGTTAGAATATCAGAAATGGAAGGGACCATAAAGTATAAAGCACGGAATGTAAAAGCTGGAAAGGAAATTAAATATCATTTAGTGTAACTGATAAGGTTGGTTTCCAACACAGGAGAGGAGGGCAGAAAGTGACTGTTCAAACTTATAAACTGAATATTACAAACTTACTTAATTGGCAAGTCAGGATTCAAATCCAGGTCTTTTGACTCCAACCTAGAGTCAGAATATGACAGAATGTGAGTTTTGTCTCCCTCATCCCCGTTTCCTAATAGCCCTCTAAATGTGACTAATTTCTACACTATCCTCTTTTCTAGGTCTACTCATCATGTGTGACAAGAAATGTTCTACTCTTCGAATATTCCACTCTTCCAATCTACTTTATTTCTCTAAACTATACTCATTCTTCTGGGCCCAACTCAAATTTCATGCCATTCAACTCCCACATTACTCCCCAACTTCATATCACAAACTCCCAAGCCTTCTTGCCTCTAAACAAACCAATTTATCCTTCAATCAATATATTTTCTTTTCAACTTAGTTTTCAAATCTCTCATCATTCTGATCTTCTTCCTCTGGATGTTCTCCAGTTTGTCAAAGTCTTTTTAAAAATATGGTACCCAGTGCCAAATAAAACATTCTCAATATGTACTCGAACAAAGGATAGTTTATAATAGGTTTGTCAACTCCCTCATTCTAGAAGTTCTACTTTTCTTTGTAATATGTCTAAGATTTCATGAGCTTTTTGGGCAGCCACATCACACTGCTGACTCACCTTGAATTTACAATTGACTTAAACCTCAAGACTTTTTCATAAGAACTATCATTTTCCCCCATTGCATACTCATTAAATTAATTCATTGAAATCAATTGTAGGACTTTATGAATATTCCTATTGGATAAGAAATTAATTTAGTCATTTAAGGGAGAAGATACTAATAACTGACAGTGGGAGGATGGGGAATCAGGAAAGATCTGATGCAGAGATGGCATTTGGGATGAGATTTGAAGGAAAGTAGGGATTCTAAGAGATGGAGGTGAGAAAGGCGCATATTCCATACCCTTTACAAAGGCAATAGAAGATGGTATTTCAGGTGAGAAAAACAAGAAAGCTAACTTGGCTGTGTCGAGTACATAAGGGAAGCAATGGATAATAATTGGAAGGTAAGTTGGAGCCAGGTTATGAAGGATTTCACTTTCAAAAAGAGGAATTTTGTTTGATCTTAGGGCTAATTAGAAGCTATCGAAGTGTGTTGAGTTGGGTTTACATAAGTATTTGTATATGTGGTATATAGACTCTGGACTCAGTCTCTCAACTTTTCCACTAACACTGATGAATCATATCCCCAGAGTCATCAACTTCTCTCTTTAGGGTCCTAAGGATATCCCCAAGAAAGCATTAATGTTAATGTCATTTACTCAACATCAACTGGTTCTTGTAAAGAGATATTTTCTGAGGAAATTAACTAATAAAGAATTATAAAAACATTTCCCTAGCAATTATAAAAATCATTCTCTTTAGGCACCCAGTTGGTGCTGGGGAAAAGTGAACCCAGCTTAAAATTGCAACAACTAAACATTGACCCTACCAAGTTTATTTCTGAGTGGGGCATAGCCAATGGATAAGTCACTTCCTTGCTTGCATTTATTTCAGCTACTGCGTCAAGTCACTGCTGGATCAAACAGGTTGTTCCTCAAGACTGGCTCCTCACTGGATTCAGCTGGAATCAACTATCATGGCCCCCACCTGCTAGATCTTTCAACTTTTTGAAACTCATAAGGTCATAGCTTGGTTCCTTTCCATCTTTAATATTCCTTCCCCTAAAATCACAAAATAAAAAACACATGAGGCAGAACTAGAGGTGGTAGCATGCATTCCTTCATGGCCATGTGTATTCAATTCTCTTTACCTGGTCCATGTAAGAGTGATATCATACATTTTCTTATCCATCCTTTCTCCTTCATTTTTGTATACTACTTTCTTGAGTAACATCATTTTGGAGAAATAGTGTTTCCCTTTCTACTTCATTAGTACATTCTTTTTTCTGTTCCTTTTTTTTCTTTTAAAACAAGTAAAACAAAACAAAATCACCTCTCCTGCCCCATGTATGTCTCATTTCACTTCCTCTGTGACTCTTGTAAACAGTCACTTCTTTAATTAACCCCCTTCAAGTTTGCTTGAATATACTTACTCTTCTAGATTGTCTTTATTTCTATCTTTGCATTACAAAATCTCTACTCAATTCTAGTCTTTTCATCAGAAATGCTTAAAAGTATTCCATTGTATCAAAAGTAAATTTAACCCTTATGATTTTAGTCTTACAAAGTAGTTATGTATAGTTGAAAATCCTTATCTTCTGTCTTTTGAAAAAAAAGCTTTCCAACTGTTTTCTCTTTTTTCAGTAGTTATTGCTGATTCTTATGCAATCCTGATTATAGTGCATTCTTGAATGTTCTTTTTGATTGCTTATAGTATTCTCTTCTTTGACTTAGAAGATTTTGAATTCTTTTAATGTTTGCTTTGTTATCTTGTTTTAATTGATTTAGGAAGTTTTCTTTTATGATTTTTTGTTGGTCAGATTTCTTATTCAGGGAGGATGGAGAAAGGACTAATAGTTTTCAGGGAAATTAATTATTTTAAACTTATTTCTCTTCACTCTGGTTTTCAGGAAAGTGTTTTTTTAATAGTAGATACCTTATATTTTTCTCAGACTTTTGACTTTTCTTATTTCTTATTATCTCATGGAATCATAGGATTCTTTTTGATCCATTATAGTTTTCCTACTGATAGGGTAATGTTTCAACTTTTTGTTCTAGGTTACTTAGTGACCTTTTAATTATTTTCCTCCTGAAATCCCTTCATGTTTGTAATTTTTAACTCAGTTTATTTTTTATTCTTTTTTTTTTCATTTTAAAGTCTTTTTTCTGTAAAGTCCTGGTTATACTCATTATGATATTCTGGGTTTACCTCTTGAAATTCTTGTAGTATTTTTTCATTGTGTTCAATTTCTTCTGTTTACTCATATTTTCAGCATTATTTCTTAGATTGGGATTTTGTCTTGGAAGTATAATTTAATAGGTTAAGTAGATTTTATTTGTCTTGTCCCTTTGGTAGTCTGGATGTGGACCTTACCCTTTGTTTCCTTGGTTGATTTCTTAGCTTTCTAGTAGCACATTGTGGGTTCTGCCCTCAGTCATGTCTTTATCCTTTTCATTGCCTGATCCTAGACAGCAACTGGTCCTATCCCCTAGTATCTTGGGAAACACCAGTGAAATATGGAAGATTATATTGCCATCTGCATGGGTCTTGTCTGTACCTGACACCCAGGTGCAGAAAAGTTCCTGTCCCCTGTTATAAGAAGAATATACAAAGTTCTATCTCTCTGAATGGTGACCTGTAGGAAGAAGCTTAGTGCTCCACTTCTATTCTGACAGACCAGGGTGAAGACATGATTTCAGGGCACAATTGCTGAAGTTTATTCTGGATTGTGAGCCTCCTATTTTTTAGGCTTTTAGTTTAGTCTTTCCTCTATCTCTGCTACTTTTTGCCTTTTCCCAAATTTTATATTGACTTCCCTGTTTCAATCTTTGCCCTTTTCTGGACCAAAAATAGTAGCTTACTTTTTTTTCAATTCCATTTTCTTTATCAATTGTCTTTCTGAGCATTTGTCAGGGATTTTCTAGGGTTTATGTAGGGAAAATAGGTTTCTCTGTGACCTTTCTCATCACAATGCTAATCAGAATTCTCTCTTTAGTGCCAATTCTATCTTGGCTATAAGTACTTTTAGGCTGATCTTTGATGATGAAAAGAGTTTATTATAAAAATTTTTGTAATCTTTTCCATTTCCCCCACTGACTTTCTATTTTCATTTTTACATGTCCTCAGAATGATTTTACTTAAGTGAGTCTTTTGTCAATTTTTAAAAAAAAACTAGTTTTACTATTTGCTGTTTCTCTCTGCTTTATAAAGTGAATTATTTGTAAACTTCCATTATCCTATCTACAATTTATATTGCAAACCAGTATAGCCATTGACTACCATATCTCTTCACTTGTAAATGAGGCATTTGCAGAAGAAACTTTTTTAGTCTCCTTGTTTTGGCAATTTATTTACATTTGTTAAACTTCTGTGTGAAATTATTATTGGTATTGTATCCAAACCTTTATTTCCATCTAGTCCCCATTTTTAAAAATTTCAATAACATGTTTGAATAAGTCAGAATTACGCTTTTTTGATCAGCTATCTCATTTTTAATATTTTCCTTAGGTATATAAAAATTTCTATCTTTTCTCCAACAAGTTAATGATATGACTGTACACAATCACTTGATTGATTTAAGAATTTCTCCCAAATAAATGAGTTTTTTTCCTTGCTTGTTAAAATGTAATTGATTTCTAATGCTATGGAATATTATTGTTCTGTAAGAAATGACCAACAGGAGGAATACAGAGAGGCTTGGAGAGACTTACATCAACTGATGATGAGTGAAATGAGCAGAATTAGATCATTATACACTTCAACAATGATACTGTATGAGGATGTATTCTGATAGAAGTGGATATCTTCAACATAGAGAAGAGCTAATCCAATTCCAATTGATCAATGATGGACAGAATCATCTACAACCAGAAAAGAAACACTGGGAAATGAGTGTAAACTGTTAGCATTTTTTGTTTTTCTCCCCAGGTTATTTTTGACTTCCAAATCCAATTCTTCCTTTGCAACAACAACAAAATTCGGTTCTGCACATATATATTGTACCTAGGATATACTATAAGATATTTAATTTGTATGGGGATGCCTGCCATCTAGGGGAGGGGGTGGAGGGAAGGAGGGGAAAAATTCGGAACAGAAGGGAGTACAAGGGATAATGTTGTAAAAAAAATTACCTATATGTATGTACAGTCAAAAAATGTTATAATTATAAAATTAATTTTAAAATGTAATTGATTTTATTTTTGTGATGTTAGCGATGCTCATACATCCCACTTTTCTTTTTCAAACAGGTATTTATGCAATGGGATATTATTACAACATAAAAAATTATATATATGAAGGATTCAGAAAACTTTGTGAAGACTTATATGAATTGATAGAAAATGAAATGAGCAGAACCAGAAAATGAGGATGCCAATAGTTGATAGAAAAATTACTTTGGAAAACTTCAGAATTCTGAGCTTGGTAAAAAAAAAAATAAATAAAAAAAATTTTAAAAAAAAGCTAGAAAATTTACTGAAGAAAAATACACCTTGAAAAATAGAATAGGCCAAATGATGAAAGAGGCATGAAAATCCATTGAAGAGAAGAACTTCTTAACAAGCAGAATTGGCCAAATAGAACGTAAGATATAAGAGCTCAATGAAGAAAATATTTAGACAAGATGGAAGCTAATGACTTTGAGAGATAGCAAGAAACAATAAAATCAAATCAAAAGAAGAAAAAATAGAAGAAAATGTGAAATATCTCATTGGAAAAACAACTAACCTAGAAAAAATAGATCAAGAAATATAATTCAAAAATTATTGGACTACCTGAAAGCCATGATTCAAAAAAAGAGCCTGAATATAATAATTCAAGAAATTATCAAGGATAACTGTTCTGTTATCTAAGAACCAGAGGATAAAACAAAAATTGAAGGAATCTACTAATCATTTCTTAAATATTAAAATAGCAATACTATAGACAAATTCTAGAGCTTCCAGATCAAGGAGGGAATGTTGCAAATAGTCAGAATCAGTTCAAATATCATGGAACTACAGTCTGGATGACACAAGATTTATAAGTTTCTACATTAAAGGATCTGTGGGCTTAGAGGGTGATATTTCAGAGGCAAAGAAGCTAAGAATGCAACCAAGAATCACCTACTCAGCAAACTGAATAGAATTTTTGGGAGGGAAAATGGATATTCAGTGAAATAGAGGACTTTGAAGCATTCTTGATTGAGAGTAGAACTGAATAGAAAACTTGATTTTCAAATACAAGGCTTAAGAATTAAAAGGTAAACATGGTAAAAAAAATTTTAAAAAAAGATTCAAAAGGATCAAATGGTTTACATCTATACAAGGGAAGATAATTCTTCTAACTCCTAAAAACTTTACTGTTAAGAAGAAGTGTACATATAGTACATGGGTATGAGTTAAATAAAATGACATGACATCCAAAAACATAAAAATTAAGGGATGATAAAGAAGGAGACATAGAAAAGGAAAATCATAAATGTTGGAAAGAATTGGGAAAAATGGGACACTAATGCATTGTTGCTCTCCAACTATTCTGGAGAGCAATTTAGAACAATGCCCAAAGAACTATGAAACTGTGTGTACCTTTTGACCAAACATTGCTAGATCTATATCCCAAAGAAATTTTTTAAAAAGGAAAAGGAAAAGGATCTATATGTACAAAAAAATTATCTTTTGTGGTGACAAAGAATTGGAAATTGAGAGGATATCCATCAATTGAGAAATGGTTGAAGAAATTATGGTTATAAGATTATGATAGGATACTATTGTGCTATAAGAAATGATGCCAAGTATGCTTTTATAAAAACCTGGGAAAGCTTATGTGAATTGAAACAAAGTGAAATGAGCAGTACCAGGAGAATATTATACACAGTAATAACAGTATTTTATAATGATCAAAATGTGAATGATTTAGCCATCCTCAACAATACAATGATGATCTAAGACAATTACAAAGGACTTATGATGAAAAATGCTATCCACTTCCAGAGAAAGAACTGAGGAAATCTGAATGCAGATAATTTTTAACTTTATTTTTCTTAAGATTTTTTGGGGGAGGTGAGGTTGTGTTTTCTTTCACAACATGACTAATATAGAAATATGTTTTGCATGACTAAACACATATAATCTATACTAATTTCCCTGCCTTCTCAAAGAGGGAAGAGAAGAGGGAAAGAGGGAAGTAATTTGGAGCTCAAAAATTTTAAGTAAATGTTAAAAATTGTTTTTACATGTAACTAAAAAAAAGGCATTTCTTAAAAAGAGAGAAAAGAAAAAAGAAGTCTACATTTTAGACTCTATAAATATTAATTGTATCTATTTAAAAAGCAACTATGTAGAAGCTTAAAAAAAGTGTAGCTTTTGGAAATCCCACTGTTCAAAACAAAGAACTATCCTGTCTTCTATCTGAGTTTTAGGAAACCTGCTTCTTCTTTTCTCATTGTTGCCTTTGGAAAAAAGACAAAGAAAGTAAGAAAGGTGAAAGAAAGGAAAGAAGGAAAAGGAGAAAGAAGAGAAAAGTGAAAAGGGAGGAAGAAAAAGGGAAAGAGAAAGGAAATGTGCTTAAAATAGAATTCAATGTCTTCCCTTTTTAATTCTGCCCCTTTAATTCATTTCCATGGCAGGTAGTGCCATCTTCTCGGGCAACCAGATTTATAATCTTGGAATTATCCATGATTCTTTTATCTTTCTTGCCCTAGCAGCTGCCAAATCATTTCCATTCTGCTGCCAAACATCTTTCACAAATGTCCTCTACTAAAGATATGCTGAATAAAGCTAGCTCCAATGGGCTGATGGTTTAAATTTCATTGTGAAATGCCTCAAACTGGCAAGATGCTCTAAATCGGGGTTTAATTTATTGTTTTGTTGATTGTCTAGACTTAAGAAAACGATAATGATGTTAACACAACTTAAAAGTGTGTCCTGAAGACATATTTTTCAGAGAGCAGATAATCAAACATTTACCTGTGGCTCTACTGCTCCCCAAGTTCAGGACCTCATGACTTCTCATCTGGACTCCTTTCATGGTTTCCAGTCTTTCTCAATCCAACTCTGCACTATTTCATTCATTCTAAGGCCTAAGAAGTTTAAACACCTTATTTGCCTGTTCAGTCTTCTTTGGTGGCTCCCCATTGCTTTGTGATAAAATGCCAACTCCAGTTTTTGAATTCCTCCATGATTTGGTATCCACCTACCTTTCCAGACTTAAATATTCTTACTCTCCTTTTTGAAATCTGTTTTCCGGGGCAGCTAGGTGGTGCAGTAGATAGAGTACCAGTCTTGAATTCAGGAGTTCCTGAGTTCAAATCTGGTCTCAGACACTTAACACTTCCTAGCTGTGTGATCCTGGGCAAGTCATTTAACCCCAGCCTCAGAAAAAAGAAAAGAAAAGAAAAGAAATCTGTTTTCCACCACATTGATTCCTACAATCAACATCCATTTCATCTCCTACCTTCAGGCCTTCTCTATAGAATGTTCTCCAGGTTTTGAATGTAAATCCTGCTCCCTTCTACCTTTTAGAATTTGTATCTGACTTCAAGGATCCAGTATGGTGCCACTTCCTCACAAAGCCTTCCTCCTACCCTCACCCCCCTTTCCTCCAGGAAGTACTTTCTCTCTCCTTCCTCAAATGATCTCATGATTACTTATCCCATTCTATCTTCCCAGGATAACAGAAGTCCCTTGAGAGCACAAACTATTTCTTTTTTTATCTTTGCATCAGTAGCACTTCATTCAGAGAGCAGGAACTTAATAAGTGTTTATTTAATTGAATGAACATTCTGTGTTCTATTTTCTAAGGCTACTTTCAGCTTTAACATTTTACGTTTTAAAAAGTTTTAAGATTCCTTCCGTTTCTGACATTCTGCATCTATCATTGCCTCTTCTTAGTGATATTACTACTGCCAATGGGAGAAGACTTGAAGAATGATGTCATAAATGAGCAAAACATCAGCCAGAGAGTAATTTTCATCCCGTAAATGGCTGGAAACCACAAGTTCCTCTCAATCTAGATGGGCCCCCAGGGGTCTCTATGTATTTGAACAAGTGACTCTTCAGGAATAGGAGGCATTTCTCCCTTAGGTTAATCATGATTCCTACAATTCTGAGTTAATGATCAATCTTGATTGAATCAGCCAGGAAAACAGCCCCTTGCAGGATGATTATTTTGGTTCTAGTGAAAAGTCCTTCTACTTCCCTCCCTCCTCTCAAGGGCAAAGGTACTTTTTGTTAATGTCACAGAATTAGGATTTAACTATGGAAATGATCACATTATCAAATAATATCCTAAGAAAACATTGTTCTGAGCTGGACTTTGCTAGGAATCCCTCCCATTTAAGCACTTTCATTACTACACTCTTAATGTATGCATGTATTATGACTCCCATTTTTAAGGTGAGGAAACTGAGGTTCTCTGTGATGAGTTGACATGTCCAGAATTATACAACCAGAATTCAAATCTAAGTCTTCTGCTTTCAGTCCTATATTGGTTCCTCTACACCACAAGGTGGGGAAGGAAATAGGTGTCTCAGTTAGTTGTTGTTGTGGGGGGTCTTGATTTCTTACTATAAAGAGGTTGGACAAGATTGTCCCTAATATCTCTTGTAGCTTCAAATCCTTCGAGAAGCATAGTTATGAATAGATCCACAGAAAGGAAAAGAGACTCTAAGACATATGTCTGGAAAAGGGATGTAAAGTACATGCTGTAGGACAGATAGCCTGGAGAAAGGGAAATCAGTTAAGGAGACCTCCTTTAACAAAATTTGTTAAGATTTCTAGCAGAGAAAGCAATTACCTTTCCTCTTTCCATTTCCTCACCATGATCTTAAGGTTGTTTTGTTTGTTTATTTCCATTTGGGGAGAACGCAGGGAGAATAAGTAGCCCCTGATGTTTCTAGAGAAGAGTGATATAATACCATCTTCTTATGGCTGCTAAAAATGCAATTTCAGCTGAAAGGGTATGCCTCAGAGTCCCTGTGAGATTGAGGCTGGCTGTAGCTACATATTAAAGGGGTGGGAAGGAGGCTCATCAGGTGGAAGAATCCCCTTGTCCCACATTATCTCCATGCTTTTCTCCCCCTGCTGATCTACATAAGAGAATAGGAGAGCTTAAGGTTCAAAACCTGGGAAACTACACACCCCAGAGCTATTTGATATTTATTGAGCAATGTCATTACTTGATTTGTAGTCTAGCCTTAAGAGACTTAAAATTCAGTAGTATATGAAGTGCCCACCATGAGCTAGGCCCAAGAAGACCCTAATCAAAGTAGCCAAGAAGTTTAATCCAAAGAAAATACAAAGTATTAACTAGCTAGGAGGAGGCTGTGTTTTGTTCTGAGTGGCCTGGTAATTATGGCTGGCTGACCTCATCATTCCCTGTTAAGAGGTGACCCATAACCTTGTTCCACTTTTGCTACTTGGACCCCTCTTCCCAGTAGTTACTAGTTAAGGACTTAGCAGATACACACACTAATTGGATGAGGAAGGAGCAACAACTACAGTCGTTCTGAAGAGAACCACTCAGCCTTATCATCTTGCTGTTACTCCCTAATCATACCAGACCATCTGCCCCCATCCTCCAGACCTTGGACATTGCTTTCTGAGCTGCCACTGAATCCCAAAGACTCCTGCACTTTGTCATTAGCTTTGCTACTGTACCCTTGGGACCATCAAGACTTTCTGCCCCAAAGCAGAAAGCTCACATAGAAAGGGCTGTGCCATTCCCCAAAATGCAAAACTATTGTCTCCTCAGTGCCAGCTCTCTTCTTCCACTGCTGCTCTCCCCTCCCAACATTATTTCTTCTACCAGTTGGGGCTTCAGTTAATATTTTCATCACACTGATGTTGAATGACATATAATAAAACTCTATCCCATTCAATAGAGTTTGTTGGATTGAAATGAAGTTAAGATCCCATGATCTGCCAACCTTGTTGCCCCTACCAAAAAGGAATAAAATTAGTTTGAAATGGCTTTTTTTTCTTAGTGAAGGCATTTTAGATCACAAAGCATCTGCTTAAATATCTATTCTAGAATTTTTCTGAAGGTCTACCTACAATAAGTGTAGATAGTTGCTGAAATCAGCTTTTTCTTCCTTTTTGAAAATTGGGACATTTGTCCATATTTAATCTTCTGAAAGGAAGAGCTAGGTGGTGCAGTAGGTTGAGCACCAGGCTTGGAGTCAAGAAGATCTGAGTTTAAATCCAGCCTCACTCATTTACTTGCTGATTCTAGGCAAGTCATTTAATCCCTATTTTTTTCAGTTCCTCATCAGTAAAATGGAGACACAGTGGAGAAGAAAATGGCAAATCACTCTAGTACTAGATACAACTGAACAACAGGAAATATCCTGGACATCTCTATTTCTCCATTACTATTCAAAGATTTAAGAAATTAGTGCAGAGAACTGCTTTATAAATTCCTTTAGTATCTCAGAATATTAGTCTATTTGTGCTTATACATGTCTATGTATGTATGTTTGTGCCATATATGTATATAACAGACACATGCATAGTCGGGGAAAAACATGGTATGAGAGACAAACATAGAGAAAGAAAGAGAGTGAACTTTTAAAATATTTTTTATTTTCCCCCCAATTACATATTAAAACAATTTTTAACACTTAGGTTTTATAGAAGTTTTGTGTCCCAAATTCCCTCTCCTCCTTGCCCCTTGAGGTGGTAAGCAATCAGATATAGATTCTATAGGTACAATCATGTAAAACAAGAATATATATTTCAAAGGCTCTAGATTCTCTTGTTTGCTTACCTAATACGTAAATAGAAATGGATTTTGATAGATCCAGCTAGGTTGATATGGAAATTAGAAATATAATTTAGTTATAAGAAAATGTAAAGATTATAGGTGGAAAAATAGAAGCAAGGCATGGAGGGAGAGATGGAAAAAATACAGAGGGGAGAGACCTATACAAAGATACTTAGACATATATAGATAGATGCTTGAATGGAGAATGATAGATGACATCATTAAAAAGAGAAGGGGTCAGGAAAGAGGTAAGAAGAAGAGAGATGAAGAAGAGGAAGAAAGAATCAAAGAATATGTGGTAGGGTGCACAGTCTATAAAGACTGGAAAAATAGACAGGTGGGTGAGTCCAGAGGGTCCAAAAGCATATTAGGGAAAAGAATGAAGACTCTTCTACAAAATGGATGTGAGACAGAAGGGAATAGATGAATAGCTAAACAGACAAATAGATAGACAGATAGATAGATACATGGATGGATAGATAGATAGATTAAATAAATAGGTGGATAGATGGATAGATAGATAGATAGATAGATAGATAGATAGATAGATAGATAGATAGATAGATAGATAGATGGATGGATGGAATATTGCTCTTTCTCCCCAGATTTTTAGCTATATCAATTTAAGTAATAATATTTCTCACTGGAAACTCAACCCATTCCATGAAGCAGAAAAAGTCTTGTACTCGGCGTTATAAGACCTAGCTTCAGATCATGTTTCTGATACTAAAATCTTATGGGACAAGACCCTTCACCACTTTGGTCCTCTGTTTACTGATCTGTACAATGAGGAACTTGAGTTAGATCATCTCTCTGGTTCCTTCTAGCTCTAAGTTCTGTGATCCTATGAAAAAAGAGTTACCGCTCATAATGAACTATTAGGGCTTTGGTATTGTCAGTTATTTCCATTTTGTCTGAATATCCATGATCCCATTGGAATTTTTTTTGGCACAAATAACTGGAGTGGTTTTCTATTTCCTTCTCCAGCTCATTTTACAAATGAAGAATTGAGGCAAACAGGGTGAAGTGACTTGTTCAAGGTCACCCAGCTAGTAATTATCTAAGACTGGATTTGAATTCAGGAAGAGGAGCCTTTTTAATTCCAAATTTAATTTAAATTCCAAAATAATCACTACCTAGCTGCCCCAGGGCTTACACTCTACTAATATAGCTCTGAAAACACTTGGACCTTTTTCACATCATGAGAAGACACTGAGAGAATATATTAGTGGAGAACCATCACATAAATCACTCCCAAATGCAGTTTTCATCAGGTTCCTCCCCAGTGGCTCCTTAGTCATTCTAGAAAAAACTCCCAAACTCCTCAACTTGGCATTTGAGGTCTTCTAAAGCTTAGCTCCAACTATCTCTCCCACTTTTATTCTCTCCTCCCCTATGCAAACAACACAGTCTAGCCAGGCTAGTCTCTTCATTACATACCAACATTACACACCAACACACACACACACACACACACACACACACACACACACACACACACACACCAGCCTTGTTACTGCTTCCTCTTCCTAACCCTGACTCTACCTCCTAAATGTGGGAATATAGCAGGACAGAAGACAGATTCAAACTCTATCTCCTATGCTCCCTCAGGCAAATCATTACATTTCTCTGGGCCTCAGTTTCCTTCTCTCTGGATAACCTCTGGAGTACCTTACACTTCTAAAAATTATGTTTCATGGCCCACCCTTCAGACTCTAGCCCAAGCCCCATCCCTTCCAGGAAGCCTTCCCTAACTGCCCCCTCACAGACATATCTCCTCAGGATAGACTCTCTTGTGTTTTTGTCTCATGATGCTTATCATCTTCTTATAGCTCTTCTACTATTCTCCTGCCTTATTACCCTCTTGGATCATTAAACTCTTCATTAGGACATGATAGGAGTCCCCATTTCTATAGTGCTTTTTGGTTTATAAAATACTTTCCCCGCAATAATCCTGTATTATTACCTCCATTTTACAAATGAGAAAATTGAGAATCACTGTTAGCAGAGCATAGGAGCCAGAGTATTGAAAGATTCTGAGAAGATTCGACCACAAGATTAATCCACCCAATCCGTTTTATATATCATTTTATATATTCAAAGACATTAAATGACTTGATTTTGAGGACACAAATGGTAAGTACTTGAGCTGAGATTAGAAACCACATGTTCTCACAGACACTACATCAGATTGTCTACCAGACTGCAGGCTTCCTGAGGGCAGGAATGTTGCCTAAATTGTCTTTGTGCTCTGAACACAGTAGTCACTTACTACAAGATCACTTTATGAGTAATTGGATGAATGAATCATTCATTATAAAAATAATATGTTTGCTAAATGTTGTCATATGGGATACTCAGAGATCAAATCACAAATTAATAGTTTATAGAAAAATGTAGAAATCATAGATTTTAAAGCTAGAGGAGGACATGAAAAACTTGGCTCAAACCCCTCATTTTACAAATGAGACTGCAATTGAGAGAAAGGAACTTTCCATTCCCGGTCAGCTAATCTTTGCTAGAGATGGGATTGTAACCCAGTTCTATACATTGCAAATCCATTGGTCTTTCTAGGAACCACATTTACTCCTAGCTACACATGGTTCTATAAATCTGGTCTCTTCTCATGAGAACCACTTACATGAACGGTTAGACTTCCAAAGACAGAGTACAATGCTTGGTTCCCTGAATATAAACAGATATCTCATCTTTTGATAGCAGCTTACCTCTGAGAGTGGACAATGAGTGGGGTATATAATACAAAGACATGTAGTTCTTTAGTCATTTTTTAGCCATGTCCAACTAATTTTTTATTAATTTTTATAATTATAACATTTTTTGCCAATACATATGCATAGGTAATTTTTTTTTTACATTATCCCTTGTACTCCTTTCTGTTCCAAATTTTTCCCCTCCTTCCCTCCACTCCCTCCCCTAGATGGCAGGCATTCCCATACATATTAAATATCTTATAGTATATCCTAGGTACAATATATATGTGCAGAACCGAATTTTGTTGTTGTTATTGTTGCAAAGGAAGAATTGAATTCGGAAGGTAAAAACAAAACAAAAAATAATAATAATAATAATGCTCACAGTTTACACGCATTTCCCAGTGTTCCTTTTCTGGATGTAGCTGATTCTGTCCATCACTGATTAATTGGAATTGGATCAGCTCTTCCCTATGTTGAAGATATCCACTTCCATCAGAATACATCCTCATACAGTATCATTGTTGAGGTGTATAATGATCTCCTAGTTCTGCTCCTTTCACTCAGCATCAGTTGATGTAAGTCTCTCCAAGCCTCTCTGTATTCCTCCTGTTGGTCATTCCTTACAGAACAATAATATTCCATAACATTCATATGCCATAATTTACCCAACCATTCTCCAATTGATGGACATCCATTCATTTTCCAGTTTCTAGCCACTATGAAAAGAGCTGCCACAAACATTTTGGCACATACAGGTCCCTTTCCCTTCTTTAGTATTTCCTTGGAATATAAGGCCAGTAGTAGCACTGCTGGATCAAAGGGTATGCACAGTTTGATAACTTTTTGGGCATAGTTCCAGATTGCTCTCCAGAATGGCTGGATTCTTTCACAACTCCACCAACAATGCATCAGTGTCCCAGTTTTCCCACATCCCCTCCAACATTCATCATTATTTGTTCCTGTCATCTTAGCCAATCTGACAGGTGTGTGTAATGATATCTCAGAGTTGTCTTAATTTTCATTTCTCTGATCAATAGTGATTTGGAACACTCTTTCATATGAGTGGAAATAGTTTTAATTTCATCATCTGAAAATTGTCCGTTCATATCCTTTGACCATTTATCAATTGGAGAATGGCTTGATTTCTTATAAATTAAAGTCAATTCTCTGTATATTTTGGAGATGAGGCCTTTATCAGAACCTTTACCTGTAAAAATGTTTTCCCAATTTGTTACTTCCCTTCTAATCTTGTTTGCATTAGTTTTGCTTGTGCAGAAACTTTTTAATTTGGTGTAATCAAAATTTTCTATTTTGTGATCAATAATGGTCTCTAGTTCTCCTTTGGACACAAATTCCTTCCTCCTCCACAAGACTGAGAGGTAAACTATCCTATGTTCCTCTAATTTATTTATGATTTTGTTCTTTATGCCTAAATCTTGGACCCATTTTGATCTTATCTTAATATGTGGTGTTAAATGTGGGTCCATGCCTAGTTTCTGCCATCGTGTCCAACTCTTGGTGATCCCATTTGGGTTTTCTTGGCAAAGATGCTGAAGCAGTTTGCCACTTTCTTTTCTAGCTCATTATACAGATAAAGAAACTGAGGTAAATGGAATAAGAAATTTGCCAGAGTCACACAGCTAGATAGTATCTGAGGCCAGATTTGAATTCAGGAATGAGTCTTCCTGACTCCAATATTGTCATTCTGTCCACTGTACCACCTAGATGCCCTCAATACAGAGTCATCTCACCTATAATTTGGCTCTAATCATGGTACATATTTATAAGATGAAGTAAAATCCAATGGCCACAGGTCAGGGATTCAGTCTAAGACTAGGGTCAGGGCTCAACCTGGGGCCAGGGTCAGGGTTCAATCAATAACAGTGACTAATGGAAAGTACAGACTGATCTGACTCAAACTCTTGACCTTAGTAAGTACCAAGCACCCGCCACTTAACAACCAGGCACAGAATTGCCCCCAAGAAAGTACTTAGCAAAAGCTTTTGGGTGATGATGACAACACTTCCCCACCCCAGTCTGTAAATGCATCCTATTCCAGCCAGAGGGGCCCTCTTGGCTGCTGTGACTGTTCCACATGAAAGCCAGAATTTTTCTGTCTGGAAACCATTTCATTTGTCTCTGAAGAGTCATTTTTTAAAGTGAGAGAGAATTTACATCTGGTGTGAAACACAATCACCTGGTGATGTGAGTATCAGAATGGCAGCTGCATCTCTCCCAGGATCAGTCATCAGGCCCACCCTGCTCCATGAGTTCTTTTTCAGGGAGAGCCACCAAGTCCCATGTTCTGCATACCTGGGGCTGGTCCTAGATTCCTAGAGCTCTAGGAAAGGTGAAGGTTTGGGGCTTTATACATTACCTTTCTTTTTTTTTTTTTAGGATTATTTAGTTTCCAATTAATTTTTATTTTATTTTATTTTTATTTTAATAGTTCTTATTTACCAGATATATGCATGGATAATTTTACAACACTGACAATTGACAAATCTTTTGTTCCAATTTTTTCCCCTCCTTCCCCCCACCCAGATGGCAGGTTGACCAATACATGTTCAATATGTTAAAGTATAAATCAAATACAATATATGTATACATGTCCAAACAGTTATTTTGCTGTACAAAAAGAATCGGACTTTGAAATAGTGTACAATTAGCCTGTGAAGGAAATCCAAAATGCAGGCCAACAAAATTAGAGGGATTGGGAATTCTATGTAGTGGTTCATAGTCATCTCCTAGAGTTCTTTTGCTGGGTGTATCTGGTTCAGTTCATTAATGCTCTATCGGAACTGATTTGGTTCATCTCATTGTTGAAAATGGCCTCATCCGTCAGCATTGATCATCATATATTATTGTTGTTGAAGTATACAACGATCTCCTGGTCCTACTCATTTCACTCAGCATCAGTTCATGTAAGTCTCTCTGAAATCATCCTGTTAGTCATTTCTTATAGAACAATAATATTCCATAACGTTCATATACCACAATTTATTCAGCCAATCTCCAATTGATGGGCATCCACGTAGTTTCCAGTTTCTGGCCACCACAAAGAGGGCTGCCACAAACATTCTTGCACATACAGGTCCCTTTCCCTTCTTTAAGATCTCTTTGGGATATAAGCCCAGTAGTAACACTGCTGGGTTAAAGGGTATGCACAGTTTGATAACTTTTTGAGCATAGTTGCAAATTCCTTTCCAGAATGGCTGGATGTATTCACAATTCCACCAACAATGTATCAGTGTCCCTGTTTTCCCACATCCCCTCCAACATTCTGCATTATCTTTCCCTGTCATTCTAGCCAATCTGACAGGTGTGTAGTGATATCTCAGAGTTGTCTTAATTTGCATTTCTCTGATTAATAATGACTTGGAGCATCTTTTCATAGTACTAAAAATAGTTTCAATTTCTTCACCTGAGAATTGTCCGTTCATATCCTTTGACTGTTTATCAATTGGAGATTGGCTTGATTTCTTAGAAATTAGAGCCAATTCTCTATATATTTTGGAAATGAGGTCTTTATCAGAACCTTTGACTGTAAAAATGTTTTCCCAGTTAATTGTTTCCCTTCTAATCTTATCTGCATTAGTTTTGTTTGTACAAAAGCTGTTCAATTTGATATAATCAAAGTTTTCTACTTTGTGATCAATAATGATCTCTATTTCTTCTTTAGACATAAATTCATTCCTCTTCCATAGGTTTGAGAGGTAAACTATCCTATGTTCCTCTAATTTATTTATAATTTCATTCTTTATGCCTAAGTCATGAACCCATTTTGATCTGACCTTGGTGTACAGTGTTAAGTGTGGGTCAATGCCTAGTTTCTGCCATATTAATTTCCAATTTTCCTAGCAATTTTTGTCAAACATTGAGTTCTTATCCCAAAGGCTGGGGTCCTTGGATTTGTCAAACACTAGATTATTAAAGTTATTGATTATTTTGTCTTTTGGACCTAACCTGTTCCACTGATCAACTAGTCTATTTCTTAGCCAATACCAAATGGTTTTGGTAACCATTACTTTATAATATAATTTTAGCTCTTGTACAGTTAGGCCACCTTCATTTGATTTTTTTATTAATTCCCTTGAAATTCTTGACCTTTTGTTTTTCCATATGAACTTTGTTGTTATTTTTTCTAGGTCATTAAAATAGTTTTTTGCGAGTCTGATTGGTATAGTGCTAAATAAATAGATTAGTTTAGGTAGTTTTGTCATCTTTATTATTTTTGCTTGCCCTATTCAAGAGTATTTAATATTTTTCCAATTGGTTAGATCAGACTTAATTTGTGTGGAAAGTGTTTTGTAGTTTTGCTCATATAGTTTCTGATTTTCCCTTGGCAGGTAGATTCCTAAATATTTTATACTATGAGTAGTTACTTAAAATGTAATTTCTCTTTGTAACTCTGTTGGATTTTGTTAGTGACATATAAGATGATTTATGTTGGTTTATTTTGTATCCTGCAACTTTGCTAAATATACATTATCTTTCTTCAAAGACAAGCCATGTAGATTGCCCCCTAAGATATGAGACTTTAAACTATGAACTGGTTTCTCAGAGCTTTGGGTCAAGCCTGTGGACACTCAACTCCATGCACTAGCCTGAGAGAGATTGGTCCCATCAGATTGGGAAAGCCATCAACCCCAACTCCTCTTCTGTAGGTGTCAGGGGAGAATCAGATTCACACAGTGTTAGAGCTGGAAGGGTCCTTACAACATAGAAACAATGTGAGAGCTGGAGGAATCTCAGAATGTAGAAACATAACTAGAAGGGGCTTTGCAACATAAACCATAAGAGCTGGAGGGTATCTTAGAACTTACCACCCATTGGCCACAAACAGCCTCAAAACTCTAGAGTATAAGCAGAATCAGATTGAATTGTAATTGGGGGATGTTTGACACAATAAATAAAAAGAGTGTACAACATAGATAATGTTAATTTGTGGTTTTCTATATCAATATGCTGTCATGGGGATCCATTTTTATTTGAGTTTATACCAGTGCCTTAGAACATAATGTTTCAGAGCTGAGAGGACTCTTATAACGTAAGAATATAATATTAAGGACAGAAAGAAATTTGGTACATAGGCCATAAGAGCTGGATGGGACCTTAGAACATAGAGCATCAAAGTTGGGAGGGAACTTTTTATATAGTCTCAGAGTTAACAAGGATTTTAAGACCTAGTTTAAACAATATCAGAACTGAAATGTATCTTAGCAATTGTCTTGTTAAATCCCAAAAGGAAAAGGCTTGAGAAGGTCCTGGATTTATAGAATTCTCATATCTTCTTTGGAATATTCTTATTCCATATAATTCATAATATTCAGTTTGAATTTTTTTGGTTTTGTTTTTCTTTTTATTCCTGAGGTTATACTCATTATGTGTATTATTTTCCTAGTTCTTACTTCACTTTGCATCAATTCATAGTAAGTCTTTCTATGTATTTTATGTATTTCTATGTATTTATGTATTTCTATGCCTCTATGTATTAATTTCTATCCATCATGTAGTAGCATTGCATTGCATTGCATTTCCATTGCATATTACACTTAAACATCATGATTTGGTTAGTCATTCCCCAACCCATGGGCATCTACTTTGTTTCCAATTCTTTGCTATCACAAAACATCCTGCTGTAACTACTTTTATGTATATGAAACTTTTTTTTTACCAAATATCTTGTTAGGATCTATGCCTAGTAGTGGAATCTCCTGGATCAAAAGGAATGGACATTTTAGACATATTATTTGAATTATTCCACATTGCTTTCCAGAAAAGCTATACCAATTCACAACTCAGCCAACAAGGCATTGGTATGCTTGTCTTTCCAGTATAAGCATTTAAACCTAAAGAAATCATCAATAAAAGTGTGTCCTGCATATATGCATGTATATGTATACAATTTTTTTACATTCTTTCCAGAAAGCTGGTTGTTAAATATTTACCAGCATATACCCCTTTGCCTAGAGAATTCAGAGGTTAAGCAGGGTCACACAGCTTGCAGTTGTCAGAGGCAAGGCTCAAGCCCAGGATTTCCTGGCTCTTAAGACCCACTCTATTCACTATAGCACACTGCTTTTCTTTTTTTCTTTTTTTTTTTTTCCTGAGGCTGGGGTTAAGTGACTTATCCAGGGTCACATAGCTAGGAAGTGTTAAGTGTCTGAGATCAGATTTGAACTCGGGTCCTCCTGAATTCAAAGCTGGTGCTCTATCCACTGTGCCACCTAGCTGCCCCCACACTGCTTTTATTAAAAAATATATTCAATACAACATAAATAGAAAGTAATTGGAGGAGGATAGTTGTAATCATTAGAAAGATCAGGAACGTATATTAAAGATGTTGGCAACTGAGCAGAGCCCTAAAAGAAACTAGGGGATTATGAGTCAGAAGTAGGGAAGTAGCGTGGAGGCAAAAGTCCATAAATTGGAGATGAAATGTTTGTGTGGAACAGTAGGAAAGCTGATTTGACTGGACCCAAAGTGTGTGAAGATGAATAATAATAATCCTGAAAAGGTGGGTGGGACCCAAGTTGTAAATGGCTTTAAATGCCAAAGGAATATGCCAAAGGAATAGCTAATCCTAGAGATGATAGGAAGCCAGTGGAGTTTATTGATAGGAGATTGTTAAAGTCAGATTTATGCTTTAGGAATATCACTTTGGCAGTTGTGTGGAGGATGGATTGAGGAGGAGAGCCTTGAAACAGGAACCATTGCAAAAGAAAATCATTGCAATAATGCCGAGATTTAGAGAGGTGATGAGGACCTAAAATAGGATGATGGTTGCATGAGTGAAGATAAGGGATTGGATGTGAGACCTGGTATATAAAAAGGCTGTAGTCAGCTCACTAAAGCAGTGGATAAAAGACTGAGCCTGGAGTCAGGAGGACAAGCTCAAATCTGGCTTTAGACACTTACTAGCTGCATGACCTTGGTCAAGTTACAGAACCAACTCAGTTTCCTCAACTGTAAAATGAGGATAATAATACCTCTCAGGGTAATTGAGAGGATCAAATGAAATAATACGTATAAAGTGCTTAGCACAGTGCCTGTTACATAGTAGGCTCTATATAAATGTTAGGTGTTATTATTGGGATCTATGCCAAGAGTGAGGGTGAAAAGCTGAAAATTTTGGTGTTTAGAAGAGTGGTAGTGACTTCAATAGAGATAGGGGAGTCTGGAAGATAGTTGGGATTGGAGGAAAGATAATGAGTTCCATTTTACACATGTTGAGTTTGAGCTCCCTAAAGAGAATATATCTAGTTGGAAAATAAAATAGGCAGTTGGTCATATAACATTATTTGAAACTAGGTTAGCTGTATAGATCTGAGAATCATCTACATAAAGATAATCATTGAATCCATAGGAAATTATGAAATCCTCAAGAGAGTATTGAGCAAATCCTTAGGAGAGAACCTTGGTATACACCCAATGGAATATGTATTATGAGCCAACCCAGGAGCAGCCACACAGGTTGAAGGAGAACCAGGGGAGCCATGTTATGAAAGTCCAGAAAGGAGAGGTAGATCATCAGAGGCTTCCAAGACGTCAAGGAAGAGAATACCTGAGGGAAAAAATGATAGGATTGGTGAGAAATTGATCACTGGTGACTTTGGAGAGAGCAGTGGAGCAACAGAGTGAAGAACGTGGTTCTCTCTCCCTGGATGTCCCATCAGCATTTCAAATTCAACATACATAAATCACAATTCATGATCCCCTGAAAAACTCACAAAACCATCCCAACTTCTACCATTCAGGATTCTTCTCTTCCTTTAAGTCTTAGGTTGAGGGGCCACCTCTTCCTTGAAGCCTCCCCTGATTACCCCCTATTAAAAGTATGTTCTCTGTTTTTATGTTTCTAGTATCTCTCCTCTGACCCCTTCATACCACATCTTGAATTACATTCCCTTGTGTGCTCACGTGAGTGTATGCTCACTAGCATGTTAGCAAGATATGTTAGAATATTCCCTTCCTCCCTTGTGGAACGGTTTAAAGAGGTCTAGATGTGGACATTCAGGTGGGTCATTTCAGTTCTATCCTACATTCAATGATTCCTCTTGGAGTTTTCTTGGCAATGATACTGAAGTTGTTTGCCATTTCCTTCTCTAGCCCATTTTATAATTGAAGAAACTGAGGCAAACAGAGTTAAGTGACTTGCCCAGGGTCATATGGCTAATAAGTGTGTGAGATCACATTTGAACTCCAGGCCTGGAGTTTTATCTACTGTGGTATCCACTCCTTAGAGTCAGAAGACTTCGATTTAAATCTTGGCTCTGCCCTCTACTAACTATGTGATCTTGAGCAAGTCATTTAATCTCTGGTCCTCACAAAGCTGTTGTTAAAATAGAATGGCATAATATTTGTAAAAGGCTTAGCATAATGCCTACCACATAGTACATGACTTAATATTTATTTCCTTTGTGAATTTCCTTACCTGTGAAATGAAGAAATTGAATCAGAGGATTTCTAGAGTACCTTCTCAATCAATGAACCTAAGTCCTAATATTTCCATGACCCTTTCCCCATCCAACCTTTTTTTTTTCTCTCCCACTCATCAAAGTTCAAGCCCCATCACCTCTCCTTGAGATTTCCTGGCAGGTTCCTGGCTGAGCTCCCTGCCTCTGCTCTGTCTCTTTTCCAGCCTTTCCTCCACAGAGCTGCCAAAATAATCTCTTTTTTTGAAGTTTAATAGTATTTTTTTCCAATTACATGCAAAGATTGCTTTTAACATTCACCTTTGTAAAACTTTATGTTCCAAATTTTTCTCCCTCTCTCCCTCCTTTCCTTCTCCCCAAGAGAGCAAGCAATCTGATATAGGTTAAACATATGTAATTCTTTTAAACATAATTCCATATTCAACATGTTGCACAAGAAAAATAAGATCAAAAAGGGGGAAATGAGAAAAAAACAAGCAGACAAACAACAATGAAAAGATGAAAATAATTTGCTTTGATCTATATTTGGTCCCCATAGCCTCTCTCTGGATGCAGATAGCACTTTTCATCCATAGTCTATTGGAATTGCCTTGAAACACTGCAGTATTAAGAACTGTCAAGTCCATCACAGTGGATCTTCACATAATATTGTTGTTACTGTGTATAATATCTCTTGATTCTGCTCACTTCACTTAGCATCAGTTCATACAGGTCTAAAATGATCTTTCTAAGGCTCAGGTTTGAGCATGACACTCCTGAAAAAATTGCTATGTTTCCTCTAGGACCTGCTACAAAGTTTTCTTCAATATGGCTCCAATTTACTTTTCCAACTATCTCCCATAAATTCCCCTAACACTAATGGCTAGCTGTTCATGTGGTCATCAAGTGTCTGAGGCTGCATTTGATTTCAAGTCTTCCTAATGACAAGCCCAGCATTCTATGCACTGTAGCTGCTCTTCTAAGTCTATACTCTAAATTTATTGTATATATGAATGATTATTCCTCTTTTGCTCAAAAATCTTCAGTGGTTCCCTGCTGTCTCCTGACTAAAGTTCAAACTCCTTAGCCTGCTATTCAAAGCCCTCCCAATCTGGCAACACCTTTACCTCTCAACTTTATCATATGTTCCTTTCATCTGCTCCAGGCTACAATCAAACCAGACAAGTCTGTCTACTCAAATAAGCCCCACACTTTCCTACCTCCACATCTTTGTTTTCACTGTTCCCTATACCTGGAATGCCCTCCCTTTCCATCCTTTAAAGTCCAAATCAATGTCACCTCCTCTAAGCATTTTCCCCTAAATCCTACTCTTTCCCCTCCAATTTTGTCCAGTGCTTTGGGCTTCTCCAATGCATGCACTCAGTTACTCAGTGAATGTGCCATCTTATTAATGTGCATGTAGCTTTGGTCAGTGAAAACCAAACATCTTTACCAGCCCATCTTATGTCTCCTCCAGGTTCTCCCATAAACTGAAATGTTCTCCGTCCTCAACTTTATCTCCTGACTTCTCATTTTCTATAAGAGGCCTCTTTTGGTCTCCTCACTGCTATGCCTTCCTTCAGAAATTATGAGAGAGAGAGAAAGACAGAGAGAGAGAGAGAGAGAGAGAGAGAGAGAGAGAGAGAGAGAGAGAGAGAGAGAGAGACAGAGAGACAGAGACAGAGACACAGAGACAGAGACAGAGAGACAGACAGAGAGACAGAGACAGACAGAGAGACAGAGAGATAGAGAAAGAGAGAGAGAGACAGAGACAGAGACAGAGACAGAGACAGAGACAGAGAGAAAGACAGAGAGAGAGAGAAAGTGATTGGCATATAGTCTCCTTCATTAGATTGTAAGCTCCTTAAAGGCAAAAGGCAAGAACTGAGGTTTTTTTTTCCCTTTCTTTGTCTCCTCAGTACTTAGTACAGTGCTTGAAGCATAGTAAGTGCTTAATAAGTGCATATTGACAGAAAGGCCTGGAGAGACTTAAAAGAACTGTTATTAAGTGAAGCGAGTAGAACCAGGAGGACATTGTACACAGCAACAAGATTATGTGATGATCAATTCTGATGCGCGTAACTCTTTTCAGCACTGAGATGATTCAGGCCAGTTCCAATATACTTATGATGGAGAAAGCCATGTGCACCCAGAGAGAGAGATTGTGGGTTCTGAATGTGGATCACAACATAAGATTTTCACCTTTTTTGTTGTTTGCTTATTGTTTTTTCTTATTTTTTTCCTTTTTGATCTGATTTTTCTTGTGTAGAATGATAACTGTGAAAATATGCATGTTTAACATATATTGGATTACTTGCTTCTAGGGAAGGAGGTGGGAGAAGGAAAGAAGAAAAAATTGGAACACAGGATTTTGGAAGACTGAATATTGAAAACTATCTTTGCATGTATTTTGAAAATTAAAAGCTATTATTAAAAAAAAAAATAAGTGCATATTGACTGAAAGGGAATTAGAAAAGGAAATCCCAAGTTCTAGATTTGTCTTGATATTGCCAAGATATCAGTAGAGTATATGGATTCGCACTGGTTACCCCTCATTCTTACAACATAAGTAACTTTTTTTTTCCAGTCATACACATTGGACATTCTTTACCCAGGCTCTTCTTTATGATTCTTTATTTGGTATATCCTACAGCACACTTATACCCAACATGCACCTTTCCGTTGCCCTTTGAATGAAACAAAGGAGAGAAGAATCTGCCTTCTAGTTTTTTTGACTTCCAGGCCAATGTCAGGGGTTAGAACTCTGCTGAAGGACCAAATTCAAGTTTTCTTTCTGCCAGTAGAATTTCAATATATGCTTAAGGAAGTCACTGATCCTCAAAATATGAATTTCGATTCACTCATTATCCATTCCATTTGTAACCGTTGTGTCAGAGGCTATTTCCTGACAGGAGGGGCCCAACTTTCTCTTGAGATCTCTCAATTCTCTGTTTCATTTTCCCTATTTCAGTTTCAGTATATAGTATTGTCCCAAGGCATGACTTTAAGCTCCTCTTAAAAGCAGTCAGATTCACAAAGTATCAGGCCTAGAACAGGTTTATTTACAAAACAGAGAAAACAGAAATAACTCAAAGCCTTGATCTTAGAGAATTAAAAGAAGCCCTTTCTCCCTTAAAAGAAGCCTGGATCATCCTTCATTATTCACATTACTATCTTGTGTAGCATTCCCATAAGGGCTAAGGGGTAAAGGTTTTCTCTTCCTTGTGCTTTTTGCCTCTTGGTTTCTGCCCTCTCCTCCAAATAGTATCCAGCCTTTCTTGCTTCTGGCTTTCCTTCCAATGATACTTTCCAATAGTTACTCCTCCTCAGGATACAGTGTTACTTCTCTAGAAGATCATTGAGAGATTACATTAGACTACTAAGAATGTTACAACTCCTCTGAGACTCCAGAACTCCAGGTATTTCATCTGGTTTTTATATCAAATTCAAAACACTACCTTACAAGTAGAAGACCTTTTTACTACTTAAAAACTGTCTTCCACTTGCCCTGATTGACTGAGTTTCTATTTCCTACTCTTAACTGAGTTAGATTAAATCAAACCCATGTGCCCTCTCCCTCCTAAGCTCCTATTCACTTTACATGTCCCACTAATCTTGGGGTTTGATGGAGCTTTTATTCTCTTGGTTTTCATTTATCTTCCAAATCCTAGGCCCAGCATATTCTTCTGAATTTAAAATTTTATTCTTCCTGGCTCCAGGTCTGGTACTCTATTATACAACATAGCTGGCTTCTCACCTTTTCCCTCTCTGCCTCCATTAAAAACAACAATAACAACATTATAACAAACGTGTAGTTAAGGAAAAAAATTCTCACAATGATCATGTCCATAAATATTTGCCTTATTTTGCATTTTGTGTCCATCTGTCTGGGAGTGTGTAGCAGAATTCACTATCAATCTCCTAGCATCTTCATTGCTCATTGCAGTGATCAAAATTCTTGAGTGTAATACGCCTTCCTGGCAGTTACAATTACTAGTCTACCCTATGCCCAACAGAGTACCTTTGACCACTGACCTTTGCAGTGTCAACTCTACCCGGCTCGCCTTCTCTGAGGCCTTCAAAGGTTTCTGGCCACGATTTCTTGAATCTATAGTTTAATAACCTGTAGCACACTCAAGAACAGCCATGTGTAATCTTAAAAGCCTTTATTATACCTACTCACATAATGCCCTGACTTGTCAGCTCCCTAGTGAACACCTGGTCTGAAGATCCATGTGTTCACTACCAGACTTCTTACCTCTCTTGGCTATCCATCAGCTTGGCTTGGTCACTCAGGCTAGGGAGCCAGGTTAAAGAGAGCGACTGCTGTCTGCAGTGGGCTTATAAAGGGCCTGTGAGGTCACACACACAGCTAACCATCGAGAGCAGTCACCCATTACGAAGCTATCTCAATATGGCCAAGATCCCACCCACAGAGTAGTCCTATATCCACAGAGAATACTTCTGGGCCACTCAAATCTCCTGTTGCACTGTGCCTACCCATTTAAAGGGCCCTTACACTTAAGTCTTTCAAAGTTGTTTGCCTTTTCACCATTATTTTTATTAGCTAACTTGTTTTCCTTTCACTCTGATTCACTCTGAATCAGTTCATACATATCTTCTCAGGTTTCTCTGAAAAAAAGCCTTTCATAATTTTTATGGCACAAAACTATTCAATTGCATTCACATGCCTTAAATTGTTCAAACATCCTCTAGTTTAAAGCCAGTCTCCTTACTTTCCAGTTTTGCCACCATAAGGAGAACCATTATGAATATTTTCCCTCTTTTCTCTGATCTTTTTGAGGGGTTAGGTCTAAGAACCTAAAGATTAGAACAGTGGATAAAGTGCTGGACCTAGAGGACTTAAGTTCAAATCTAGCCTCAGGCACACACAGCTGTGTGATCCGAGACAATTTTAACTTAGTTTGCTCAACTGCAAATTGGGAGTAATAATAGCACCTGCCTCCCAAAAGTGTTATGAGAATAAAATGAATACTATTTGTAAAGCATTTAATACTATGAAGGATACATAGTGGATGCTTCATAAATGTGGTTTTTTCCTTACTTCATAGTTGATACTTAATAAATTACTAAATATTTACTGCTAAATTAAAAGGCCAAAGGGTACAATTTAGTAATTTTGGGGATCCAGTTCTAAATTTCTTTCCAGAATGGCTGAACCAAATAGCAGCACCACCAATTGTACATTTTCCATGACTGCTCCAACATTTGTAATTTTCCTTTTAATCAATCTAGTAGGTGTGACATAGAATGTCAAATTGGCTTTAGTTGGATTTTTATCTGAAAACTCAAACCAAATAAATTGTGAAGAGAAGTGTATCATTCCGTCTTTTCTCTCCTTCCCCTCCCAAATTTTTAAGCCTATCTTGCATCTGCTCAGAAAGGTTTCAAGACTTAGAGAGGGACTTGGATGTCCCCTCCAGAAAGAGGAACAGAGTCTCACTGAGGAGTTCCATTGTTCCAGTAGAGTGGGAGGAAGGAAACAAGCATTTACATAGCACCCACTATTTGCCAGGTACTGTGCTAAGTGCTTTACAAATACTGTCTCCTTTGATCCTTACAAATCTTTCGAGATAGGTGCTATCATCACAATTTTGCAGGGGAAGGAACTGAGACAGTCCAGCTATGTGACTTTTTCCAAGGTGATAAGAGCTAATAAATCTGAGGATGGATTTGAATCAGGTCTAGTGCTCTATCCATTTCTCCACTTTGCTTCTAGGTAATAATGGGAGTTCAATGGATTCACCAGCTGAGTGCTTATTAGTGAGGGATGGGGGGAGGAAAGGCAGCTTAGTGAGGAAAGCAGAAGCTGAGGAAGAAAGAATGAGCCCTCAGTTTGTGCATAAGAAATCCCTGGTTAGCATCTCTCTGCTACTCTCTGGGGCTACTGGGGATGCTGTTTTTCCCCTAGACCTCTTCTGCCACCTTGTGGACAGAAGCAGACACCAGCATCCTCAAAGGATCTTCAGCCCTTTGTACCAGCAGGTATCACCTGTCCATCTGTTTCAAAAGCAGCCAAAGCATCATAGAATATTTAAACTAGAAAATATCTAGTCCAATCCTCCCAATTCTGGGAAAGGAAAAGGAACAACAGAAGTGTGGTCTAGTAGTCAGAGGCCCAATGTATCTATACTCAACATAAGGTGAATTTAAAGTCTGAAGTCTCTGACACTATTCATATGACTTTCAATAAGTCACATCTTTTTAGTTCATAGTTTCCTCATCTATAAAACCTGAGGGCTGAATAACCTCCATGGTTTCTTCTAAGTCCCAAGTGATGATGGGTAATGTTGAGGGCTCAGTGAGGGGACTTGGGGCTGAGGGAGGAGGAAATGGCCACTCAGTTTGTTCTTAGGGAATCCCTCAGGTCACAAAGCAAATCAGCTAGCTGAGAACCCACTTCTTGGGACTCTGTATTCACTATTTATACTAAATGAGATTTGGCTGTATCTTATTTTACACATTTAAAAATGTGATTCTGAGAAGGGGCACATAAGGTTCACCAGACACTGCCAAAGAGGTCCAGAATACAGAATAAAGTTAGATATTTTTGCTCTCCATGCCCTCTCTATCCTTATCCCTCAGTCAAATCTGATTTTCCATTTTACTATAAAAATTTTAGTACAATTTAATGAATTCATTCAAAAGGAGATTTTCCCATTGTAATTGTGAAACAATGTCTTGATCCAAAGAAAAGAAAATTTCCTGATTTGTTGTAGATGGGCAGGGAAATGTTTGGGGCAGGGTGCTTACTGCATAATCCTCCTAAGAATATTCAAAAATCTTCAGTAACTCTTCATTCCTTATCTAATAAAGCAAAAGGGAAATCATGGTATAAGGGACTAAGGCCTCCCCAATATGACTGCAGGTTTATGTTTTAATATAATTTTAATAGGTAGCTAGAAGACCTGAAGTTGAATCCTGCCTCAGTTATGTGACACAGGCTAAAAAACACTAAAAGTCTTTCTGCCTCTGTTTTCTCATCTGTAATGTGGGGATGGTAACACCATCTACTTCACAAGACTGCAAGGATCAAGAAGGCATCAAGTATAAGTCCTTTGCAAACCCTAAAACACCTTATAAATGCTTCCTATCATTATTTCTATTTTCTTTACATATATGCCATCAAATTGGATTCTCCATATTGCCCCATTCTTGTCTCTGTATTTGCACAAGCCTCATGCACAGACTTTCTCACTCTATGTGTTTTTTTTTCCTCCAGGCTCTTCTTGGACCTTTCCTGGACGCTATTTCTACCTCCTTCCACTCAAAGTGAAAATGATGTTTCCCTCTTCAAGAGATTGGAAGGCCAAACATGACCACACTATACCCTACAGTTTCCACTATTACCATCTCACACACTTCATATCCTCTCCTACTAGCCCAAAGGTCAGGTTTATAATTCAGACCTCTCCCTCTATCCCTGGAGGAAAGTCCCAACCCTTTCAAGGCCATGGGACCTTCCCATCAAATATGCATTTAAAACTTCTATATGGGTTTTCTCCACCACTAGAATGTGAATTTAAGATTTCTCTCTGTCTCTATCTCTGTTTCTATCTCACTGTGTTTCTGTCTGCTTTTATCTTTCTGTGTCTCTCTGTTTCTGTATCTATATATCTATCCCTTTCATCCAAAAAAAAAAAAAGGGGGGGGGGTTTCTTTTTCCAATTTCTTGATAATGTCTCTGGGAGTGAGTTTATACCAGCATCAACTCTCAGGATGAACTAATTATCTCAAAGGTTTCATCCTTCTCTAATAGTCTATGTCCTAAGGCCCCTTTCAACTTTGACATTCTGTGTTCCAAGATTTCTTTCAGCTGGGATACTCTGTTACCTCTTCCCTCTTTTGTTTTATGTTCTAAGATCTTTTCCAGGAAGAGCCATTCTGGAGCCAACAAATAAGAGCTAGTTATCAAATCTTTCAGCAGGAGCATTTACACCTCAGAAATCAACAAATACTACAAATTAGGGCTTGATTTTGTGTTTATTGTTTATTTGAACTTTAAAAATGTGAGAGAGAAAATGTTAAAAATGCAGATTACCCATAAAAGTGTGTGGTACATAAATTTTCCCCCAGAAAACCATTGGTTAAACACCTGCATTCCTCTGTCTCCAAGCCCTGCATTTTGTGATTCTTAATTATGCTGAAATATCTTCCAATGTTGTGCTGCAACAAGAGGGTAGGATTTAGTCACATAGACAGAGATTTTGACATACGCCTAACATTGTTGTCCAAAGACCATGAGGACAGAGTTTCGGTAATATTCTCCTAGATTCTTAGGATAAACCGTGTTAAGTTGGAAGATTCCCATAATTCTTCCCTTTCCTTTGAAAATTCAGTTATGAAAAACCTGATAAGACTTAAATTAACAGATGCAAAGTGAAATGAACATTGCACACAGTAACAGCAACATTGTACAGCTATCAACTATGATTGACTTAGTTCTCAGCAATACAAAGATCCAAGACAGTTCCAAAAGACATGTGATAGAAAATTCTATCCCCAAACAGAAAAAGAACTGATGGGTGCAGATCAAAGCAAACTATTTTTACTTTGGTTTTTTTTTTGTGGTTTCCCCCCTTCTTGTTCTGTTTCTTCTTTCACAACATGACTAATATGAAAATATGTTTTACATGATTGCACATATATAACCTATATCAAATTGCTTTGCTGACTTAGTGTGGGAGGAGGGGGAAGAGAAAATTTGAAACTCAAAACTTTGTAAAAAATGAATGTCAAAAATTGTCTTTACATGTAATTGGAAAAAATAAAAATACTACTTAACAAAACAAATTCAGTTTTGAATGGGAGAAAAACCCAATTCAAGAAGACAGACATTCTTGAATCAAAAACATTTTGGTAAAGCATTGCCTTCCAACTTTCTTCTGTCCTGACAGGCCTCCTCGTGTTTAAATTAAGAAGCAGGGCAGGGACAGAGAGAGAGAGAGAGAGAGAGAGAGAGAGAGAGAGAGAGAGAGAGAGAGAGAGAGAGAGAAGGAGGGAGAGAGAGAAAAGGAGGGAGAGAGGGAGGGAGAGTAAGTTTTTGGCAAACTTTGGATTTCCTGCTTTCTTGTCTAAAGGAAAGAATTTCCTTTGGAGTGTTGGAAGCACCTGGAACTCTGTCCAAATCCCAGAATCCCAGAACTAGCAGGAATCTCAGATGTCCCCTAATCCATTTCATAGAGGAATTAGAATGATCTCTAAAACACACCTGAGAAGAGGTCACACACTCCTATTTGCAGACTTCCAATGAGGAGACAGACGTTCACTACCAGGAGGTAGTTCCAACTACCTCTAGTTCCAACTGCTCATTATACTTTTGAGTAACTCTGGTCATCAAGCAGCTTTTCCTAACATCAAGCTTAAATCTGCCTCTTTGAAACTGCCATTCATCAGTTCTCAGTGGGTACTTTAGAGCCAAAGAGAACAAGTCTAAATCCTCTTCCAGATGACAGTCAAACACTTAAAACTGAGGATCTGGGCATCACCTGTAAATCAAGGTGCCAGATCTGGAATAAGGAAGACTCACCTACCCGAGTTCAAATCCTGCCTCAGACAATTACCAGCTGTGTGACCCTGGATAAGTCACTGAATCCTATTTGCCTCAGTTTCCTTATCTATAAAGTGAGCTGGAAAAGTAAATATGGCAAACTACTACAGTATCTTTGCCAAGAAAATCCCACATGATATCTTCAACATAGAGAAGAGCTAATCCAATTCCAATCGATCAATGATGGACAGAATCAGCTACACTGGGATATGAGTGTAAACTGAGAGCATTGGTTTTTGTTTTGTTTTGTTTTGTTTCTCTTCCCAGATTATTTTTACCTTGCGAATACAATCCTTCTTTTGCAACAACAACAACAACAAAATTCGGTTCTGCACATATATATTGTACCTAGGATATAATATAAGATATTTAATATGTATGGGAATGCCTGCCGTCTGGGGGAGGGGGTGGAGGGAAGGAGGGGAAAAACTCGGAACAGAGGGGGAGTACAAGGGATAATGTTGTAAAAAAAAAAATTTACCTATGCATATGTACTGTCAAAGAAAATGTTATAATTATAAAAAGTAATTAAAAAAAAGAAAAAGAAAATCCCACATGGGGTCATAAAGTGTTGGGCACAACTGAAATGACTGAACAAAAAAGTCAGGTGTAAAATAGGGACATGTCCTAAGTGAACTCTTAAGATCCTTCTAGCTCTAAATCTTACTAAATAATAGTAATTGCTGTTATTTAGGGGTTGGAGTTGGAGTTAGGAATGATTAATGAGATTAATCCCTCCTCAGATGTTTACCAGCATTAAACTTCCACAATGAATTGCTGGAGAGAGTAGAGGTAGACAAGCACTAAAGTGTTGGCAAATCAATGTTTGAATACCTTCTCAAGTCTGAAGCAACCAATGAAAGGAACAAAGCTGCTTATGTAACTTCAGAGTTTCAGTTTCCTCAGGTGCAAAATAGAGAAAATTATACCCATCCTCCCAAATAGACCAAAATATTAAAATGCATGTTTTGAAAACCTTAACTTACCATATAATGGCCCATTCTAAGTAGCATATTAAGGCTTACAAATGCTATCTCATTCCATATACAACTCTGGGAGATAGATGCTAATGTTGCCTTCATTTTTACATATGGGGAAACTGAGGCTAAGAGTCATTAAAGGATTTACCAAACTAGTAAACATCTGAGGAGGGATTAACCTCAGATTTCATCTGAGTTCAAGTCCAACACTAAATTTCTGTCATCATTATTGTTATTATTGTTACAATTTTCATTATTATTTATATTATCATATTAATAATAAAATTATTCATTATCAAAAATTATACTTAAATTATCTTTTTTATGGGCATTGTGATGAAGATCAAATGAGATAATGTGTGTAAAATGCATCGTAAGTCTTAAAGCACAATAGAAATATAATTCTGTTGGTGGTGATGATATCTCCATTTTCTCATCTATAAAATGAAGGGATTGGACTAGATGCTCTCTGAGAACCCTTCCACCTCTGAAACCATGATTCCTGTGATCCTTATAATGATGATTCTGTCAGAGCTGGACAGTGAGGAATGAAATATTGAAAAAAGTTGATTAGGGTTCCATTACAGACCCATTCTCAGTCTACAGATATCCATAGGCCTATCCTGTTGCTCAGGAATATATCTCAATAATCTTAAAGGAGGGAAAGGGACCCATATGTGCAAAAATGTTTGTGGCAGCCCCTTTTTGTAGTGGCAAGAAACTTGAAATTGAGTGGATGCCCATCAATTGGAGAATGACTGAATAAATGTTACAGAATATTATTTTTCCATAAGAAATGACTAGTGGGTGATTTTAGAGAGGCTTGGAGAGACCTAAATGAAAGAACCAGGAGATCATTGTACACAGCAACAACAAGACTATACAATGATCAATTCTGATGGACGTGGCTCTCTTCAACAATGAGATGATTCAAACCAGTTATATCTCAGGAATTCTATTGTTCTCTTACAAGACTTGTAGATTTTTTTCCCAATTTTGAGACTAAGAATAAATTAAAGAAGTCCAGGTGTGTGCCCATGATAACCTGCCTCTAAGGAGAATGGAAGGACACAAACAAGCATTTACTAAGGGTTTACTATGTGTCAAACACTGTGATAAGTAGTAAGTGACTCAAATTCTACAGAAGGTTCATCAACAAACTAAGATTAAGTTTGTGTATGGAAGTATATAGGTAGAGGGTAAGATATGGTAATTGAGAATTACCATAGAAGAGGAACACAATTTTGAAAGAAGAGCATCAGTTCACCAACAAGCATTAATTAAGGACCAGCCTTCTGTGTGTGTGTGTGTGTGTGTGTGTGTGTGTAGATAGATTTGGAGAATATTAAAGCCTAGAAAAATAATGAATTCTCAAAACCTCCCAAAGAGTATTTGTTTGTTGAACTGAAAAGGATGGGACTCCCACCTGAAAAGGATGGGACTCTTGAAATGGATGAGATAATAACAGATAATGGAAAGAAGGCAGATTCATTCAACTTTATTTCTCTTCTGTTTTTTTTTTTTGCCAAGGGAGATGACGTTAAAACAGCAGGAGTTGAAACCCCAAATAAACAAGACACTAAGAAGAGAACTCAGATAACCTTAACAAGTTGAAGTCAACAGGCCCAGATGAACTTTATCTACGGGCACTGAAATATCTGGCAGACGAAATTGCTGATATGCCCTTACTGGTTTCTGACATCATGAGAATATCAATGGAGCATGTATTGTCATCTGCCCATTGGTTTTTCCTTCCCTCAGGATATGACAAGTTCTTTTATTTTTAATCATACATGATGACATCCATTCAGCTATACTTTTCTTTCATGGGATGTGCTGTTTGTTTGTTTGTTTGTTTGTTTAAAGGTAAGAATGGCTAGGTGGATATGAGTTATTTCCTTCAGTGATATATCTACTCATTAGTCACTGGATGGAAATCTCAAATTTAGAGTACCAATATCTAACAATGTTTATCAGCAATCTAAAAATGGTATGATCCTTAGCCTCCTCTGCCTCCATTCTCACACATTGCAATCATGGCCTAGGAAGTGGAAAGATCTTGGCCACTAGGACTGATACCATTTTATATGTTTGTTTCATGGATTGCCATGATCAAAGAATAGATCATCAAGTCTGCTGGTGATGTGCTTCTCTTCCCTTAGAGAAACTCGTCTTTAGGAAGTGGACACAACTACTATTGGGACTATATTCAAAGCCCTTTTGTCAGAATTTGCCCTCCAAACTTCCAGTCTTTAAAAACTCAGTTTCTTCCACTCTATAATGTTGTATCACTGTAAGACTTTCGATACAATTTTGTGATTCTCAAGAGCCTTGCTCCCTTCTTTTGAACTTTTTTGCTTCTGAAGAGAATACCACCATTCTTCAAGTCACCCAGGTTCACTGCCTTTGAGTAATATTCATTTCCTCACTCTCCCTCATATCCTACACTCATTTAATTGCCAAATCTTGTCCATTTTTGCTCCCACTCTCTTGCATTCACTCTTCCCTTTCCACTCACATAATCACCTTCATCACCTCTTGAACTGGACTATTGTAATTACCTCCTAATTGATTTGTCTTCCTACCTCCAGTCTTCTCTTTAATCCATCCTCCACAAAATTGCTAGTGATATGTCTAAAACATAGGTATCACCATATCTTCCTATCTAAAAAAAACTCTAATGGCTCCCTATTAGTATTTGGAATTAAAATTAAAACCTTTCCAATGCCAATAGACTTGGGATGGAAAATGCTCTCCATATCCAGAGAAAGAACTATGGAGACTGAATGCAAATCGAAGCATACTATTTTCATCTTTTGTTTGTTTGCTTGCTTTTTCTTTCTCATGGTTTTTTCCCCTTTTGGTCTGATTTTTCTTGCAAAACATGACACATATGAGAAAGAGGGGGAAAGTCAGGAAGAGAGAGAAAATAGCTGGAACTCAAAAATCAAAAAACAAAAATGAATGTTGAAAACTCTATTGGAAAACTGGAATTTTCTAATTGGAAAAAAAATAGTAATTACAGAAAAAATATGTTAGTCTTTCACTACCTGGATCCAACCCACCTTTCAAACTTATGACTCCCTTGAATTAGACTGGTATTCTTGAGGTTCCTCATTCACATTTTTCATCTCTATGCACAGGTGATCACCCCATACCTGCTTTGCCTTCCTTACCTCTTCCTCTTATAATATCTACTTTCCTTCAAAGCTCAACCCAAACTCTATCTTCCATGTGAGACCTTCCTAGGATCCCTCCAAAAATAAGAGTTCATCTTCTCATAATTAACCTGGATATATTTTACAAATGCATTTTTATGTTCATATCTCCCTTTAAGTTCCTTAGGGCACCATATCAGGATCCACAGTACAAAGTCTTATTGATTGATTAATTAGTAATAGGTTTTTTTATAACAAAGTTGAGGGGCAGCACATAGACTGGTTGCTCTAAAAGGTTCCTAAAGGTTAAAGTTTGTGATTTCTATGAAATGATTTTAATTGAACTGAATTGATTTGAACCATTTCAATCTCATACAAAGTAGAAATGACATTTCTGCAGATGCAGTTTTATATGTTGGCCACTAGAGGACACAGTCCACTGTGGAACTGGTAAGAAATTTGGTCATGGAAATTAGGATCACAGGATTTAGAGCTGGAGAAGGGACCAGACTGTCCCGAACTCAGGGAGTATGATGACTATGGTTCAAGCATTTAGAATCATAGGATTTTTTTTATTAAAGCGAGTACTTCAGGGCTATCTTAATTTGTATTTCTTTGATCAATAATGATTCAGAGCACTTTTTCATGTGACTATAAATGATTTTAATTTCTTCATCTGATAATTGTCTGTTCATATCCTTTGACCATTTAGGATCATAGGATTTAGAGCCAGAAAAGACTTAACAAATCATTTAGAACAGAAATGGAAACTGAGGTTCAAAATGCAAGAATGACCTTCCTCAATGACACACCATTAGCTAATAAGCAGGTGTCCCCCTGCCCCCACCCCATGACTCTACCATCCTTTGCTTCTTCAGGGCCCTAGATCCTAGAAGAAGCACTATCCTCCCAGAGAAATAGCATCCTACCAGGTTCTGGTTAGTTGGGGGATACAGAGGTAGTAAAGGGAGACAGGTAGCACAGGGAAAATAGATCTAAGTTCAAATCCATTTCCAGATACTTTCTAAATGATCTAGTGTGAACTTGGAAAGTTAATTAACCTCTCTCAGCCTCAGTTTGCTCATCTACAAAATGGGAGTGATAATAATAGCATTTACCTCCTAGGGATTTTGTGAGGATCAAAAGAGATATTTGTAAAGTACTTTGCAAACCTTAAAATACTATTTAAGTGTTATTATTGGTATTATTATATTCCTTCTTTGGATAAAAAATGAATAAGGAAAGAAGAGAAGGAACTTTTGAATTTTTTGTGATTTGATATTTCTTTCCATTTGCTTTGTTGTCACTGTTGTGTAATGTTGTTTTCTTGACTCTACTTACTTTATCTCACATCAGTTTGTGTAAATCCTCCTGTACTCCCTATATTCATCATGCTTATCATTTCTTATGGCACGATAATATTCCATTACATCTTGTACACCACAGCATCCTTAGCCATTACACAGTAGATGAACATTTACTTTGTTGCCATTTCTTTGCTAACACAAAAAGTGCTACTGTAAATATTTTGCTCAATATAAGGACTTACTTTTTGCTATTTACCTCCTTGGGGCATAAGTTTAGCAGTGCAGTCTCTGGGTCAAAGGCTGGGGACATTTTAGTCACCTTATTTGCAAAATTCCAAATTGCTTGATGGATCATTTTCTTAATAGTAAAAACAACTGACATTTATATATGATATTAAAGATAGCAAAGCATTTTGAGCCTCTCTGCAAACCTGTAAGACAGATCTATCCAAGGCATGATTATGCCCATTGTACAGATGAGAAAACTGGGACTCAGAAAGGCTAAGTGACTTACCCATCGTCGCATAGCTAATGTATACTTGAGGTAGGATTCAAACTTAGTTTTTCCTGGGTTGAGAATTCTACTTATTATATCATGATTCCTCCTACCTATTTTTAATATAAACATTCCCTTAAGATTCTGTCTTTATCTCTTATCTATCATCTTTCCACACCATGCTCTCCTTTAGTGATTTAATTTGCTTCTGTAATTCTATGTTCAACTACCACTTGTAGCCAGGTGATTATCAAATTTTTATATCTAGCTCTTCTTCCTCTTCAGAGCTCCAGATTCATACTTCTACCTGGCTAGTGTCTATGAGTATCTCAAACTCAACATAAATAAAGCTTCATATAAATAAATGTATTCAAATAAAGCTCATAATAAAAACCATTTCTATTTTTGCTGAGATACTTGGGGTTAAGTGACTTGCCCAGGGTCACATAGATAAGAAGTGTTAAGTGTCTGAGACTCTATTTGAACTCAGGTCCTCCTGATTTCAGGGCTGGTGTTCTATCCACTGCACCACCTAGCTTCCCCTAATAGAAAACATTTCATTTGAACTTTGAAATTTATAAAGAACCTTTTTTTTTTTTTTTTTGCAATGACAACTCTTTGAGGAGCTGGGCTGATCCATCTTTCCAGGTCTAAAGAAAAAGTAGCTAAGCCCAAGTCCTGGTACATTAAGAATACAGATTAACTGGCCCTGGAATTAAAGCATC
The DNA here is from genome assembly GCF_048593235.1 of Sminthopsis crassicaudata. Taxonomy (NCBI): domain Eukaryota; kingdom Metazoa; phylum Chordata; class Mammalia; order Dasyuromorphia; family Dasyuridae; genus Sminthopsis; species Sminthopsis crassicaudata. Next base: position 665,569,619 of record NC_133617.1, read on the forward strand.
TGGATTCAAATCTGGAAAGTAAAGGGAAGCAGGGGAAACCAGATACCCTTCATGGCACTTTGCAACAATTGTGAGATGATTATTCTATTTCACATATAATCTACACTTAGAATCCTACTCCAATTCCTCTTCTTAGCATAAAGGAGTATCTGGGTTCTCCAAGGCTGGCAGCAGACCATAATCCCCAGCAATTCATACCAAACTAGAAAATATTAGAGTAAAAGCTCAGTGAAAAACTATATCTTCCTTAACCAACCCATGTTACTTTAGAAAGGGGCCCCATTGATTGGCTTGTGAAGGGATAAAATTTTCAATTGAAATGACCCTTGATGACCTTCTCCTAAATTGTAGGAGGGTTATAATCTTCAGCAGTGGGAAGAGAGCTCTTTGCAAAGATGAAATCATAGAACTTTGATGTAGTGAGGAAACATTAAAGATGAGGAAATAGTGGGATACAATTTTCAATTGAAATGACCCTAGATGACCTTCTAAATTGTAGGAGGGTTGTAATCTTCAGCAGTGGGAAGAGAGCTCTTTGCAAAGATGAAATCACAGAACTTTGATGTAGTGAGGAAACATTAAAGATGAGGAAACAGTGGCTTGAAGGGTTTAAATAACTTGTGCAAAATCATATAGCTAATAAGTGGAAGATCCAGGATGCCAATCCAAGTCTCTCTGACTCTCAGATTTGGAACTCTTTCTAGCACCCTATAGTTGAAGAATCTGGCTGTCCCCATCACTCACAGCTTGCAGTCCATCAGCTCCCAGGCCTATTTCTGAAATATTCTCCCAACTGTCACCTTGTTACAACTTCCACTGCCACCATCAGGCCAGGTCCTCTGACTCCCTGATGGATGTCTCTTTCTCCAGCTTCATCCTTTCCAATCTGTCCTTGACAGCATTGCTAGGGTCATCTTCTCATCAGTAGGAGACCCGTAACATTTGTTGAATTCAAATTCAAACTCTAATCCTCCACTCAAAAACCTTCAGTGTCTTGCCCATTGACTAGATCCCACTATCCCTCAAGTCTAAATCTCTTATCTTGGTCCTCCACAATCCAGCTCCCATGTATCTCTCCAGATGTCTCACACTACTTCCTTCTACTGCTCTCAGACCCATCCCAATGTTGGTAAGCCTATCTTGTTCTTGTCTACTTCCTTTACTCAGGTTTCCTTCTAATATCTACTAGCTTTCTTCCTTTCTTCTTTGCCTTTTCCTCTCCCCTCCATCACTCTTGCTCATCTATTATACTTCCTCCCCTTCACTCAAGGAGCAAGAAAAAGAGAAGGTGAAATGTTAGACTGGATGGTGGTCAGGATTCCCCACCTATGCTTCTAATGCCTTTAATCCCAAATGTTAAACAAATGAAATTCTAGGCATTCTTCAAGGCCCAGTTCAAATGACATAAGTTCCTGGAAACTCTCCTTAGTATTCCCAGACAGATGTGATCACTCCTAGTGTTTTATACTTCTCAAGTGATAACACACTTGGCTTTGTATTCTGGTTATTTGTCTGTCCATGTGTGTGTGTGTGTGTGTGTGTGTGTGTGTGTGTGTGTCCTGCATACATGCACACATGCACACACATATATACATATGTATGTAAATTGTGGTATAGTATAATTTGCAATAAGGAGACCAGACACGTGAATTCAAATTTTTTTTGGTCATTCCTTATATGATCTTGTACTAATAGCTTCCTTAGCTGCAGAATGGGAATAAAAATCTCTGCAAATTCCCTTTTTGTAGTGGCAAGGAGCTGGAAACTGAGTGGATGCCCATCAGTTGGAGAATGGCTAAAGAAGTTAAGGTATATGAATGTCATGGGATACTATTGTTCTATAAGAAACAATCAGCAGGATGATTTCAGAGAGGCCTGGAGAGACTTTGATGAATTAATACTGAGAGAAATGAGTAGAGCCAAGAGAATATTATATATAGCAACAGCAAGACTATACAATGATCAATTCTGATGGGCATGGCTCTCATCAACCATCAGATGATTCAGGTCAGTTCCAATAATCTTGAGGTGAAGAGAGCCATCTATACCTAGAGAGAGGACTGTGGGAACTTAGTGTGGTTACAACATAGCATTTTCACTCTTTTGTTGTTGTTTGCTTGCATTTTGTTTCCTTTCTCATTTTTTTCCTTTTTGATCTGATTTTTCTTATACAGCATGATAAATGTGAAATATGTATAGAAGAATTGCACATATTTAACACATATTGGACTACTTGTCTAGGAGAGAATATGGGGGTAGGATGAGAGAAAAATTGGAACACAAGGTTTTGCAAGGTGAATGTTGAAAATTATCTATGCATATGTTTTTAAAATAAAAAACTTTATTCTAAAAAAATCTCTGCAAATGTAAATTAAGACAACTCTGAAGTATCACTACACACTTCTCAGATTGGCTAAGATGATAGGAAAAGATAATGACAAATGGAGGGAATGTGGGAAAACTGAGACACTAATACATTGTTGGTGGAGTTGTGAACTAATTCAATCACTCTGGAGAGTAATTTGGAACTATGCTCAAAAAGTTATCAAACTGTGCATATCCTTTGACCCAGCAGTGTTTCCACTGTGCTTGGATCCCAACAAGATCTTAAAGAAGGGAAAGGCACCCACATGTGCAAAATGTTTGTGGCAGCCCTCTTTGTAGTGGCCAGAAACTGGAAACTGAGTGGATGCCCATCAATTGAAGAATGACTAAATTATAGTATATGAATGTCATGGAATATTATTGTTTTGTAAGAAATGATCAGCAGAATGATTTCAGAGAGGCCTGGAGAGACTTATATGAATTGATGCTGAGTGAAGTGAGCAGAATCAGACCATTGCACACAGCAATAACAAGATTATATAATGATCAAATCTGATAGATATGGATCTTTTCATCAATGAGATGATTCAGGCTATTTCCAATGGTCTCGTAATGAAGAGAGTCATCTACACCCAGAAAGAGGACTTTAGGAACTGATTGTGGATCACAACATATTTTTACTCTTTTTGTTGTTGTTTGCTTGAATTTTGTTTTCTTTCTCATTTTTTCCCTTTTTCTTGTGCAGCATGATATTTGTGGAACTATGTATAGAAGAATTGTACATGTTTAACATATATTGGATCACTTGCCATCTAGGGGAGAGGATAGGAGGAAGTAAGGAAAAAAATTAGAACACAAGGTTTTGTAAGGATGAATGTTGAAAATTATCCATGTACATACTTTAAAAATAAAAAGCTTTAATTAAAAAATAAAAACAATTAAATAGCTAAAAACCATAAAATAATCAAATAATCTCTGAAATTAGGTTCATGGGATTATTGTAAGGAAAGGTAAACCAATCTTGAAGTACTAGAAAAAGGAAAGTTACTGTTAACTATGATATCCTAATTTTCTCTGTAAAAGTCTTGTATCTACCTAGATATTTACAGGTTATCTTGCCCATTAGAATATATGCTTCTTGAGAGCAAAGTCTGTTTTTACCTCTTAGTATCTTCAGCTTATACAGCATAGTTCCTGACACATGTAAGTACTTAATAAATGTTTGTTAGACTAATTATCTCTATAGTTTCCGAGTATATGGAAGGTACTCAACAAGTATTTGTAGGATTGAATTGAATTGATTGTAGAATTTAGAACTTTAAGGAACATTAGAGATTATTTTTACAGATGAGGAAATTGAGACCAAATTGAGACCTCCAAATCTACTCTTTTCCCCAGTATACCACGCTCTTTATTTAGGTAAATTGAATTGATTAAATTGAATTCACTACTCTGATTGACTATGTGTCTCATCTCTTTCGTCCAACCTTCCAGTGATAGCTTAGATCAATACTTGGGAGTTGTGTGACCATAGACAAGCAATTTCTTCTCTCTAAGCCTCAGAATTCTCATCTGCTTCCCTTAAAGGAAATGGAAAGGAGATGTATGATCAGGATGATCAGAGGAACTCTCTGGGACCCCTCCAAGAAAACTGGGCAGACTCTGTGGGAGGGACACATGTGGGTCAGAACTCCTTGCTAAACTATCAGTGGCTCCTGGTTGGTGCTTGCCAGAGGTCTGTGCCAAAGAAAATTGCCTAATCATCTCTGGGACATAAGGAAAATACTTTGCAAACTTTAATGGGCTAAAAAATATGGGACTTATTTAATTATCTGTGATTACTTTGAGGAGCCACTGTAATAGGCCCACCCAGTCCATGCAGACTTTTTCCCAGCTTCCAGTATTCTGGGAGGGCTTCTTTCCAGACACTGAGCTTTCTTTCTTTCTTCTTTGTCTTTCCCCCTCCCCTCCATCATTCTTGTTCATCTATCATACTTCTTCCCCTTCACCACAGGAATAGGAATGAGTATATAAAATGTTAGATTGGATTGTGGTCAAGATTCCCCATCCCTAACTCTAGCCTCTTCACCAATACTAGGACAGGACTAAATGCTGACACTTTCCATGACAAAAACTGCACATTTTTGCCTTTCTTACTGATTTGGCTGGGACCTATTCCTACTCAGGGATTTCTCCAAATCTTCTAAAAAGTGTCTGATTCTTGTTTGTTTACATTTTGTTTTCTTTCTCATTTTTTCCATTTTTGATCTGGTTTTTCTTGTGCAGCATGAACAATTGTGGAAATATGTGTAGAAGAATTGCACATATTTAACATATATTGGATTACTTGCCATCTGGGTTGGGGAAAGGAAGAAAAAAATTGGAATACAAGGTTTTACAAGGGTGAATGTTGAAAATTATCTATGCATATTTCAAAATTTTTTATTTTTAAATTTAAAAACAAATAAATGAATGAATAAAACAATAAAAGATTCCTATCTGATCCTCTCTCCTAACCAAAACCCTCTTCCCCAAGAATCAGGAAGTTAACACAGTACACAGTGCACTGGGCCTGGAGTTAGAAAGATTTGATTTCAAATCTAGCACTATCAGTCAAGAGTTTGGGTGGTGGGTTTTTTTTATTTTTATTTTTTTTAAGCTCTCCCAAATTCCCCTTCAAACAACTTTAAATCATACCTCAAAATGAAATCTGGAGTGAGAGAACCCACAGAAGAATAGGGTAAAATACGTTTCCATCTCAAGATAACTTAGGACTCCAGGAAAGGTCTGTCTCACTTGGGTAAAAGAAGAGTACAGTTTAGCACTGGCAGTGTGTAGGCAAGCCAGAGAGATGTCCCTAGCCCCAGCAAAAGTTAGCAGTACAGTCCCAAGATGATAACTCCAGTCACCAGTGTAGAAGGCAAGTGACCAAGCCCATCAGACTTGTAGCCCTAACACATCAGGCTAGCTTCCAGGCCCAGAGATACTGACCCAGTAGACCACAGCCAGACCCCCTCCCCCAGGCAAGATGCTTGAGACAGTATCCTCTGTGATCAGGAGCAGAGCTCAACTTTAAAAGTCATGAAGTAGGTTGGAAAATGAGCAAAAAATAAAAAACAAACAAACAAATAAAACTCTGACCATAGAAAGCTACTATGAAAACAGAGAAGATCAAAGCACAAACTCAGAAGAAGATGACAATGTCAGAATGCCTACATGTGAAGACTGAAAGATGAATATGAATTGATCTTAGGCCCAAACAGAATTCCTAAAAGAGTTCAAAAGAGGATTTAAAAACTCAAATAAGAGAAGCAAAACAAAAACTGGGAGAAATGAGAGTTGTACAAGAGAATCATGAAAAGAGTCAGCAGCTTGCCAAAGGAACACAAAAAATAGGGAGAAAAAAAAAAGATGTGCAAAAATTCACTGAAGAAAACAACTTAAAAAGTAGAGTTGGCTAACTAAAAAGGAGGTACAAAAGATAAGTGAAAAAAGGTTCTTTTAAAAAATTGGAACTTAGCAAGTAGAAGTTAATGACTCCACAAGACAGCAAGAATCAACCAAAAAAAATCAAAAGAATAATAAAAAAGAAGAAAATGTGAATTATTGGGAAAACAAATCACCTGAAAAATTGGTCTAGAAGAGATCATTTAAGAATTATTGGACTACCTAGAAGCTATGATGAAAAAAAAAAAAAAAAAAAAAAAAAAAAAAAGAACCAGGACAACATTGTTCAAGAAATTAACAAAGAATTATATCCTAGAATCAAAGATTAAAATAGTCATTGAAAGAATCTATATCACCTTCTGAAAGTAATCCTAAAATGAAAACACCCAGGAATATTATAGCTAAATTTCAGGACTCTCCGGTCAAGGAGAAAATACTACAAGTAGCCAGGAAAAAAAAGAAAAAAAGAAATCAATACTGAGGAGCCATAATCAGGATTATACATGATTTAGCAGCTTCTACATTAAAGGATCTGAGGACTTGGAATATAATACTTGGGAAGGCAGAGGAGCTTCAAATTACAACCAAGAATCACCTACCCAGCAAAACTTAGCATAATCCATATTATAGAGGGGACAATAGGTATTAAATGAAATGGGGAATTTTCAAACTTTTCCTGATGAAAATACCAGAGCTAAACAGAAATTTTAATTTTCAAATACAATGGTCAATGCATATGAACAAGCAATTTTCAGATGAAAAAATCAAAGTTATCTATAATCATATAAAACTGTTCTAAGTAACTATTGGTTAAAGAAATTCAAATTAAAACTACTCTTATCAGATTGACTAATATGACCAAAAAAATAAAATAATAAATAGTGGAGGGATGTGGAAAAAATGGGACACTAATATACAAGAATTGTGAATTGATACAAGCATTCTGGAGAGCGATTTGGAACTGTACTAAAAAAAGCAATTAAATTGTGCATAGCTTTTGACCCAATAGTGCTACTACTAGGTCTATAGCCCAATGAGATAAAAAAGGGAGGAGAGAGCCTATTTTTACAAAAATATTTGTAGCAGCTCTTTTGTATTGTTAAAGATTTGGAAATTGAAGAGATGCCTATTAATTGGGGAATGGATGAACAAGTTGTGGTATATGATTGCAGTGAAATATTACTGTGCTATAAGAAATGATGAGCAGAGTAATTTCAGCAAAACCTGAAAAGACTTATATATTAATATGCTAAATATGAGCATTAATTATTTAGCATTAATATGCTAAATGTGAGCAGAATCAGAACATGTACACAATAACAGTAATACTTACAATGATCAACTGTGAATGACTTAGATCTTAGACAATTCCAACAAATTCATGATGAAAAATACTATTCACCTCCAAAGAAAGAACCAATAGCGTCTAAATGTAGATCAAGCATCCTATTTTTCATTTTATTTTTTCATGGTTTTTTCTTTGAATTTATGTCTTATTTTGTAGCATGACTAATCTAGTAATATTTTTGCATTATTAATATAACCTTTATCAAATTACCTACTGTCTCAGTGAGGAGAGAGGTGAGGAAGGGAGAGAGAAAATTTACAGATCAAATTTTTTTAAAATAATAAAAATGAATGTAAAAAACCTGTAATGGGGGAAAATTATTTAAAAAAAGAAAAACATGAATGTGAAAAGTCCCCAAGTGCCCCAAGACATGGCCAAAAAAGGGTTAAGAGCCCTTGTTCTAGTCCAACCCCTATCTGAATAAGAGCCTGCCCTTCAACATCCTAACAAACTTCTATTCTGCTTGAAGTCCTCTAATAAGGGAGGCAAGCAACAGGCAAAAAGCATTTATTAAACACTTAATATGTACCAGCCACTGTTCTAAGCACCAAAGATACAAATACAATCAAAAGGACAGTTCCTGACCTGAAGGAGTTTATATTATAATGAGAAAAAAACAATACATAAAAGGGGCTGAAAGGGGTAGAGGGGGTAGGCAGGATGCTACAAATTAAGTGAGAGGTGTTAGGAGGAGGTAGTGACAAAATCGTAAGCCCACCCAGGAGTGAAATGAAGCATGAAGTACAGCCAAACTTGACCCATTCTCCAAATGGAAGCTCTGAAATGGAAGAAGAGGACAAATATAGCAGAAGGTTGGTCCAGGGTGAGAAGTCTCTATGGGAGGGAACTTGCCATCTCCCAAGTGAGCTTATTCTATTTTGAGATCATTCTACATGTTGCATTGGGAAAAGGAATATTGGGCAAGTTTTCCTAACCTGAAGTTTAAAATTGTCTCTCTACAATTTCCACTCCTTTCTCCTAGTTTTACTCTCTAAAGTCAAGCAGAGCAAGTGTAATTATTTTCTTTCTCATGAGAGACCTTCAATTCTTGCATGAGAATGATCATGGTTCTCTACCACCCCCAACCCCCACCAAGTCTCCTCCTCTCCAGGCTAAACATCCCTACAATTGGCCATCTTATGACATGATCATGAAGCCCTTGTGTATCACCATGGTCTCTCTTCCCTAGGTGCTCCCCAGTTTATCAGTATCCTTCCTCAACTATGGCAACTAGAACTCAACACATTATTTTAGTTTTGATCTAAACAAAGCAGAGTACTAAGAAACCAATACTATCCTTTTTCTAGAGACTTTTTCTTGAAAAGCTATAGAGCATAGAAGTCTATATCTGCAAATTCACTAAGGTGAGGAACTCCCAGAAAGAAAATTACCTCTTCCAATGCAAAGGGCAACTGCTTCATAATTTATAGTCTTAGAGATTTGCCTGGTACTCAGAAAGGCTTAGGCAGGATCATATGGCCAGCATTCTGATTTGAAGGAAATTTCTCTAGCCTCTATACATGTTATTTGCACATTGTAAATAGCCCTCTTAATGCAGCTGAAGATTATGTTCTTTTTCAGCTGCTATGTCACAATATCGATTTGCAATTTATTAAAACCCATAGATCTTTTTCAAGAAAACTACTATTCAGCCATGAATCTTTAATTCTTTCTCTGTCTCTGTCTTTCTCTTTACACATACATACACACACATACATACATATATATATGTATATATATATATGTATGTATGTATAGAGATATTTACATATACACATATATGTAATAGATATATTAGATAATATATATAGATATATGAAAATGATTCCCTGAACTCAAGTATAGGATTTTATGCTTATTCCTGTTAAATTTCATCTTCTTAGATTTGTTACAGCATTTTAGACTGTCAAGATCCTTATGGATTGATCCTGAATTTGTCATCTACTTCATTATCTATCCTTCCCAGCTTTGAGTCTTTTATAGCTTTTATAACATTGATAAAAATGTTAAATTGCAAAGAACTGAATAGAGATTCCCTGGAGTACCACCTTAGCAACCTCCATCCAAGCTGAATTCAAATCATTACTGACTAATCTTTGGGCCCAGTCATTCAATCATCTTTCTTCAAATCTCTGCTAAAATCTCCTTATCTTTTTTTTTCCTGAGGCAATTTCTGAGGCAATTCTGAGGGGTTAAGTGATTTGTCCAGGGCCACACAGCTAGAAATATTAAATATCTGAGACCAGAACTCAGGCCCTTCTGACTTTAGGGCTGGTGCTCTATTCACTGCACCATCTAGCTGCCCCTAAAATCTTATTTTCAAAAGGAAGCCTTTCACAATTCCCCTCAATTTTCCTATCTTCTCTCAATTTATTACTTCCAAATTTAACATGCACCTAACTTATTTGACCAAAATTATTTCCAGATTGTTTCCCCCCATTAAAATTGTGAACTCCTGATGAGCAGGGACTGTCTTTTATTGTTCTTTGTATCCTCAGAGCTTAGTATAGTGTCTGGCACATAGTAGGTGCTTAATAACTGTTTATGGAATGAATGAATGACTGGGATTTAGACCATCTCTCTCAATCATGCTAACAAAGAAGTCATGAAAATTCCAAATCCTCTGTTACCTAGATTCTAATCAGTGTCTTCTTTTTACTTACATGTTCTCCATTTTCTTTCATGTTCCTATTCAATTATGTTTCTTTGCATATCCATCCTTCCATCCACCCCAATTCAATGATTAATCTAACCTTTAAAAAATTGATCAATTAGTGGCTGATTTAATTTCTTCATTCCACCCAAACTCATCTCCCTTCTCTAAATCTAGATGCCATCTCAGCCTTCACATTCACTTCATTCATCCAGTCAGATAATATATACCAGGGGTTCTCAAACTACATCCCTTGAGCCAGATGAGGCCCGCTAAGGACGTTTATGCAGTCTGCCGGGTTATGGCAAATGGGCTGGGGGCAGAGACAGAGTGTGAGCTTTTCTTTTTACTATAGTCCGGCCCTCCAACAGTCTGAGGGACAGTAACTGGCCCCCTATTTAAAAAGTTTGAGGACCACTGATATATACTTTTGATACTCCCTCAATTCTATTTTCCAACCTTCCCAACACCATGCCCTGCCAACAGTTTAGACTACACAGACCTTTAGAATTGGTGCTGAATAGGGAGGATCCAATAAAAGGGGTACACTGAACAAATTTTCTCATTGATTGGTTTTAAAATAATGAAATTTTAGGATTTGTTTCTGTATGATCTAAAATTTATTTAAGTATATAAACAATTTTGGAGGGGTCTGGATCTTTGATTTCCTAGGTTTAAGTAAATTTTTCCACTAATAGCTTATAACCTTAGAGAATTGCCAAGGGGCACCAAGAAGTTAAATGATTTGCCCAAGTTCACAGTCTGTATCAGAAGCAGAGCTTGAACTCACATCATCCCGACTCCAAGACTGGCCCTCTATCCAGGGTGCCTCATTGTCTCTGAAACAAATATATTCTTAGTAAGAACAATGAATGAAACATTGGTGCCCCCAATTTGGAACTCAAGCTCAAAGCATTCTTTTCAACACTCTTGTCAATGACTTGGATGAAGGGATAGATACTGAGCTTATCAAATTGGTAGAAGGATCAAAGTTGGAAAGGAATAACTAACATGGTAGATGACAGATCCATCCATGCATCCAAAAATAGGTCAAAATGATAGTCCAAAATTAAAAATATTTAATTTAATAAAGATAAATATCAAAGGCCAAAAAATTCATTGCCTAATGAAGAATTGCTCCATCAATAAGCTCTTCTTTATCACCTATTATGGGCAAAGCTAGGTGACAGTGGATAGAGCACCTGGGCCTGAAGGAAGGAAGGCCCAAGTTCAAATCTGGCCTCAGACACTTCCTCCCTGTGTGACACTGAGCAAGTCACTTAACCCTGTTTCCCTCAGTTTCCTCTTCTGTAAAATGGGCTGCAGAAAGAAATGGCAATCCATTCTAGTATCTCTATCAAGAAAACTCCAAGATAATGGAGAAATGAAATGACTGAACAACAGCAACATGTCAGATGCTGTTCTAGGAACCAAATATACAAAAATGAGAGTTGAACACTCTTCCCTGAAGGACAGGGCTTATCAGAGGAAAGCAGAATTATTGGTTTTTGAAAAGCTATCTGGGCTTGTTGCCTTATACTGCCCTCTACTGATTAAGGGGAAACCCCCACATATCCCATGATTACTAGGGCAAATTTTAAACTTAAGGGAGCTCCATTCTATTAAAATAAGACCAAACTGTCTTATTTTGCTAAAAGAATATAACACTTTCTCAGTGGTTTACTATGAATAAAAAAGTTTCCAGAAATAGCTTTGTTCAGGAATAAAGCTTTGAGGTCCAGAAGGGGAATAGCTAGCAGGGAAGTTTTGCCCAAATAATGCACGGTGCAAACTGTGCTTTAAAAAGATTAAGGACATCAGGGACTGCAATGCAGAGTCATGGAATGCCCCATGTATATGAGTTTTCCAAGTTGTTTTTATGCCTCACTGCTAAATTTCTACATATATATGCCTTCTTCCCCAACACCGTATGCACTGGTTGGAGAGCATGACTCAGACATATTGGTGGATAGTAGTATACTAATTATTCCTGCTTTTGCCTTCTTGAGTAAATATGATCATTCTTGCATTTGTCTACTTGGTTACTAAATGTTTCCCTGTAAGATAATCAATGAGGTCATTGTGACTGATTTTGTATAAATGAGAAACATGCTGGTGATGGCTTAGGGGCTACAGTAATGGGTTGTAGAAATGTACCTCCTTCATCAGGACTCCCTCTTGGACCCTGAGCGTTTGAATTGAACCATCTTGGCTGAGAAAATCCCCAGACCTATCATGGTAAGGAAAGATTAGTGAACAAGTCCAGAGAGAAAGATGAGCTCTGTGTGTGACACTGGTCCTAGACTACATATATGTAAAATATGTAAAATTGGGATGTGGTCCAGAACTGTGATTTCATCAGTGTGCGGAACTCCCAATGTGGAACTTCCCTTTACCAGATCTGAGAACTATATCTTAGAGCGTTTCCTGGGGTAGCAATAAGTTAAATAACTTGTCTAGGGTCACATAACTTTACTCCCTGTCTCATCTCCATTCCTTGGTAATGGTTATCCCTATTGATCTTAACTCTATTGAGCGTATCAAATTTGTAGAAGAAGCAAAGTTGGAAAGAAATGACTAACATGGCAGATGACAGAATTAGCATCCAAAAATAGGTAGACTGACCTTGTTGGTCAATGGGATGATCTGGGATGATCTCTATTATCATCTCCATTGCTTAGGGTCTTAGGCTTCCTTTAAGATTTAGTTCAATGTTAGTGTGCAAAAGATCTTTTAAAATACCCTCAGATGCTAGTGGTTTCTTTCCTCTGATTGCCTTGTATAGGCTTGGTTATGTATCTTATTCATAGATATCCTTTTCATAAAGATGTTGATCCTCCATAGAGGAGAATGACCTTTCATAAAGATGCTCTTCCAATTAGGATATCAGCTCATTGCCATCAGATACCATTTTAGCTTTTTATTTGTGCATGGGATATATAAAGATCTTAATAAATGCTGATCTACTAAGAAAATTATTTTTAAAAAAATAATAGTTACAGAAAGTCCTCCATGAACTCAAAATGAAATGTACCATGTACAAAGTAAAAGCAATGTTCTGGGATAACCACACTTTACTATTCTCAGCAATACAATGATACACAATTATTCTGAAAGACTCATGAGGAAAAATCCAATCTATACCCAGAGAAAGAATCAATTGTGTCTGAATACAGATTGAAGCATTCTCTCTCTCTCTCTCTCTCTCTCTCTCTCTCTCTCTCTCTCTCTCTCTCTCTCTCTCTCTCTCTCTCTCTCTCTCTCTCTCTCTCTCTCTCTCTCTCTCTCTCTCTCTCTCTCTCTCTCTCTCTCTCTCTCTCTCCCTCAGTCCTTTCTCAGCCCATGCTCTAGACAGGAGGATTCTGGGAAAGAAACCCCCTTACCTGATCTCCTCAGTCTTCTGAGAGCAAGTCAATTGAATGTTGACAGGAAGAAATTATTTACTAACAATTCCCAGTTCCATAACACTAGAAAGTTTTATAGAGATTTATACTTAGGACTTATGTTGAGATTTCCGCACAACATTCTTTGAGAGGAAAATAACATTATTTGATTATGTTATTATTCTTATTTTTCAGATGAGGAAACTAAGGTGGGGTAGCCTAGGAATTGGAATTGGTTATGAATTGTCCCTCAGATTCTTACTGGTCCTGTGATGCCGCATCAGACACTTAATTTCTCTTGATCTCAGTTTCTTCACATACAAAATTGGAGAAATATTCCCTGTAGCACTTATCTAACAGGGCTGCTGGGAGGATCACATGAGACAAGATGTGTAAAGTGCTTTGCTAACTATAAAGTGATATATAAATGTCAATTATTATTATTCAGAGTGGGTATTTTCCCCAGTATGATACATCTAGCCAGCAGAAAATCCAGGGGTAAAACTTGGAGCTCCTCACTCCTAATGCAATATTTATTAGATAATAATATTCACTGTCCTTCAGTGAAGATCATGCCTGAATTAACTCCATTTAATAACACCCAAACATTTCCTCAGCACTTCTGTTGAACCTAGCCAGTCCTAGGTCCTGATGCTCTCACAGGAAACATAAAGAAGCTTCTAACCTCCAGAAACTCCTTTTCTAAATGAGGAACTGAGACTCAGAGCAAAGTAACAGCTATTTTTTCCATGTTCTGGATCCTCATGAAGCACTTTGCACCATTCTAATGGGCTGTATTATATTTTAATTCTCTGTATTTCTTCCCACTATCATCCTGTAAGCTCAAAACTATATCTTACCTAAACTTTTTAATTTCTCTCAGAGCCTGCACATTGCATGTTGTCAGTAAATATTTGGTGAATTTGAATTATATTGAATTCAACTCAGTATTCACCACAATGTGGAACATAAGGTACTGTTTTCATTTGAAAGGAGGTCAAAAGGGAAAAAAGAAGAAAGGAAAGAAAGGAAGGGAGGGAGGAAGAAAGGAAGGAAAAAAGAAAGTAACAAACAAACAAATGAAGGAAGAAAGGTTTAAGAAGTACCTTGAGGGCTGAGATGCTAGAGGCTAAAGATATAATGATAGCTAATAACACAGAACCTCATCTCAAGTAAATTTCCAATATACTACATACAGAACACTTGACATGTACATCCATATTCTAGAGTCATGATTTCATTATTGTGAGTTTTCTTTCTACTTTTGTAGATCTCTGCCTCTATAAAACTTAATAGACAAATCTGAGGAATGACTACTACAAATTAAGTTCTATGGAACAAGCCTCTGGTGATGAGATTCTCTTCAGTTAGTCCATTGCAGGTGCTCTTCTCAAGGATTTTTCAGCTTTTATCATCTATCTATCTAAGACTCCAGAGTTCCGTTTAAGACTTAGCTCAAGTGCTACTTTTTGTATGAAGATTTTCCTGATCCTCCCTTGGTGCTACTCCCTTCCCATCACGATCAAAATTTATTTTGTTTATGTCTAGATATGTACATGTCTCTCCCAGATTGACTTTAAGTTTCTTGGTGGCAGGAATGTTTTTGCTTTTTCATTGTATGATCAGAGTTTAGTACAATAACTGGCATTTTAAAAATGTTTAATTGATTGATTGATTGAATTGGGCAGGTCTTGAACTCAACTAACATTACCTTTAAGAAGAAGTGTCTCTTGTGAGACTATGATCCACATCCAGCAAGAGAATTTTGGACACTGGATGTGGATCATAGTATTTTCATCTTTTTGTTGTTGTTATCGCTTGTTTGCTTGGGTTTTTTCCCCTTTTGATCTGATTTTTCTTATGCAGCATGATAAATATAGAAAATATTACAAGAATTGCACGTATTCAAACTATATCAATTTGCTTGCTACTTGGGGTGGGGGAGAGGAGAGAGAGGGAAAAAATTGGAACACAATGATTTGCAAACTATCTTTGCATGTACTTGGAAAAATAAAACACTATTTTTAAAAATTTTTAATAGAATTCTTTATACAAAAAAAGAAGAGTTTCTTCTATTCAACAAGAAGATCATTAAAGGATAATAGTAGAACATTATACACATATAGAGAAAATTAAGAAATGATAAATTGATAAGACTACAATGTCCCAGGAGATGATAATGCTAACTCCCATTTTCCTAGCACTTGAAGATATTTCCTTTGCAACCCTGGGTAATAGAAAAGCACTGTTGTCCCCATTTTACAAGTAAGGAATGGATGTCTGAAAAGTGAGGTTATTTGGCAAAGATGTCCCAGATTGTAAAAGTGATAGATGAACCCAAATCTTCCAACTTTCAGTCTTGCACTAATTCCATTATGCCAGGTGCAACTTCTGAATAGAGGGATAAGTAAAGGCTTCATAGAAGAGATGGTCCATGGATAGAACTTGATTGATCTAGAGAATCTGTCTCATTATCAGAATAGTAAAGGATAGTCTCTCCTCTCTCAAGCCCATTAGGGAGAGAGGATGAATGAAGGATCTCAAGGACCTTCTTATAGACTCCCCCACCCCAGACTGAACTTTACCCACTTACCATAAGGCAAGAAAATTTTCTCTTTTCCCCAAACATGCAGGAGATCTCTAACAGGTCTGCTGATTCCCTAAACTATTCCTCAATTTCCCAATAATGTATCTCCTTTACTTGTTTCTAGCAGCTCCTCTTGACTATTCTTCAGACAAAGTATTTACTATTCCAGGCATTCCAGGTTCAGGGTAAGGGCTAACTAGAAGGTAGTGGGGCAAAAAGATCTTTTTTTGGAGAATAAACAGGAACCATTCAAGGATCATAGAATTTAGAGCTGTTTGGAACTTCAGAAACCAATGTTGGATATATGTTGAAAATGAGTTTTCAAGAGGAAACAAGACATAGCTGGTAAGTAAGCAGTAGAGACAGGGTTTGAACCTAAGTCCTCTGACACTCAATACAGTGATCTGTTTTTTCATGATAACACAGCACTCTAGAGCCCAAACATCCAGATTTCCCCATGCTAAGCTCCAAAAAGTCAGGATTCTGTTACCAAACAGAGAGTATGTGGCTAAACTTTGCTTTCTCTTATCTCTTCCTTAAGCCTGCCTTGGCTCAGGTCCCATTGGAGACCCTAAGTGGAATCCTTCCCCACAGAAAATGGGACCTCTAGACTGAAACAGATCATTTCAGCTGCAAAGTGAACTCCTCCAATCCCCATACTCCACCCTCTCCCTCCCCTCCCTACAAAGCCTGGGGTTCCTTCCAGTAATGCTATAATTGGGTGGGATTTTCAGAGAGACAGAGGGAAAGTCCACAGGATGAGCCTTCTGGCTCCTCCTCCCCCTTCTCCCTGGGGTGGGGGCAGAGGTGACTCAAATACAAAATAATAACTAAATGAAGGAAGTCATTTGGTGCAATGGAAGACAGTATATTCAAAATCAGAAGACCTGAGTTTGGACCCTGGCTCTGAGTCTACAAGCTATATAACCTCAGGCAATAATAACTCCCAATGCTGCAGTATTCTAGGATTGACAAACCACTTTCCTCTTGACTACAGTGCAGGAGAAAAGTCCCCTTGCTCAAGGTCATATACACTGGCCACAGTGGAACCAGGATCTATACCCAATGTTCCAACTCCAAGACCATGTTTCCTGAAGTCCCTTTTCTCTGAGCCTCAGTTTCCCCCTTTGTAGAATAAGAGGCATATACTAGATGATCTTCATATCCCTACGAGGGAAGGATGCCTTTATTTGGCAAGCCCAGGATTGGGGCAGAAGGGAATTACATCATCTTTCTGAATGATCTGCATGATGATATCCATACAATATTAGAAGGAGAAGGGATCTGAAAAATCTTGGAGGTGAACAATCTAATCCAATAAAGGAGAAAATGGAAGCCCAAATAAGGCAAGAGACTTGCTCAATCACCTCACATAAAGCAATGGAAGGATTGAGGAACAGAACTCAAGTGTCTACTCCATGATTGAATCAGAAGGAATTGGCTTAGGTTAAAGTCCTCTTTCCTCCTCCCTTATTTTTGCCCCCCAAAATAAACCAATAAATCCATTCACTGGCATCCTCTCTCCGTTATCCAGCAGTGCCATAGTATCCCTGTAAATAGAAAGAGGAGGGAAGGGAAGAGTTAGCAATAATCATATGATCAGGTCCCTATCTGGCAAGTGGAATTTAATGGTTCATTTTGCTAGGGGCCCTTAAGGACCTGGGGACAGTACTTTCTAAATTGCAACTTTATCTATACCCATCCCTTTCTCTTCTCCTCCTCCTGCCCCTGTAACTTCAGGAGTAAAAAGATAGTAAAGGAAAAAAACCCAGTGCTGGGAGTCAGAAAACCTAAAGTCTGGTCCTTTTTTCTACAATGTGACTTTGTTCAAGTCCCTTCCCTTCTCTGGGAAGAAGGAGACTAAGGATAGATGTTCTTTATTTACTGTCTTTTCCAGATGCAACAATACAAACAAACACAATGAGTGACAGAAGAGAGCTGAAAAGGAGAGAATCCCAACAGCTGTTGTCCCAGGAGGAAGTATGGGGGGAAGGAGGGGGAAAGAGGGGGGAGGACCCAATTGAATCTAGTACTAGAGACTTCTCCAAGGTCAACACTGGGGTAGGAAGGCTAGGCTGAGTGGACCTGACAGCTCTGGAAAGACTGGTTTCAAAGGATCACATCATTTAGAACCAGACAACTCATTTTATAGATGAGGAAACTAAGGCCAAAGGGGAGATACAACTTGGCAGGGACATCAGTCTTCTAACTCAACTCCTAATCTAGCACCCTTTTCATTGGATCCTGGTCTCCCCTCAGTCTTGGCCATATAAACCCACATAGTTTCTAAACTGACTTGGGAAATGTCCTTTTTCTCTTTAAGATTATGTTTCTCTTTACATTGCAAAGGAAAGAGAGAAGAGATGAGAGACATGGAGTAAATCTTTCCATATTGAACACTCCATGGAGAGATAATAACAGTAAAATAATTGAATGAGAAAGACGGAGAGAACTGACCATCCCCAATTACTCCCTACTCCATCCCTTCCCCTCCATCGAGGAAATCAAACATATTTAGATGATCTCTTTCTCTCTCTGTCTCTTTGTCTCTCTGTCTCTGTCTCTCTCTCCCTCTCTTTCTCCTCTCCTCTCCCTGTTTTCTCTGTCTCTCTCTCTCTTCTTTGTCTTCTTTCTCTCTTTTTCTCTCTTCTCTCTCCTCTCTCTCTCTTCTCTCTTTGTCATTCTCTCCCCTCTTCTCTCTTCTCTTTCTTCCTCTTTTCACTCTCTGGCTCAGGCTGTCACTCTTTTCTGTGTGTTTTATCTCTTCTCTCTCTCTCTCTCTCTCTCTCTCTCTCTCTCTCTCTCTCTCTCTCTCTCTCTCTCTCTCTCTCTCTCTCTCTCTCTCTCTCTCTCTCTCTCCCTCCCTCCCTCCCTCCCTCTTTCTTTCTCTTTCTCTCCTCTCTCTTCTCTCCTCTCTCCTCTCTTTCCCTCTCTCTCCCTCTCTGTCTCTCTCCTTTTGCATTTTAGCAGCTTCGACCCCGGGAGTGAAATCCGGGGAGGTTGTTATAGCTACCCAGATCCGCAGGGGTTCCGTCTGTCTATTTAAAGCCCCTTAAATCTTCCTCCCCCTTTAAACACCATCTTCCCCGGGACTCGCGGGCCAACTTGTCTTTAATGAGTATTAAAACCCTATCTCCGCGCAATTAGCTCATTCCAGCCCGGGCGGCTCTGACTGACAGAGAGAGGGAAGCATCCGCGTTTTCCCTGTGGCGATCAGTGCTGATTGGAGCCTTCAAAGAGAGCTCCTGCTACCTTTTTTGTTTTTGTTTTTTTTTTTGTTTTTTTTTTTTTTTTTCTCCTTCTTAAATATTTGCCTCTCCGGCTCTTCACTGTCTTGGCTGGGGCGCAAATAGTCCCCCCCCTTTACTTTCTCTCTCTCACACTTGCTCTCTCCTTCTCCACACCCCCCTCCCCACCCGCTCCGAAGGCGCCCGAGGAAAGCGAGTTGGCTCCCTCTTACCTGCTCCAGTCTCTCTCCTCCGAGAGTTTAGCTTGGGGAGGGAGGGGGGAGAGGCGGGGAGAGGAGCTGATCGCACACCTCGCTGCCAGGAGGGGAACGCACAGGAGCCAGGAGGGGGCTCCAGGGGAGGGGGGAGGGGGGCGCCTCTCCTCTTTTCCCCCTCTTTCTCTTCTTTTAAACTTTTCCCCGTGTCTGGGGTGAGAGGTCCTGACGAACCTCGAATTTTTCTCTTTAAAAAAATCTAATTGGGGGGAGGGCTTGTTGCTTTTTTTCCTGCTCCTGTGGCGATGGCCTCGTTTGGATATTTATTTTTTCTCTGCTGGCTGAAGCAAGCGATGGGCGGCTACCCGATTTGGTGGTGAGTGTGGCTTCCCCAACTTCATTTCTTCCCTCTGTCTGTCCCCCCCCCCCCACCTTGAACACATGCCCTAGCCGCCGCTCCCGAGTTTCGACCCTGTGTATAAGCTTTTAGTCGAGCCGGATCGCCTTGAGGTCCGAAGCTCGGCTTGCGGGAGCAGAGGAAGGAATATCTGTATCTTTATTCTGCCCGTCCTCCCCCCTCCTCTGCCAGGTCTCCTCACTTTTGGGCTTGCAGTGAGGGAGGGGAGGTAGAGTGGACTCAGTGGTTGTTTCTTTTGGTTCCTTCCCTTTGACCTGTGTGCGTCGGTACCGCGACACTCCCCACCCCACTCCAATCCACACCACTGACCCGGGTGGGACGGGGTAGTGAAGGAAGCTTCCGGGGGCTTTGATCTACTTGAGTACTCGAGCCAAGCCTGTTGCCGAATTAAAGAGCTAATGATCTCAGTTGACATCGGTGCTTCAAGGTGATCTCGCTCGACAAACGAGAGAGGAAAAGCATAGGAAAGAAAAGGGAGATGAGCGAGACAGGAGAAGCTGGAGAGAGAATGAAGAAACGATGAGAAAAAAGGAGAAATAAGAGGTGGGGGGCACCAGAGAGAGAAAAGACAAGGAGAAAGGAAAGGAAAGTGCGATAGGAATCGAAAGAGGAAGAACGGAGAGATGAAATGATGGAGGAAAGAAGAAAGGCATGTGAAAAGATAAAAAGGTTCTCTTCATACATTATGAATTGCTATAGACATACATTACACACACAAACTTTAAAAAAAAAAAAAAGTTGGTAAGACAAGACTGAACACTTCAGAGGAGAAAAGTTACGTAAAAAGAAAAGGGGAAAAAAAAAAAAAAACCAGGAAAGGGGACCAGAGTGAGTGAGATAGGGGCAGGACCGAGGCTTATACAATCTCTCTCGGCCCATCTCTAGCCTGAATCTCCCCGCACTAAGGGCCCGAGATGGGAGTATTAAACCTCCCGCTCCAGCGAATTTGCGGGTTCATCGTCTACAATGCGGGCGCGGCTTGTTCCCCCCAACACCAGGTGCAGAGTCTGCGGTGCCAATGAAAGGGCTCTTTTGGCAGGCTGAAATTGTGCCCCTTGGTCGTGAGAGGAGGTCGTTATAAAGGGTCCGGAGCGAGCGAGTTGGGACAGAGAAGGGGGGCAGATGGGACTGTCGATCTCGGGAGGGAGAAAAGGTGAAGAGGGCGACTTCTTATTTTCCTGCTCTCCAATAACTCCTCTAGCCCCAAACGAATTAAATGAAATTAAAGCAAAACTCTCCAAGAGTTAAAGTTGAAAAAGAAAAGACTGCTCCTTCGAAGTTTCTCTTTCCCAGAACCCTTCCCCTGACGACCCACAAGGCAGAAAAAGGTGGTGACTTCTTAGAGGGAAGGGGGCTCGCAGTTTCTGGTGTTGGCCTGAACCTAATCTAAGCCGACGGTAGCCCAAGTTAAACCCCAACTGCCCTGGGCGCCCATCCGGCGCTATAGACTTACGACTGCACCTAAAGAGGGCCGGACTCTGGAGGGGAAACTCCGGAGTTTTCACTTGCAAAAAAAGCCGGAGGGATGGGGGAGTGGGGGCGTGGGGTGGTGGGAATAAGGGGAGTATTGAGATCGAGGGTAGAGAAAGTCTACTGATTCCCCTTCTCCGACCTGCCTGTGCCGAAGATTTAGCATAATTATGCGGGGGGGGGGGGGGGCGGGAGGGAGGAGGCAGAGAGCTAAGAGAGACAGCCGAAGTACATTTAATCCGATAATAATTTTTCTTTCTTTCTGGGTTTTTTTCCCCCTAAGATGGTTCACGGGAGGGGGTGGGGCGGAGCGGGGTGGGGTGGGGGGAGGAGTGATATAGTTGTTGTGGGTGACTCGGGTTCCGTCTGCTCCCTCTGACCTGTCAGGCAGTAGCAAGGTCCCGAATCAGGCGGGGGACTGGTGGGGGTAGAGGGGGGAATGAAAGTGACGAATGGGACCCGATACTGGGCGGGGAGGGGTGGGGGTGGGAGAGTCAGGACTTGAGGGAGGGGATGAAAATGACGAATGGGACTAGATATTGGGAGGGGGAGGGAGGAGGGTTAGGACCAGAGGAAAGTGACGAATGGGACTAGATACCCTGGCAGGGGCGGCCGAGGGCCGCAGGCGCTATCTGGGGTCGGGCCGGGGAAAAGTTGGGAGAGTTCTCCTAGACGTAAACGAAAGTTAAAGGGAGGTGAGGGAGGGGTCCCCACTCTGGGAGGTTGGGGGTGGGTGTTCAAGGACAGTCTGTCGATTTCCTTTAAGAAAAAAGAATCACTCCTTCGGAAGTCCTGGTGCCTCCGGGAGACTTGAGGGTGGAGGGAGATGTGTGAGTGCCACTGGCTGGGTTTGCGGGGGGAGGGAGTTTCAGCGCACCCTGAAACCTCAGGAGGGGGGGAGCTGCTCCGAGGAGAGAGGCTGCGGGCTGACAGTGATTGCGTCCCCCGCTGCTCCGAGCGCAGTCCTCCGCTCCGTTCAGACGCACGGGAGCAGCCCCGGCTAAGAGGAAGGGGAAGCATGAGATTTAGACGGGGAAGAAGGGCTTAGCCCTGGAAGAGACCCTTCTCCCACGAGGAGACCGTGTCCGGGCTAGCAGGAGCGGGGCGAGGAAACACGGGTGCCCGCCGCCGCCGCCGCCGCCTGGGGAGCGGTGACGCTGGAACGGCGATTAGTAAGTACGGTAAAGCACAGCCGAGCTGCGCGATGCTAATTCGCCGTAATTACAGAACGCGGACGCGCACGACACGGGCACACGCGCTGCAGACACACTGAACCCCCCCCCCCCCCACACACACACACACACACATACCCCGAACACCTCCCTCCACCTTAGGGCATAAACACACACCGCGGGAACATACACCGAGAATGCGCACCACACAGACACGCAGAGCCTCCAGCACGTGGGCCCACCCCGCAGCGCCCACTGTCACATGCACAGACACACGGTGACCCGAACATACACACAGACCCCCACACAAACATGCACAGACATACGTGCAGAGACACGCAGGCCCCGGGCTCTGCAGCACCTGTGGCTTCAGTCGGCCTGGGCTCTTGTTCTCCCACCCCAGGAATGTGACGGTGCGCAGGGTGTGGAAGTGTGTGTGGCTCCCGGATTAGAACCCCAGTTAGAAGGCCAAGCGGACAGAGCCCCGAACCCAAGCAGGTGTCGCGGGTCACTCCGCGGGGAGGAGGGAGAAGAACCAGAACTGAGGGCTGGGGAGCGGGGGAGGGGCGTGCGGGGGGTGGGGGGCGAGGTGAGGTGTCTGTAGGAATCTATGTGTGTTCAGGAATCTAATTGGTGTGCGCTGAGTAGAGCTAAAGTAGTAGAGTTGGGGTCATTGGCGGGGTGGGGGGCGGGGGCGGGACGAGGAGCTCAGGACACCTGCAAGGAGGGGTACGGGGGGGGGGGGGGAAAGGGAGGTGTGCCGCCGATGTTTGTTACTTGGAGCCAGATCCCTGCTCCATAGCCCTAATTAGAAACCCCGGGGCAGCCGCATTCCTGGGGCGAGAAGGAAGCACGTTCCGCCCCCAAACTACTGATATAAATATCCCTCCTGTCACTGGGGAGCTGGTCCCAACCCCCCACCCTGGTCCCCAGCCTGGCCTCCCCAAGTACACCTCTTCCTTCCTGTGGCAGGCATTTGCCTTCAAAATCGTTTTCCCTTGGGCAGCCTGGAACTAGGTTGATGCGAATAGAATTTGTCTTCCGGGGACTCCAGGGCCTCCTTTCAGCACCCTCCTGTCCTTTCTGTTTTGTTTAGTTTTCCCCTCAGAGATAGCCCTAGGAACCCCGGGACGCAGGGGGGTCCCCCTGCCTAGTCCCTCCGACCAGAGATGTCTGGCAAGTCAAAGAGCATTCTGCTCTTCTGAGAAATCTTCCAACTCTCCTTGGAGCTCGGCTTGTGCTTTCATAGGTTTTAGACGTGGGTTAAAGATCATCGTAGGCGACTCCCACATTTGACAGATAAGGAAACTGAGACCCAGATTCTCTAGCGTACTTCCCACGTCCTGTGATGCCAAAGAAGATGATCTTGCGCTATCCCATTGTCCCAATACTTTGTGGTCTCTCATAGCCAACAATTCTCCTCTTTTCTTCCCTTTCCTACCTCTTTCTTTCCCTGCTTCCCCCACCAAAAAAAAAAAAAAAAAAAAAAAAAAAAAAAAAAAAAGCTCCAGCAGCCTGGCATAGGGGGAAATAATAAATATTTATTAAATGCCCTACTGTGTACCAGGCACTGAAGATAGGAACTGGATTAGTGATTTTATTGTTGTGAAGAACTTCCGGTGAGGAAATTCCCTTTAGTTACCTAGGCCAGTATATTCCCTGCAGCTGAGTGTTGGAATGCATAGAGCATTGATGGTTTAAGTGACATAGCCAGTATGAATGGGACTTGAATCCTAAGTATTCCTGGCAGCAGGCTTTCTACTCATTAAACTTCTCTGGAGATACAAAGACAAGCCAAAAGACATTTCCTAATCTCACATAGTTTGTGTTATTCTAGAGAGAGGCAGCATGTACGAAGAGAAGTACACATAAGATATAAAAGGCAATTTAAAAACTGAATCTGGAAAGGAAGGAACAAGGTTCAAGGCTACCTCAGATAACAAACTCAGCCATACCTCTGATCCTCAGTTTCCAATCTGTTAAAACTGGAAATAATCATACTTACATTTAGGGACTGGTCAGTTAAAATCTTTACCCTTCAGAACTCATATACTGCCATATAATAAGTTGTATTATAACTATCAGTGTTTATATTGAATCCCCCCCATCAGCCTGTGAAACCTTCTCACATAGAATTTTCTCTAAATTTCTCTAAATCTTTCCCAACACTTAATACAAGACTGTGTATGCAATAGGCATTTAATAAATGGTTCCTGTATGTTGAAGGGAAATGGGAGAAAAGAGAGAGAGAAGGAATTTGGCCAAGCTTGAAGTGATTTAGAAAATATTAACTACCGTTATTAGAGGAGAATTTTTCCACATTCACCTAAAGACCCTTAAAGGGACTGAATTAAATGGTCTTAGATTTCTCTTTCAGTCTAGATTTTCCATACTGTCTCTGTCTTCAAGACCCACATACATGACTTAAGAGTCTCCCAATCCCCTACTCTAAAGCTGGGTCAGGAGATATCTTTGGATTGATGGGTTTAATCCATAGCCTTCCTTACATTTCTTGAGTAAATAAATACTGTAATTTCCATGAAAGAAGCAAGGAACCTAAAAAGAGGTGGAGAAGAGTAGGGAAGAGGAGGAAAGGTATCTTCCTTGCCTCAGCCACTCTTCTTTTTCTTCCTTGTCTTTAAATAGACTCTCTAAGACATATTATATGATCAAAAAAAATTCAGAGCTGGCTAATCACAGAGAAGGCCCAGACATTTACACCAAAAAGCTAGCATCAGTCTAAAGCCCAAGAATGGGATTTGAACTCAGAAGACCTGGATTCAAAATCTGGGCTTTATTCTTTGTTATCTAATTGACCTTGGACAAGCTATTTTAAATTTCTGTGCCTTACTTTTCTTATCTGTGAAAAAGAGATGTTTGAGGAGAAGTGATCTAGATTTCCTTCAAAATACCTTTCAATTTTAAATTCTATGATCTGGAAGGGACTATAGAGTTCATCTAATTTAGTTTATCCCATTTTACAGATAAGGAAACTGAAGCTGTGAGAGATGAAGTGACTTACCTAGGATCACACAAATATTAAGAGCATCCTCACCTTAGTGTGAGATTCACACCTAGGTTTTCTGATTTTACTGGAAGGGGTATTGTTTTTAGCCTTTTAAATTCTCACCCCTCCTTTTACCCCTCCTTTTACTCTGCCTTCCTAATTATTCTTTTGTTTCATGCCTTCTGCAACCCCCTCCACACACACATACACACACACACAAAAAAAAAAATTATTACACCTCTGAGCCACCACTTCCTCTAAGAATGCTCTCCCAAACAGTAGAGAGGACTGATAGCTGGGACATTCTGGTAACAACCATTGCATATAAAAGTGAAACTGAGCGGGGAACCTCCTCACCTGAGAAACAAAACAAGGAAACAGCCCAAATCAGGGGCAATTAGGCTTTTGAAGTTGGTTAGTCTGGGTTGGGGGGGGATGCCGAGAAGGAGGTGTTGGCAACACACTGAGGGACTTTGAAAAACTGCCCCATCCCCCAGAACCTGGGCTTTCCAGAAACAAAGCTGGGAAAAGCTGAGTGTTCTTTGCATGGGAGCCCTTGGTCCAAAGCAGTCTTGGGATCCTGGGAAGAACTTTCTGCATTTTGAATCAAAAGACCTAGGTTCCAATTCTTGATCCAACATCCATGGATAAGTCAAGTTAGTTATGAGAACCTCCCCATTCTTCATCTGTAAAATAAGAATAATCTACTTTTATCTCAAAGGAATTCTGGGAGGAAACTCTTATAGAAATGGGAGACAGATTGTCTGACTTAAGCAACAATAATTAGAAAGATGCAGGGATGTGAAATTAGCAAAATCCTTACTGAATTGGCAAATCACAAGATCAAAGATCACAGGGATAAGCATGAGGAGTGAGAGGAGTTCAGCAACTAATCCTAGAACCCACAAGCTTCAAGCAGCATCCAGAGGTCATTCACTTCAACCTCCTGCCTCAGAGACAAATAAGAATATAAGAATCTGAAAGGGCCCTGACCACATAGAATATGAGACACAGAAGAGACCTTAGAACAGAGAATATCAGAACTGGAAAGAGCCTTGTAACTTAAAATGTTACAGTTTTTAAAAAAATTTTTAATTAGACCTAAAAGGGACCTTAGCCTATATAGCTCAACTCCAGCATGACACATGAGCAAATTAAGGCTCAGAGAGAGTGACTTAACAAAATCAAACAATTGGTGTTAGGGACATACTTGACTTTCGCACAAAAGTCTTCTGAATTGGAATCAAGGATTTTCCATTATCCTAAGAAGCCTTCTTGAATAGTACAAGCTTGTCTGAGTTTTCTCTTAACTTTCTCTGGCCACCCTCCAGTTCCTCATTGCTACTGTAAACTGCACTGACCCAAAGTAGGCAAAGCCCTCTAATGAAGGTATGAGTAACAAAGTATACTGGCCCTTACATGTCACACGCCTTCAAAGCCATCTCAACGTCCTGCTTGCTCTTTGCATAACTGTGGTTTCATGGCTGGTATTAGGATCATAGATTTGGAGTCAAAATGGATTGTAGAAGTATTGAGTCCAATCCCTTCATTTTACAGATGAGAAAACTAAAGTTTTTTCAGGAAAGGTTAAATGACATCCCATGTCATATAGGTAGTAATTAAGGCAATCTGGATATGCACCCAGATGCTCTGACTCCAAATCTGCCAGAAGTAATAGAAAAAAGCACATGGGATAAGTGGTCAGAATTCAGAAAAATTAGTCCTATTTATCTCCCTTACTGGATCAAGCTGCAGAACCTCTATAAATCACAACTTCCTTTTTTAGAAAATGTGAATAACAAGACTTAATCTGACTACCTCTAGGGATAAAATCATTAAAAAGTAAAATTGAACTCGTGGAATTTGTACCACCACTGGCATAATGTTGCAGAATCATGGAATATTCAAACTGAAAGGCAATTTAAAAGACCAATTCATCCAGCACTTTCACATTCTAGATTACCAAGCCATTTAGCAAGTCCTTTGAATTCCTTCTCTGAAATACCCTCCTTTAATGCAGGGATTTTGAACAATGTTGTGTCATAGACAGCTTTGGCAGTTTACTGAAGTCTAATATTACTGTGATCTGATGCCTTCTTAGATAACTGAAGTAAATGCTAAATTTCACTTAGAAGCTAATGAGGATTAAGATGTAATGTTTTCTCATTGAAATGAACAGTACTCTTGAAATCTGTCCATGAACCACAAGTTCAGAATTGTGGCTTCTCCTCTCTTTCTTTCTGATGGTACAAACCCTCATTATGACCCCATGGACTATTGCAATAGAATCCTACCAGACTTTCTTATCTCTACTGTCTCCCCATCCATTGCAGCCTTTTCACACTGCCAGAATAATGTTTCTTTCATGTTGATCTGGCCATATCACTGATCTCTCCCCCCCAAAAAATAAGTTAATTCAACTCTTATAGAATTAAAGCTTATTGTATACTATATGTGTCTACTATGTATACTCTTGGAATAGAAAGACAGGAATGAAAGTTACTACCCTCAAGGAACTTCTGTTAATCTAGGGGAGGGGAAGAGTGTGCTGGGTGCGTACCAGTGTAAGTAAATACAAAGTAAATAGAAAGTAACAGAGTAATTTCAGGAGGGAGGGAGTTCTAAAAACTAAGGAATACAGGAAAGGTTACACAAGGAAGGGGCACCTGAGCTGTGCTTTTTAAGATAGTGGGAATTTTACAAGTAGAAAATACACTCCACATGTGAGGAACCCCAGAGATGGTATGTAATGTGGACAGGGAACTGCTGGCAGGATAACATGATAGAGGTGGAGATTGTGAGAAGGGAATAATATAAAATCACAGAACAGGGAACTAAGAGACTGACTGTAGACAGTTTTAAATACCAAGCTAAAGAGTCTGTATTTTAAATCTTAGAGGCAATGGGGATCCATTAAAGGTTTTTGAGTGGAGGGAGTGGTGCGATTAGAGCTGTGTCTTAGGAAAACCATTTTGGCAGTTGTGTGGATAGAATAGAGGAGAGACTGGAAGCAAGGAGAACAGTAGCAGGTTATTGAAGGTGTCTTGGCCAGAGATGATGAAGATTTGAAATAGGATAAAGGTAATGTAAGTAGAGATTAAGTGAAGGATGAAACAGATGGGGTGGAAGTAGAATCAACATAACTGGGCAACTGATTAGATATGGTTGAAGGAGAGGTGCCTGGAAGGACCTGGAAGTATTCCAATAGAAACAGGGAAAATTGGAGAAATCATAGGCTTGATGGAAAAGTCTTCAGTTATTCCTTTTGTCTACCAAGTGCAAGACCCACCACAGTCTAGCATCACCCTACCTTTCCAGTCTTATCTTTCTACTTTCCAAACACGTAGGCTCCAACCAAATTGGACCACTATAGGCTGGAGTGGCCCAAAAAAGCTTCCAGGAGAAGATGGGACTCAACCTGGGACTGAAAGGTTGAGTAGGATGTTGTTAGGCAGAGAAAATTGGAGAGAACATCCCTTGTTGGGAACAAGTGGAATTAAAAACTAAGTTTGACAAGCATTTATAAAGTACCTACTATGTATACGAGACATTACAGTTATAGAGTTGAAAATAAAGCAGTCCTTGACCTCAAAGAATGTACATTCTATTAGAAAAACTAAAATATGTAACAATATTATATATAACATATATGTATGTGCACATACACACATGTTTACATGATAAATACAAAATAGTTGTTGGAGTGCCAGGAATCAGTGCTCTTTTAGACAGTGGCCATTGAGCTGTGCCCTGAAGGGAGGTAAGATTTCCTAGAGACAGTGATGAGGAAGAACATTCCACACAAGAAGAGCAGGTTGCCTGTGCAAAGGCATGGAGATGGGAGATGGGAGATGGAATGTTGTGTATAGAAAACAACCAGTAGCCCAGTTTGGCTGGAATGTCGAGTGCCTGAGGGGGAGTAGTATTTAATCTGCCTGAAAAGAGAGACTGGAGCCAGACTATGAAAGATTTGAAATGCCAAGTAGGGAAGTGGGGAGTTGACCTTAGTGGCAATAGGGAACCAATGAAGCTTCATGAGCATGAGGGGAATGTGGCCAGATTCATGCCTTAGCAATATCAATCTGGCAGCTATGTGGAAGATGGATTGCAAAGGGAAGATCAGAGCCATATCTAATAATTTTTATATCTAGGACAAGTTGGGGGCTGGAAAAAAAAGGGAATGACAGCTGGAAATCCATCATTTGAAGGGGGAAATACATCCCAGGGTATCTGGAGCTTTTTAATTTGTTTAAGAGAGAGGAAATATTCTGATTCCAGACTTCTACCAGAAGGTTGATTAGGCAGGGGAGGAAGATGCCATAGGTTAAAACTGTCATTCTAGAGAACTAAACTGGTAGGGGAAACCTTAGTGCTTTCACTATCAGTCCTCTCTAAATTTCTTGCCCGGGAGAAAACTCCATGATCCCACCCTAGTTAAAACCCTGGAGCAAAGTCTTAATATAGGGGATGTCTATTAGGAAGATATTGCAATAGTCCTTGTAAGCGATAAACGGGGCTTGAATTAGGTGGCTGAAGTATGAGTGGAGTGAAGGATTGCATAAAGAGACCAGAAATCATATCATCTGAAGATCAGTTGAAGGACAGGTGAAGACTTAGGGGGTAAATATATACTATCTGCAAATATCTGAAGGGATATTATAAAGAGATGTTATTATTGTTATGTTATCTTCATGACCCCATTTGGGGTTTTCTAAGCAAAGATTCTGCAGTGGTTTACCATTTCCTTCTCTAGCTTATTTTATAGATGAGAAAACTGAGACAAAAGTGATTTATCCAGGGTCACACGCAGTTAATCAGTGTAGTAAATTCAAATCTGAGACCAGATTTGAATTCAAGAAGAGGAGGAATCTTCCTAATGACATCTTGGAGAAGGGAGATCAGCTTTTGTTCAAGGTGACATCAGAAGAAAGAAGACTGGGCAGGAGAAGGCAAGGAAGAATCAATACAAGTTACATGAATTTAATTTTGGCACCATTTAAGAAAAAAGCTTCCCAACAATTGGGGAGATGTACAGGAGTGAAACGGGCTATGTCATTAGTGAGCTCCTTGTTATTGAAGATATTCAAACAGAAGGATGACTGCACTGATAGTATGAATTATATAAAAGACTACAGTGACTGATCTAAGATTCCTTTTAACCTTAAGATTCTCATTGTACAATCAATTTTATTCTAGATCACCCAATACAATCTATTTCTTCTTCCTTTCCCAAGATCTCTGCCACCACCCTAGGTTCTTAATACCTTCCCTTAATTAACTAATTTAATAGGTTCCTAACATCTTTTCCATGATCCATTCTTCACCTCTATTCTGCCCTACATATTTTCCTCATGTCATTCACCTGCTCAGGAACTTATTATAGCTCCCATTACCTCAAAGATAGAATCCTAACTCCTTTGCTTGGCACTCTTTTCCATTACTCATCAACACAAACACAGATGAGTCTCCTCACTGTTCCTTCCACACAGCGTACAGATGATAGTGCATACTTAAAAAATAATAATAATAAATGTTTTGAATGAAGTAATTCTCAACTCTCTTTGTTCCTCCACCCCAATTGCAATGTCCTCCCTCATCTCCACTTCACATCATCAATTCAAATTCCTCTTTGGAATTTTAGAGAGATAGGGCTAACCCTCAGGGAATCAACTTGTCCGATTCCCCTCTTTTTATAGATGAGGAAGCTAAGATGGGGAAGAGAAGGGGAAAAATGCATCCAAAATTCCACAGTGAATTAGTGGCAGAATTGGATTGCAATCTGAATTATCATTCCAGTCCTATGTTCTTTCCCATACACCATGGCTGCCTGCTTCCTAACCACCCTAAATCACACAAATCCCTCCTTCTTTTGAACCTCATTCTAACTTGTCTCTAACTTATCTCTGACTGGTATTGTTAATAGTCTTTTCCTATTGTGAGTCTTGTCTCCTTTAGTAGATTCTAAACTGTGTCAATGCAGACTGAAAGTCCCATTCATCTTTGTATCTCTCACTGGGCCTTGCAATTCAATTCAATTCACCAAACACTTTTGAAGAGTCTATTATGTCTAAGGCACCCTGCGGTTACAAAGACGAAACAAGCAAGAGATTTTATCCCACCCTCAGGGAGCTTATAGTCTAGTCTAGAAGGAGAATAAGATAAATGCATACAAACACAAAAATACTTATAAAAACAACTGGTAATATGCTATATTTTTGAGAAAAATGTCCAAAGGGATAGGAATAGAGAAGTCATTTTTGGCAGAGGACACAAAGCCATGGAGTTAGTACAAGACCAGAGAATAGCAGGTAGTCTGAGTTAAACTAGAGGGGAAATAGAGGATGTAAAGAGAAATAATAATGTGCTGAATGACTGGAAAGAAAGCCATATCTTTCCATATATCTCCTTTTTTCTGTTCTATCTTATATTCTTTATTGCATCTGCTGAATTATTGTAATAGCCATAGTCTTCTTACCTCATTAGTATCTTTCTAATCCATCTAACCTGTGGTGTCCATGTTCTTTTTGTTAAATACCATTTTAATTATGTCACCCTCAAATTCAAAGCCTTTCAGTGATCCCACACTGCCCATAAAATAAAACAAATTCCCTAGCTTGGCATTTAAGATCCTGCATAATCCAGTTCCAGGCTTTCTCTGAACCTCTAAGAGAGGGATTCTTAAACCAGAGTGCACAGATTAAGATTTCAGGGATCCGTGAACAATTTCTCCGTTAAGCCTTATTTTTCCCTCTTGGAATATGGGTGCAAGTAGCAAGTATAGTCTGCTACTTGCTCCAAGCAAAGGAATGTTCTTATTCTCCCCATCAAAATCATGGGTATTCCACTCATGCTATTTACACTCTTCAAAGTATAATGGATTTAGTCAAGGTGATTTAGTATAACTCCTCATTTATAAATTAAGAAAATGAGATCCAAAGCAGGGAAGTGATTTGCTCAGTTACCCAGATAGTAATTGGAAGAGGAAAGATGTGAATCCAAGGCCTATGAATATAAATCCAACATTTCATCCCATCCCTCTCTTTCAAGGCCCAGTTGAAGTCATAGACTCTTCAGAGCTTGGGAAAGATCTTTAAAGTCATTCAATTCAAATTCCTTTCCATCCGTTCTTCCATAGAACAGGAATCTCTTCTATGATATACTTGGGTCACTCAACCAGCCTCTGCTGAAAATGAGTGGAGAAGTCATGTCTTGCCAAAGCAGTTTATATCATTGCCAGACAGCTTGCATTCTTAGAAAATTCTTTGTTCTATCCCCTGCAATCTTCCTCTGGTTAATTTTACCTTGCTTTGCACCCAATCCTGCCATCAGAGGCTAAGGAGAATAAGTGTAATCTCTCTTTTACAGGATAACCCTTCAAATAAAAAGAGTAATAAATTACCTTTATACCCTAAGTCTTCTTCAAATGAAATACCCCCATTTTTTTTAGCTGATCCTCCTGTAACTTTGTCTTCAGTCCCTTCTTCATCCTCATCATCTTCCGAGTGTGTTACAGATTGTTGATACCCTTCCTAAAATGATATGCTCAGAAATCAAAAAACTCTGGGACTTTGATTTCCCTTATTCTGGGCACTATTCTGCTGATACATTCTGAAATCATATTTGCTTTTAGTTGTTTTTTTCTAAACAAATTGATCACAGTTGACTTGATCATAACTTCTGGTCATCTAAAACTCCTATGTCTTCTTCACACGAACTGCTCTTGTCCTAAAATGGATTTTTAAATTTTACATTTATCTCTGCCTAAGTTTAATTAGGAGAAATCTGGAAATTAGGAAGAACATTGGGAAAATGGGCTGTTTAGTTCTATCATAAAATAGGCTTAAGGGGAACATGGCAGCCATTTTCAGATAACAAGAGGGCTATCCTATAGGAAGATGAATTAAATAAATTCTTTGTGATTCCAGAAGACAGAACTAGAACCAATGAGAAGTCAGTGAACCAATCAATAAAAAATTTAACAAGTATCTGTCATGTTCCAGGAGGTATGCAAAACTTTAGGGATACAAAAAGAGGCCCAAGTCAGTCCCTGCCGTCAAGGAGTTCCCAATCTAAGGGGAAGAGACAGTATGCAAACAAATTATATACAAGATAAATAGGAAATAATGAATAGAGGGAAAGCACTAAAATTGAGACATTGGGAAGGATTCCTTTAGAAAATGGGACTTTACAACAACCACCATTAAAAAAAAGAAGAGATTTTAGTTAAGACTTAAAGGAAGTCAGAGAAGCCAGTAGTTGGAGTTGAGGAAGAAGAATATTTCAGGATGGTCAAAGAAAATGCCCAGAATCTAGAGATCAAGTACCTTGTTCAGGGAGGCAGATTTCATTCATTAGCGTTTAAGGCTTTCTAATAAGGAAAACTGACAGTGGAATGGGAAGCCTAAGTAACGGACAGGAAGTTTCCTGTTTCTGAAAGTATTCTGGCAGAGACTTTGAATTTCTTAGTTATTGTAGAAGGGATTCTTTTATTTAGGGGGAGCTCAAATTAGATTTCCATACGATGGTTACTATGGTTTGGAAAAGGAAATTTTAGCAGTCATCCCCATCTACCATCACCACTGCACGTAACATTTTATATTCACCATCTTGCTTTAAATTTAACTTAGAGTAGCTAAGAGAATCAGTGAATGGAACAAAGGCTGTAAAATCAGGAACATCTGGCTGAGTTTGAATCCTGATCAGACATTTACTAATTGTGGACCCCTGGAAAAATCACTAACCTGTGTACCTCAGTTTCCTCATCTATAAAATAGAGCTAATAAGATGACATAATTCTGAGAGTTATCATAAGAATAAAATGAATTAACACTTGCAAAATGTTTTGTAAACTTTAAGGGACTATATAAATACTGGCTTTTATTGTTTTTTTATTTTTACTTTTATGTTTTATTTATTATTACTATTAGGGTTAGTGGCTTCTGAGCATCTTTCCAGTTTTAAATCTGTGAAATTGTTCATCTTTTTTCCATGGTCATCACTGAACTGATGAGAGTTGATGACCCTACCCTCAAAGGAATTTACAGTATGATGGGGGCAAGAGGAACCAGGAAACAAGGTTTCACTCCTTGAGGAGCCTTTTCACTTGAGAGCAGGAGACAAAACTTTACCTTAACCTGAGTCTTGGAAGGGACTTGCTCAAAGTCATTCAATGAGTTCAAGGCAACACTGGTGCCAGAGTCAGCATATCCTCACCTATAGTCCAGTGGCTCCTACTATTCTGCAAACCAACAGAACATATACATGGGGGGAACTCCCAAACTCTTAACATTTCTCAAATAATAAAAGACAATCGTTTCAACTAATTTTACAAATGCTAAGAAAAGAAGGGAGAGAGAGGAGATTATTAATTAAGTTAGATGAACACATTTGTTGTTGCTGTCAAGTCATTTCAGTGATGTCTGACTTTCCATGACACCATTTGGTGTTTCCTTGGCAAAGATGCCAGAGTGGTTTGCCATCTCTTCCTCTCCTATTATTACATTCTATCACAAATAAAATAATAGAAGAGACAGTATTATCTACTGGATAGAAATGGGCCAGGATTCAAGGTCTGCCTCTCACACATATTGTGTGTGACCCTGGACAAGCCATTTAATCTCTCACTGTACACCGGAAACTCTCTAGGATTTCAGAGAATTTGGTTCTTCACCTGATAGTTCTTTGAACCAGTGAAATGACAAGGTACTGTCCCTCTGTGATTAGAAGAATGAAAGCATATTTTTCTAGTGTTTTAAGGTTAACAAGTGCTTTCCTCACATTAAGCCTGTGAGATAATATAAATATCCTGATCTTTATTTGACAGAGAGATAAATTGACACATAATAAATGGCAGCTAGATGGCGCAGTGGGTAGAATACTGGGCTTGGAATCAAGAAGACTCATCTTCATGAGTTCTAATCCAGCCGCAGAATTTACTAGCTGTGTGATCCTAGCAAGTCACTTAACCTGTTTGCCTCGGTTTCTCATCAATAAAATGAGCTATAGAAGAAAATGGCAAACTCACTCCAAGATTCTTAGCAAGAAAACCCCAAATAGGGTCACAAAGGGTAGGACATGACTGAAACAGGTAAACAGCAACAACAAATAGCAGATCTAAGATTTGACCCAGTTCAGCCATGTTTAACTCACAGATCCTGGCTTTTTCTTAAAATTAAGCCAGGGCTTTCCAACATAGAATAAATACACTCCCATAGGGGTGCAAAAAATTTATCAAAAGGATGTAGGCAATGCTTGGCAAATAATTATATCATCTTATAGATATTCTCCAACTTGAGATAAATCTCTTATTTCTTAGATACACAGGCTTGATAATCTCTACAATTCATTTTCTTTCATATTGACTGGTTGGGGAAGAAAATTTACTAAAAAGCTAAGGGAATACAGGGTGAAAAAGTCTGTACTAAACTGTTTTGACCAGAAGCAGCGATAGTGCTTGATTCTGGGGCTGGGTTGGTGAGGAAAGGGTTTGTGGAAGGGGTATCATTTGAATAAAACTCTGAAGAATATGTAGGTCTTGGATAAGGGAACATGAAAAGGAGAGAAATAATGGTAGAACTCTAGCAATAGGATATTAAGGCACCAACCACACTGGAATTAGGGGCATAACAGGAGATGTTTAGAAAAGTAGATAAATTTTTAGTTATTGCTAGGCAGGGAATTTTCACTTTGTTCTTTTAAGTCATAGAGGATTATTGATGGGCAGAGACATTGCAAAGCTCAAAGGAACTGAATATCTCCATTTTGCCTCAAGAGGTCTTGGGTGATTTGGGAAGCTCTAAGTTCAAGTTCTCATTTCTCATTATTTGTTTGTAGCAGTAGAGAGGTGAATTGAAATTCCAGCAAGAAGAATTGGGGGGGCAGATCCAAGATAATTCTAGATACCCTTTCCTCTTCCTAAAATACATGTGTCTTTTTTCAGAGCTAAGGAGAACTGGGGTAACAGTAACCCTGTGAAGCAATTAGTGTAAGCTGACTCCCTTAGAGGGATTTTGTTTAAGGTCACAAAGAGCCACTTTTATCAGAAATGAGGAAGGTGGGGAAGAAAGGAGAAGGGTTCTTGGGAGATGAGAGCTAGCCTATTTTTTTCTCAGGTATGTCCTTCTCAGTGATTTCCAAGGCCCCTTGCAAGTCTATAATTCTATCCTTTGGGAGGTATCTGTTAGTCCCTAGCAAGACCCCTTACATATGACAGATTGGGAGGAGAGGATAAGATGCCATATGGTGTGCTAGGCCTTGGGCTCACAGTATGGGAGAGCAGATCCAGGCTCCACCACTTACTATTTATCTGTATGACCTTGGACCAGCCATTTCCTCTCTCTCTCTAAAACGAGACGGTTGGACTAGATAAAAAGTTCTTTCCAACACTAAGTGTAGGGTGCTGTGCAGAGGAGAATATCACAGGGTTTTAGGATTGGAAATGTGAAATAGGTGACCCAAACTTAGCCCTTCCAAATTGGGATAGACACCCTGCATCTTTCTTAACCCAAATCCCTCTGCTTCCTTCCCTTCTTCCTAATCCACCCCTGAACCCAGAGGTCAGCAAGTGGCTGGCCACCCACTGAGGTGAACTGAGGGTGTGAGGGGTTGCCAGGTCAAAAGCCATTGCTCCCCTTTTTCCCCGACTTGTCTTCCTCCTCCCCTCCCTCCTCCCTGCTCTCCCTCCCTTCTTCCTCAGCATCCTGGGTGAAATTGCTGGAGGTGCAGTGCCTTCACATTCTTTACCAAGCGAAACGTGCCACCGATGGAAGCGGGTGAATGTGTGGCCCCGGGCAGAGCGCAGCGTCTCGGCCTGCC
This sequence comes from Sminthopsis crassicaudata, assembly GCF_048593235.1. NCBI lineage: Eukaryota > Metazoa > Chordata > Mammalia > Dasyuromorphia > Dasyuridae > Sminthopsis > Sminthopsis crassicaudata. The sequence goes on from NC_133617.1 coordinate 665,606,685, forward strand.
TGCTGGGACTTGCTAGAAGTATGTGTCAGTAATCCCAGCAGCAGGCCCTGGCTCGGGAGGAAGAGGCAAGGACTGGGGCTGAGCAGGAGAGAGAAGCTAAGGAAGGAAGGGGGACTCTGGCAGCCGGCCACCAGTCCCTTTGGCCCGGACTCCAGGCCGATCACCAGCAAGGACAAGGGCGAAGCACTGTGGGATTCAGGCAACCCGAGCTGGCACCCCACCTTTTTCATGACTTCCTGTGGGATCTTCAGGAAGTCTTTTAAGCCATCTGGGCCTGTGCTTCAGGTCATTGGCCTTCGGGCTGGAGGCTACCTTACAGATCCCCTCTTCCTTTGAAGAAAAGGAAACTGGAGCCCTTAGAAGGGAGGGGTCTTGCCCAGGATCACAGAGGAAGTCTACAGTAGAGTTGTCATATGTAAAATAAGTATAATTTTAGTATGTTCTCTACGACCCCTAAAAAGTTCTAAATCCTAGAATTCCATAATCCTCTGGATATTGATTAGAATCACAACTTCTGTTGTTTACAACCCCCATGACTTTGATAAGTAACTTCATTTTTCTCAGCTTTTTAACCTAATTTATAGATAGGGGGAGAGGGGAGAGGAGGGGGCAAAGAAAGTTGGAAGATACTCTCTAAGGTCCCTTCCAGCCCTGGTGCTGATCCTCCCCAAAAATGGAGGACAAGGGGGTTACATAACCTAGAAAGCTGGGAGAAGAGCGTCTGCGAGATTAAGGAACACAGTAGAAACTCCAGGTGTTACTGTGATTATTTCAGGCCTAAACGCTCTTCCCAGAGCCCAAAATAGAGGAGCAGACAGTGAGTGAGTCGGAAGGCAGGGCAGGGAAGTGACAGGAATGTTAGATCTGGAGTCAGATTTGGGTTGGAATCCAAGCTGGGGCATATCCTCCCTATGTGACCTTAAAGAGGTCACCCCTACACTTGAATACTCTTTCTGCTCCCATTTCCCCCTTGAACAAATCAATTCTCTTCTTCATGGCCCCCCTTTTATTATCTGTAAAATTCAGAGATTGGATTAGAGGTCTCTCAAGCTCTGTTTCCTGGGATACTGACAATTTAAAATAACCCCAACTTTCCTACATGGAGCCCAAACACCTCAGTGACCAGAGCAGCCAATCAGTAGGATGGAAGCACTGCACCCATAGTATCCCTCTCTCAGGGAGCACCCCCAGGACTTTGCCCCATCTCCAATGTACTTGCCACTGTACACTACATTTCCCCTATTCAATTGTGAACTTCCTTCAGGACTAGGCCAGCACTATGAATTTTCTAATTATATATCTCTCCCACTACCCAGTGCAAGTGTTTTGCACACAGTAAGTGCCTAATAGATGTTTACTGAGTTGAACCTTACAAAGCAAGTGTAGAAAGGCCCCATAAAGCAGAGTCTGCTTTAAGGAATAGTTGAGGCAGTGTAAGAACAATAGATCTGGGTTTACTCCCTGACTATGCTCCTTATTAGTTATGTGATCTTGACCAAGTCATTTTAATTCTCTGGGTCTTGTTCTCTTCCTCTTTAAAATAAGACGATTGAACCACATGGTCTCTGAGATTCCTTCCAGATCTGACATTCAGTGATTCTGCTTCTCATTTCCCTCTTCCTATTTGTTTATCTAGCCAAATCTCAAAGAATAATTTTTAAAGCATCTCTTCCTCTCCAATAACAAATGTTTGAATTGTCAATTGTGGAGTCCAAATGCTAGGCAAGGGATTTTCAGTTTTGTTCAATTGTTCAGTTAAGGAGACCTAAAATCTGTGCAGAGGCTGGGGGGAAGGGAAAGGGAAAGGATACAAAGTGAGGGGATCCCATTTGTAATCCTAGTTGACATAGTTAGAAATACAAGGGATAGAAAGGGACAACAGTCATTAATTAGGAACTCCAGTTCTGCCCCTGCTCCCCTCTGGCTGCTGTTTTTGACACCTCTCCCTGGCAGCAGTGTAAACAACCAGCCCCCATTCCTGCTACAGCCCAAGGTAAAGGAAATCCAGCTGTGACTCAAACAGGTTTGAGCCAACTGTTGACTGCTTGAGATAACTGAGTTAGACAGAGGTAGTCCGTCGGGGCAACCCCATCCCATGCCTGAGAAACTCTAACTTCCCCCTTCACCCCCTTAGAGGGACTATTTTAAATCCAATTTAAACAAGGCTTGGAAGTATTATCTCATTTGATATCTGAGGTAAGGAGAACAAGTATCTTCATTCCCATTTTATAGAATAGGCAAATAGGGATTAAAGAAAGAAAGGTGATACAAGATAAATGTCAGAGTTTTCTGACACCATGCCCAATACAATTCCCATCATATCACAAGCCCCAAGACATTCTGTCAGTGGGAAAGGAGAAGAAAAGGAAAGCAATATTATTAACCTTCCCAGGATCCTGCCTTTTCTCTGATGAAGTCAGGGGACAAATTGGAGCCAGGGTGAGGATGCAAATTAGTCCAAAGCCAGGCGCTAGGTCACTGTGGGCATGACTGCCCTCCCTCTCTAACTACCTTGATCTAACTTGTTCTTTTGTTTTGGATTAATCCTGTATCCTTCTAGGGTATCCTCAAATCACACCCTTGTTTTCTCTATTAGAACAAACTCCCAGGGATCGTTTCATTCGTTGTTTTTGTAATACCATTGCCCAGCAGCACCTGGTCCACAGTAGGCACTTTATAAATATGATTTTAAAAATGATTATCAGAAGGAGGCGAGGTAAGTGTAGGGCACCATAAGTTGATGAGCAGGGAATGATGCTGAGAGTTTCTGAGGGATTGACTTTTGTCACTCAACATCTAGGCAAAGATCATGTTTCTCTAGCTGTGAATGACATTCTCGGACTTTTATTTTCCTTTTCAGAATTACCTTTACAGGGGTCTGACTGCGTCTAAAGGAAAGTAACATCCTAATGGTGGATGAGGTTGGGAGGTCTTTATCTTAGAGTCAGAGGCTTAGAATTAGATCATCTGATCCAATCTTCCTCCCATTTCACATATGAGAAAACTGAGGCCCAAAAAGGTTGAATCATTTGCCTGTACATAGTAAGCATCAGAAGTGGGATCTGAACCGTCAGCCTCTGAGTCCAGAGCCCCATACTGTGGTTTTATTGCTCTCAGAGCTGGAAGGCCCTTCAGAGGGCATCTCTTTCTCCACAGCCTCAGCATCCCCTAGGAGTGGTAGTGGTCACTAACTTGAAGACTTTCCATCAGGAGGGATAGAAATGGCCCTAACTTCTTTTTCTGGGTTGCTTTCTACTTTATGAAGTGCTTGCTTCATTGAAATCCTGCAAGGTCTGTAATGCAAGAATTTTCCCCTCCATTGGACAAATGAGAAAATTCAGTTTCCAGAGTCACTCTGCTAGTAAAGCTGGGGTCTGACCCTGATTTTCTGATTCCAAGTCCCAAGTTTTTGATATTGCACCAGAATGACTCTGAGCATGGAGGTAATTAGACTTCCTATGTTCCTTAGACAGCCTATGCCATCTTCACCTAGGGCTCCTCTGCCCACCATATGTAAAAGAAGGTAAGTGAACCACTGTGGAAGGCCCCTCCCAAAACTAGGGAACAGACATGGAGATGAGGTGGTGAAAACTGCTTTGGCTCCTTGCTATGAGATCCTGAGCAAGTTATTTCCATTTTCCATCTCAGCATCCTCTCTTGTGAAATGGACCAGGCCGCAGAATAATTGATTTCCAATTGGACCGATCCTATTAGCCCAATGTTTTTAAGGTTTCTTCCAATTCCGAAAGATCCTCTGATTCTGTGACTTTACATGTTTGCCACTCCTGTTTGAATGATTGAGAGCTTTGTTGTTTTTTTTAATCAAATGTTGATTGAAACAATCAGACCGAGGAATCTTTTTGTTAAGCAATAGTTTATTTGTAGCAAACATAATTGTGCACAGTTGTGTCATAGACAGGGTTTAGGAAAACTGCTCTGTTATCAGATAGAAAGAGAACTGAGTTTGCTGTCAGAGTACATAGGGTTAGGGGTTTCAACTCTGCTGCCAAGTCCCTATACCACTGACTAAATCTCAGTTTCCTCATCTGTCAAATGAGATAGTTGGACTAGACAGTCCCTGTGGTTTTCATGCCCAAGCAGCTAGTCTCATGGCTCCTGTTGGTGCCATCCTGGAGGGGGTGCTGAATTTATAGTTAGACAACTCGAGTTCAAATCCCAAGTAGGCCATTTGCACTTAATGCCTGTGACTGGCTAAATCACTTACTCCTTCTGGGCCTCAGTTCTGTCATCTGTAAAATGGAGCAACTGGGCTAGACATAAATTCAAGTCTAAATCGGTGTTTCATTCCTTTACATGGGATTTTGGATGTAGAATGAAAAATGTCATGGAGAAATGTAGTGGGGCCCAAAGAAGGCTCAAAACTTGTTCTTTCATTGTCTCACTAGTCTTATGTATGAATTATTCCAGTCACCATCTCGATGGGAGAAGGATAGTTGCATGTATGTTATGGATGGTAGTATTCTCTGGAGACATGAGTGGATAATGTGTCCACACAGACATGGGGGCAGTGCCCAAACCAGGTTTCCTTCCCTATGGTACTTTTTAGGAAACACATCCTCCCTTCAATCTCCCTCTCTCTGAGGAGACAGGCATAACTCTAGGGGCTCAAGAGCAGGGAATCATTAGTCTGACAGGTCCAATTACGCCGGGCTGGTGTCCATTCCCACAACCCTTTTTTCTTAAGTCTTTTCAAAGAATCCCCCAGTTTTCATTTCAGTCCTTCCAAGAATCCAGTTTTTCCCCATGATCTTAGGCAATGGTTTTTCTCCTAGACACTTTTGGTCCCCTTCTTCCCAGGCCTTCTTTCAGCATCATCTGGGGCCAACTACTTAGAATCCCATATAATAAACTTCCCAGAATCCTCAGGGTCTCAGGTAGCTCACCCAATTTCTGACCCTTTCCCAATAACATCTGCACACAGATTCTTTCCTCTACTCCCAGAATCCTCTAAACTCTCTGATAGCATCCTATCAGCCTCATGATAGACTGTTCCTTCCACCAGCATCCACTGAGGTCAAGAATCTTTTATCTCTAAGCTTCCATTTTAGCTCTAAGCTTCTATTCACCCCTCCCCACAAAAAGAGACTCCTTCATGGCTCTCACAAGAGACAGGAGTTCAATTTCTGGCCAGGCTGGCTTCCTGACCTGAGACAAAGCATCCCCTTTTGGGGGCTTCAGGTTGGGATAGAAGGTCTCTAAGATCTCTTTGAGCTCTGATGTGCTGAATAGAGAGGAACCCAGTGAGATCCCAATACAGTAAAACAGAGCTTCAATATGGGGGGGGGGGGGCAGAAGGAAATCTAAACATAAAGTTGTTTAGGATCATGGGATGTAGGATTAGAAAAAACCTCAGCAATCCTTCTGTGAACTAGGGTTTTAGTGCATTCTTTGCCATTTATTCACTTGGCATTGGGCATGTTATTTCATATCTTCAAGCTCAATTTCTTCATTGGTGGAAAAGGGTGATAAAGAGGGGATGAGATGCTGGACCATCTCTTTCCCTTCTAGCTCTGATGTTCCATCAAGTCATCTCTTTGTGCTTAGCTACTTTTCATGGTTCGTGGTCTTTGTGATGTACTGGGGCTAAAAAGCCATAGAACTCCTTCTTCAGGAGGAGACACTTGAGTGCAGGAACAGAAGGAAAAGAGATGCTTCTTTTGATCTGAGGACTACTGGGGTGGATCCTCATCCCCAGGATGCATTGGAAAGAGTTTTAAATTTATAAGTCAGGAAATCAGGTTTCAAATCTACTATTTCCTATCTTTGATGAGTCACTTCCTCTTTGAGTCTCAGTGCCCTTATTTGTGAAAATTAAGATTAAACTGTGCCATCTTCCTCATGGGGTATCACTAGGAAATCATTAGGAGATTGTGGAGTGGATATCTAGAAGCTTTCTCTTTCCATCCCATAGGAGAAAACCATTCAAAACTAGCATCCCCCTTACCTATTCACATTCTCTCTCTGTCTCTGTCTGTCTCTGTCTTTGTCTCTATATCTCTCACTGTTTCTATCTGTTTCTCTGTCTCTGTTTTTGTCTCTCTGTCTCTTTCTTTGTCTTTGTCTCTACATCTCTCCCTATCTCTCTCTCTCTCTCTCTCTCTCTCTCTCTCTCTCTCTCTCTCTCTCTCTCTCTCTCTCTCTCTCTTTCTCTCGCTTTCTGTCTCTCTCATACATATATGTGTCCTATTGCTGAGGCAGGTATTACAGGGAGGTCTTAGTATTTCTAGCAACTTGACTTTTTAAAGTCAGACATTTGCTATTGATCTTCCTTTAGGCCATTACCAAGAGGCAAGAGGCCATATTTTATTCTAAACTTATTACTTACTTATTACTTTTGTTATTCAGTCATGTCTGACTCTTGGTGACTCCATTTGGGGTTTTCTTGGCAGAGATACTGCAATAGGTGGCCATTTCCTTCTCCAGCTCATTTAACAAATCGGGAAACTGAGGCAAACAGGGATAAGTGACCTTGCTCAAGATCACACAGCTAATAAGAATTTAAGGCCTTATTTGAATTCATAAAGAATAATCTTCCTGACTCCAGACCCAGCTCTTTATTGTCTTCACCATTAAATCTATCACTAACCAGGCTTCCCATTCATTGCTGAGTCTTGGATTATCCTCCCATAAAATAAAAGCGTTGCAATAGAAAATGACCAAGATCCCTCTCAAAGCTCACATGCATGGGATTATAGATTTTCGGTTAGAAGAGTAGCTTGCAAACAAGGTAACTCTCATTTACAGATGAAGAGCAAAGTCCAAGAAAGATTTAATCACTTACTTGCCCAGGATCACATACCTTGTTAAGTGTCTGAGACTGTCTAGCATTCTACCCACTGGCTAGAGATGCCTTCTAGATCTGATGGGAGCTGGGATAGAGTGGAATGAGTTCAAATTCCAGCTCGAAGAGTATTATGTGTGACTGTGGTCACATCATCCTGAGCCTCAATTTCTTCATCTGTAAAATGTGTGTAATAATGCATGCAGTTCAAGAACTTTTGTAAAGGAAGTTCTTTGTAAATCATGACTATAAAAATATCAACTACATATTTTTTTTAATTTAATTAAAAATTTATTTAAAAATTAAATCTTTAAAAATATTTAATTTAAATTAGATTAAAATTTTTAATTTTAAAAAATAAATATATTTTTAAATTTTTAATGAAAATATACATATATTATAAATTTTTTAATAATTTTTAATTTAATTTTTAAAATTTAAGTCATTTTTTAAAAAATGAATTATATATATATATATGTATATAAATACATGGGGGCAGCTAGATGACACAATGGATAGAGCACTAGCTCTGTAGTCAGGAGGGCCTCAATTAAGTGTGACCTCAGACACTTAACTAACTGTGTGATCCTTAGCAAGTCACTTAACAAACATCCCCCCCCAAAAAAAAAAAGAAACTTGAACTCCATTCTAGCTCTAACAATCTGTGTTCCATGTTATGCATTCCAAAGATCCTTCCAACTCTGAGCTTCTACCATGTGAGGTGAGGTGAAACAACCTATCCTTTAGGACAGGTCAAGTTAATTCAGTTCAATTCAACAAAGGCTTCTCAGGTTTCCTGAGAGGGTGATATTTGTGATGGCAGGGGCAATAGGGATCAACAGCTGTTCTCATCCCTCTCCCTTCCTACAGCTCCCTCTTCCAGCCTGCATCCTTTTGTTTTTTAACCATTACTCTTAAGGGTTTGTGTATTCTGGTTCCAGTGGGAAAATATTCCAGTATATACTGATGTACCCTGTGCAGGATTCTAAGCACCAGATATGGAAAATAAAAGACAGTCTTTAGGTTGCTGAAAAGCATCCAATAAAAATGACTGGAGTTTGTTTGTGTTTGTCTAGTTACCCACAGATTGAGATTTCCCCCTATTTTTAGATTATCCATGATCTGCCGGGTTCTATAACTTTAAGGTTGTCAGTGTTGCTTGGTATTCACTAAACTGCACAAAATATAGCCTATACCCCTGGTAGCAGAGATGGCTTCTGTCTTTACCCCCCCCCCAAGGAGGTAGCCCCAGGATTCACCCATTTCCCATCATGGGCCAAGCTGAGAAGCCGGGAGGGAGGATGGCTCATAGCCCTGGACGAAAGAAAGAGGGAGCGTGGCAGCTGTTGGCGGGGTTTGAAACATCTGGAGTGGCGTCTGGAGCTGGGGCGGCTCACTCTTCAGCACCCTGGCAGGCTCTCCGAAGAGGCAGACATGCTGGGGCCTGCCAGGAGCATGCCCAGGGAGGAGTGGGGCAGGGTGGAGTGGGGGCAAGAGGAGAGGGAGCTACTCGAGGATGAAGGCTGCTGACTCAGCACACCCTACAGAAGCCGGAGGGGAGGATCCTGGCTTCAGAGGAGCACCCCATCTCCCCTGCTTTCCCCGGGGGAGTGCTCTTTAGGGAGCCTTCCCATTAAAAGATGAAGACCCTGAATCACAGAATCTTAAAGAGCTGGAAAGTCACTCAGACTACCCATATCTGAGTAAGAATATCCCTGAAAAGGACTTGGTCATTTTACCCCCTTTTGAGGTAATTTCACTACCTCCTAACAAAACCTACACTGCCTTTGGATTGATCTAACTGATAGATGTATCTTCCTTATATTGAGTCTAAATCTGCTTTCCAATAACTCTCCCACCCATTTGCTCTAGGTTTTGTCCCCTGGGACCAAATGAAACAAACACAGTTTCTCCTCCACTGAACAGACCTTCAAATACTTGAAAACAGCGATAGCATCCCCCCTAAGTCTTTTCGGAATTAAACATTTTCTTCAACGAATCCTTGTATGGGCTTATATCCCACCTCCATTGTCCTTCCCCTCTTGGATTAACCCCCAGCTCATTAATGCTCCCATGTGATCTAACCAGAGTAGAGGGCAAAAAAGAACCCCAAAACTTACACCCTAAATTCTAAGCCCAGAGGGTTTATGACTCTTGTGAGACTTCTGAGTTCAGATTGGTGAGTGGAAGGAGGGAAGCCATTTTTTATTTTCATCCATTATACAATGAACCAACGTGGCACGGAGCATAAAAGCTCTGTGCCAGGGTAGAGATCACACCTCAACTTCTCACCAGCTATGTGGCATTGGCAAATCATTCAATTCTTCTGCGTCCAGTCTCATTATCTGTTGAAGTTACTGAACCTCTGAGGTCCTTTTTCTGCTCTAGATTTAGGAAGAGAGTTCTTGGCAGGGTAGGGACTTTGGTGAAGAGAATAGAACATTGGACTTGGCTTCAGAAAGATCTGAATTCAAAATCCACCTTAGACACTTATTAGCCTCAGGAAGTCGTTTAACCTTCTCTGAAGCTCAGTTTCCTCATCTGTAAAATGGTCCCTTCCAGCTCTGCGTCCATGATCCTAGGCTGCCTTTCAGGATCTTTGGTCCACCCTTCTTGTTCGTTGCCAGTGGCTTGGCATTAGTCTGGGCTACAAAGGAGCTTTGCTATAAGCTATTCTGCCCAACAGCCTTCTCCCAACTAAGTTCCTTGTCTTCAGGGCCTTTTTTCCAACACCCCTCACACAAACATACACATGTTGTCACATTATTTTGACTTCACCATGTCCCTCTTCTGTTCAACATATTCCAGGGACCCCATGGCTTATCTACAAGCCAGAGATGGTCTTCACTTAAGCAGCGATTGGTCCAGCAATTTTCATCAAGAAATGCCTTCCCTCTGTCAATTATTCCCTATTTATCTTGTCTCTAGCTTTGTATTTGTTTGTCTGCGTCTCCCCAATTAGATTGCAAGCTCCTTGAGGAGAGGGATTGTCTTTTGTTTTAGGTTGTATGCTCAGTGCTTAATAGTAAATGCTTATTGATTGACTGACTCCAAACCCAGTGCTCTCACAATGGCACCAGGCTCTGAAATTCTCAAATTTGATGTGCTCCCCAAAGCACACTCTCACCCTCACCAAATTATCCATCCATGTGCCAGGCTTATTTCCAACTCAGAGAGTGGAGACAGACAGACAGACACAGAGACAGACACAAAGACAGAGAAACATAGACAGGGAGACAGACAGAAAGAGAGAGAAAGACAGACACAGAGACAGACACAAAGACAGAGAGACACAGAGAGGGAGATAGAGACAGAGAGAGGGAGACAGAGACAGAGGCCACGAGAGACAATATGGCTTTTAAAAATCTTCACAAATATCTTATTTTATCCTCACAACAACTCTGGGACATAGGTGCTAGTATTACCATCCCTATTTTAAAGATGAGAAAAGGGAGGCAAAAATTAAATGGCTTGCCCAGTTACAGTTAGTATTAGGCTGGTTTTTAATTGAAATCTTCCTGACTGAAGGCACAGGGCTGCCTCTGCTGTTCCTCTCCAAATTATCATCTCCTAGTTGCAGTTGGATCTCTGTTTCCCATGTATTTTTTTTCTTCCTTTCTTCTCTCACTTCCTTGTTTCCCTTTCCTTTCCTCCTCTTGCATGTGTTTTTGTTTTTTTACCAGAGCAGGATTTTATTGATAGAGGGAACTTTCAAAGAAGAAACTCCTTCTATGGACATCTGCTCATCTCCCGTTTGAATTATTGTCTTAAAAGAGTTGAGTTCCCTGAGATACCAGGGGTTAAATGACTTGTCCAAGATGCCAGAGCCAACATGTGTCAAAAGCAGCTCTTGGACCTCTCCCATCCTGACTCTAAAGCTGGCTCTGCCCCCACCCTCTCTCTCTCTCACTTTGAAGCAACTGGGGTTAAGTGACTTGCCCAGGGTCACACCGCTAGGAAGTGTTAAGTGTCCGAGGCCAGATTTGAACTCAGGTTGAGGTGGTTCTCTATCCACTACTGCACACTGCTTCTCCTTCTTTGTCTTAGATCTGAATAAATGAACTGTCCTTCTCTTGCCCTGCCCTGGGAGATTTCTAAGTACCTTCAGTACCCAGAATAGAGTTTAGAACTAAAAGGTGTCTATTTAATCCAACCCCCTCCTTTTACAGAAGACAAAAATGAGTCACAAGCCAAGTCAAGCTACTTGAGATCACACAAATGATCAGTCTCAGAGCTGACATTCAGCCCCAGATCTGACTTTCTTTCCATCACTTTGCCATTAGAAAAGATCTGACTTGCGGCAAATCAGAAAAGGCTTTTTAGAGGAAATGTTTGTGAGCAGGATCAGGAGCATGGGTTCATCTGGCAGGTGCATGAAAAGTACCTTCCAGGGTAAGAGAATGAGCTCCACGGAGCTTGGAAGTGGAGAGGATGGAGGAGAGGATGAGGTCACAAGCATGCAGAATAGCCAGAAAATAATTCACTCCTCTGCCCCCAGGATAACCTGTCTTAATTTTGTGTGAAAACCACTCTCTATCCCTCTCCTTGCAGCATTGCCATGACCCTACTTGGCATTCACAAATGGGCTCCTAGTAAAAGTATTTGTTTTTTAACCGAGAACAAGCACTGGCGACTAGATATTGTCTACTTTTCAAAAATGGAGCAAGAGAGCTTTGAGTTAGCCTGGAAGAAGAACATACCAAATAGCAGGGAGGTTAAGGAATCATTTTCCCTTGGAACTAGCAACCTCCTACAGAGGCTCAGTTGTGCCTGAGAATGGGGAGACAGAGGAGATTACCTCCAAAGGGCCTCTTGGATTACCTCGTGAATGAGTGCTGGAATTGTAAAATCTAAGATCTGGGCAGAGAAGGCCTTCCAAGGACAGCTAAGCCAACCATTACCCAGGGCAGCAATTTCCGCTACAATAGCCCTGACAATTGATCATCCAGCCTCTGCCTGAAACCCTCTAGTGACAGGGAATTCACCAAACCCAAGGCAGCCCTCCTCAACTTTTGGGAAGCTCCAATTGGAAGGGGGGTATATTTTCTGTTTAAGTTCAATGCAAATCTGACTTCTTATAATTTAGAGCCTTGGGTTGTATATCTGCAAAGAACCTTAGAAATCATCTAATCCAACTCCCCCATCACCACCATTTTAAAGATGGAGAAACTGAAATCTGGAGGAGTGATGTGATTCACCCTTTCATCAAATAGGTGATGTGAAGTAGAGATACGTGCAATCATAGTTCCTACAGCTTCCAGATCAAATTATCATAACATGCTTCTCCTCCTCTTCTTTTTTCTTCATCTTCTCCTTCTTTCTTCTTCTTCTTCTTCCTCCTTTTTCATCATCATCATTTTCTTCTATTACTATTTCTCCTCTTCTTCCTTCTTCCTCTTTTCTTTTCCTCTTCTTCCTTTTCTTCTTCTTCTTCCTCTCCTCCCCCTTCATCATCATCATCATCATTGTCTTCTTCTTCTTCTTCTTCTTCTTCTTCTTCTTCTTCTTCTTCTTCTTCTTCTTCTTCTTCTTCTTCTTCTTCTTCTTCTTCTTCTTCTTCTTCTTCTTCTTCTTCTTTTTGCTGAGGCAATTGGGGTTAAGTGACTTGCCCAGGGTCACACAGCTAGGAAGTGTTATGTGTCTGAGATCAGATTTGAACTCGGGTCCTCCTGACTTCAGGACTGATGCTTTATCCACTGTGCCACTTATCTGCCCCCATCATTTTCTTCTACTACTACTTCTTCTACTACTACTATTTCTTCTCCTACTACTACTTCTCCTTCTACTTCCTTCTCCTCTTCCTTTTCCTCCTCCTCCTTTTCCTTCTTCTTCTTCTTCTCTTTCTCCTACTCCTTCTTCTTCCTTCTTCTTCTTTCCATTGCTTCTAAATTTGTTCTTTGTGGCCAAGCAGTACAAGTCTGATCTCTGTACCACATGAGAGCCATTCAGATAATTTAAGACAGCTCTCATATGCTTCCTAACTCTGCTCTTTTCTATGCTGAACATTTCCAGTTCCTTCAACCAATTTTGTGTGTCAGCAGTTGCGAATTCTCAATTCTCAATTTAGTTATCCATCAGGTGAACATAACTTATTCCTATCCTGAGGACTTAAAACTGCTCTTCCTCCAAGATCTTGAAATTTGAAATTTCCCTCTCTAACCACATGCTACCACCATTACTTTTAGTAATTCTCTCTCTCTCTCTCTCTCTCTCTCTCTCTCTCTCTCTCTCTCTCTCTCTCTCTCTCTCTCTCTCTCTCTCTCTCTCTTTCTCTCTCTCTCTCTCTCATACTTTTGAATTCCTTGCTCCCTAGCCAGCAACCTTCTGTACCTTCAACCATCATCAGGAGCTAGGGCTATAGATATGAAACTCTGAAGCTTACAATCCAAGGGGAGATAAATATGGAGATAAAGCAAAGGATTGCCCCTAATTGACTCCCCGAGTATATAACTAACAAAACCTGTAATGTGCTAAGTAAGTAGAAAAGGTCAAAATAGTGAAGTGAGGCAGGAGGGAGAGAATGATGGAGGTTTGGGAATGGGAAAAATCAGGGAAAACTTCAGGAAGGAGGTGGCATCTGAATTGATCTTTGAAATAAGGGAAGAATCTCAACAAACAAAGACATAGGACTCAATTCCAATATAGATAAAAATAGTTTAAGTATATTCTATATTATAGACAGGTAGAATTAAGATCGGGGAGTAACCAAATTAGTAGTTTGTCAATACTGAATATGAAAAGAAGCCAGACAGATTGATGTCAGATTGTGAAGAACCTTGAATGGTCATCTGAGAAATTTGTGCCGCCCTCCCCCGATTTCAGAATTTCTCCTAGATCATCTATGTCTTCATGTATTTCACTGAATTGCTTTGTTCTTAATGTAATTATCTCGAACATATTTGTCTCCTGTGTCCCCAGGACTATGCTGGAGACAGCTCAAATCCAATGGTTAGATTCTCAATCTGAGTATTTAGCTTTTGAAAACTGACAAACTCTACAAATCAGCACTTGCTTTATAGTTTTGTTGGTTATCTAGACTTACGTGAGGAAGAAAATATTAATATGGCTAAAACTTGAATGTGTTGTGTGTACATTCCCCACTCCGACATCCCCATTCTACCCCCCCCCCACCTAAGAGCTGGTTGTTAAACATTTACCAGCATACCTCTGTCTTCCTATTCAACCAGTGGCTTCTTCAGAGACTGCTCTTCCCTCATCACACTCACCTCCTCAAATGAGGAACCATTCATTATTCCTAACGAAGTGCCAACGTTCACTCATCTCCTGTGTTTGAAACTTTAATGTTCTCTTGGACTCTTCCCATTTCCTCACTACTTCTATCCAATCAATCATTAAGTCCTATTGATTCCATCTCTGAAATATTTCCCACATCTCTCTCTTCTCTTTTCTCACTGATACCGCCCTGGTACGAGCCTTCCTTACTGCTCCTCTGGAGAATTCAAACAGCCTCCTAACAGGTCCTCTTGCTTTCACTCTCTCTTCCTGGGCTGCCAGAGAAGCTTCTTTGTGCCAAATCTGGCCATGTGACTTCTCTGATCTCCAGGGGATCCCCATTACCTACTGAGTAAGAGTCAAGCTCATTTGTTTGGCAGTCTGGTGCTACTTTACCTTTAGATTTCTTGTCCTGTAAACAAGGACTGTTCAGCCCACTCTTTGGCCAGACAAACTGATCTATTCATAAGTGTTTGAATATAGCACATGGTTTCTCTGATTTTATCTCTGTCTCCATCTCTCTTTCTCTCTCTCTGGCTCTGTCCCTCTTCCTCTCTCTTTCCCTCTCTATGTCTCTGCTTCTCTCTATATTTATAATTGTCTGTCCTTTTGTGTGTCTTTCTCTGTCTTTCTATCTCTATCTCTATCTGTCTCTGTGTATGTGTGTATCTTGGTCTCTGGCTCTGTCTCTCTCTGTCTTTATCTCTCTGTCTCTGTTTTTTTTTTTTTCTCTCTGTGTCTGTCTCTATCTCTTTCTCTTCTGTCTCTCTCTGTCTCTCTATCTCTCTCTCTTCCCCTTCCCCCCCCCCCATTTTCTGTGCCTTTCTTCACATTTATCAATTCAGTGAGACTGGCCTCTGAATGAGACACTTAATCTCTCCATTTTGGGCATCCTCTATGATTGTTTCCCATGCTTAGAGCATTTTCCCTCTCACAGCGAAGCTCCCTGATTTCCTTTAAGTTCCAACTTAAGTCCTACCTCCTACAAGAAGCTTCCCCAGACCCCTCTTAACTCCAGCACCTTCCCTCTGTTAATTATTTTCTATTTATCTTACACGGAGCTTGCTTTGTATATATTTGTTTGCACGTAGTCTCTTCCATTAGATTGTGAGCTCCTTGAGGGCAGGGACTATCTCTTGATCTATTTAGCACAATGCCTGGTACTTAGTAAGTGCTCAGTAAATGTTTATTTATTGAATTCTCTCTCCTGAAATTTCTTTCTTCTCTTTTTTTCCTTATTAATTCCTACTCAGTTCTTTAAGGTCTAGCTCACAAATTATCTCCTGCAGGAAGCCTCCTTTCATCCATTATTGGTAACAATCTTTCCTTTCCAGGACCTCACATTGTATTTTGTTTACCCTTCTTTAAGACAAACCTTTGTATTCTCTTGTATTATTTAGCATTATGGCTATCTCTGTGTGTGTGATATCGACCAGAAGCTTCCAAAGAACTATAGGTTATCTTTTCTTATTAGGTCCCACAGTATTAAGCACAGGGCTTTGCACACACTAGGCACCCAGTGAATGCTTATTAACTGTGAACTCCAACAGGATGGAAACCATGTCTTAATTATCTTAGCATCTCCCCCAGTGTCAAATACAATGCTTTGTGTATCCAGCAGGCGCCTAATGAATGCGTGTTGCATTATCTTGACTTGAAGTGAAATGAGTTTCACCAAATTCTATTATTAACCAACGGTCTTCTTGTCCCCCTCCAGGTCCTTGGCTGTGGGACATCAGTACTCCTCACTGGGCACTCAGCCCATCCTGTGTGGGAGTATCCCCGGCCTGGTGCCCAAGCAGCTGCGCTTCTGTCGGAATTACGTGGACATCATGCCCAGTGTGGCCGAAGGAGTGAAGATTGGCATCCAGGAGTGCCAGCACCAGTTCCGAGGCCGCAGGTGGAATTGTACCACGGTCAACAACAACCTGGCCATCTTTGGCCCGGTGCTATACAAAGGTACTGGCTGGGGGGGCGGGTCATTGTAGGACCACCATGTGTCACCGGTGGCTTTGCCTCTAGGTTCCTGTGCAACTTTGGGAAGTCTTTCTGCCCACTTTTGATTTAAGCTTTCTCATCTTTAAAACAGAAAGGTTATATTAGGTGACCTAGAGGATTCTAGTAATAGGAAAGACTGCTCTTCCTTCCCCTGCCTTGGTGATGGAAGGGGAGACCTTCCAAGGGGCAGGAAAACTAACTTAGTCCTTCAGCTATTCACCAAAGGATGATTCACTGAGTGACCTGAGTACATCAAACTTAAGAGTTTTGTTATTAGAGTGTGAGCACGTTGGGGATGGACTGATGTCTTTGGTGTCCCAGTGCCTACCTCAGAGTCTGACGAAATAAGTTTGACTACTAAGAAAGCCCAAAATACTGAATGATTCCTGTCCTCAAAGGCCTGATGAAAACAGCATTTATACACATGGGAAAAACAAAAACAAAAACAAAACAAAACAAAAAAAAACAACCTTATCTTCCTACATCTGTCAATATGCACACATTATCTTCCATATATAGTCTTTACCTTTGAATCCTCCCTGTATTTCATGGTTTTAACTCAGATACTTCCTTCTCCTAAAAGTCTTTTCTGGCCTGTTCGGCGAAAAAGAGATGCCTTCTTCTCCAGTCTCAGGTATTTGTTTGACCTTTCCTAAATACTTTTTCCCTCCGAACTACATTTTTGTTTATGTGGAGACCCCCTACAAAATTCTGAGCTGCTTGACAGCAGAATCTGTGTTCAAATCCCACACCCTTTCTGGGTCTCTGCTTCCTTATCTATAAAGTGTAGCAGGTCTCTGAACGTACGCTTCCTACTCATACTCCCGCTGCTGATCCTGTGCCTCATAATCCAGCTATTCCTCCTCTTCAAGGTCCTAGGAATAATCTTAAGGAGTTATGAGATCTCCTCTAAAGCTATGGGCTCAAACTTCTGGTGTATTCCTCCCACCATCAATTAACAGGAATTCCAGTACCAATATCATTAAATAATGATACCACCAATAAGTTAATCTTGAAAAGGAAAATTTACTAAAAATATATAGTAAGAAACAAAATACAAAAATGTCTCCACCTAACTGGCATACTCTCTCTTTTACCTTAGTCCTTGGGGATAGTGGATTCAAACTTAAAATACCTATTATAAACATTGACCTTCCAAGTTCACCAGTTTTGGTAAAGTTACTGGATGAGTCACTTCCTTACTACCTACTCAGTCCTACAGACCGTTCCCCAGGACTGCCCTCCTTACAAAGTTTAGCAGCCAGCAAACAGATCTTCTCACCTTTCAAAGCTCCCAAAGTTATTTCTGATATTTTTTCACCCAACACAAAGAGACAAAGAAGCAGATACTGGTGTTCACAGGACACATAGCCATCCAGGTAGGGAGAGAAGGGCCCGATACTTTTTCCCAACCCAGAGGCATATAGCACAGCTTCCCTGAATGTTATTTAATCATACTCAACTCTTGTGACTCTATTTGGAGTTTTCTTAGCAAAGATACATTTCCTTTCCAGCTCATTTTACAGATGAGGAAACTAACAAAAATAGGTTAATTGACTGCTAGAATCATACAGCTATTAAGTGTCTGAGGCCATATTTGAACTCAGGTCTTCTTGACTCCAAGCTCAGCGCTCTATTTGTTGTACCACATTAAGAGCCACATGGAAAAAGAACAAGTTTCTCCCTAGGATTTTCTTAAGTGTGCCCTCAGTTCCCATTCAAGAGCCAACAGAAGGTTTGCAGCATAGAGTAAGCAAACTTGAAAAAGTCACAGCATACCTGCCCATGCCCTGATATGAAATGCAGGGTTTCCACTATGTTTGCCCCCAGAAGCAGGCTCACCAAGCATCCAATATGGATTATCACCAGGCAAAGCACATTGTACATATTTAATGGATCTGACCCCTATTGTCCAGTCACCCATCCCATTCCAATTCTCTGTTACAAAAAAAAGCAGGTTTGACATCCTATGTTTTCAACTCTGGCATCCATGTTCTATATGTGGCTATTTGCCAGTCTAGCTTATCTCATCCTTCTCAACCTGGGCAGTTATTATTCATGTCCTTTCATAAATCTTCTATATGGAGCATAATGCCCACAAGCTGATCTATTTATCTATTATCTTTTGCTCCCACTCCTTAACTGGCTCACTTCCTTTTCAGGTCATATCCCGGGTGATGTATTTTTTATGACACTTCTTACTTTTAAGTCCTCATCGATGATATTCTGCAACCATCACACATCCACCATGTATTTTTCCATTGTCATTTAGGCTATTTTCAGTTTTAAATCTTCTGAGAGAGTGGCATTCCATGACTTGTAATAATGTAATATCACCAGGGGAATATTGATATTAAAAAGATGGAATTGGGGTGGCAAAGAGAAATTTGAAATAAGGAAAAGTACTGCAAAATTCCCCAAATACCATCTAGTTCTTTTTTTCTTCCTCCTTTTGATCTCTAACTCCATCTCAGTGTGTATCTCCAGCTCTGGTCTAAAGATAAATGTGCCAATGAAAGCCCTTCATGGTCTGGTTCCAATGGATCTTTCCAGGATTGCTGCACAGAATTTTTTTTCTTTTTTCTTTTCCAAATTGAACAAACATGAAATAAAATTAGCGTTTCTATGTAGATTATATAACAGAAAAGGAGGATTATATAGGAAACTGCATATCCTTTTAAAAGTTTGTAATAAATTTAACATATAACTTTCAAAGATGTCTTGCTTCTTTGCAATTTCTTCTGCTCCTTTAATTCCCTTTTTGTTTGGGGGAGACCTTCATCCTAACTTTTGCACACCAAACACACACACACACACACACACACACACACACACACACACACACACACACACACATATACATAAATACACACAATAAGGGTAGGGAGAGAAAGAAAGACAAAATTCTTGTAGCAACTAAGGAAGACAAATTAAACTCACATTTGCCTTGCCCTAAAACAGGTGTTCTGTTCTACATTTTGATCCATTTGCTCTCAGTCAGGTGAGAAGCAAAAGCTTCACCTTTGGCACTCTGGAATACTGGTTGGTCATTACATTGACGGGAATTCTTAACTCTTTCAAAGTTATTTTTCTTGTTGTTGTTGTTGTTGTATAAATTGCCCTCCTGGTTCTGCTCACTTGCTGTGCTTCAGTTGCAATAGATTTACTCTAAAACCAGTCCTTTCATCATTTCTCATGACAAATAATAGGCCATTGCTTATCATGTTTTATTTGTTTAGCTATTCCTGCAAATAATGGGCAGCTCTTAGTTTCCACCATAAATATTTTAGAATGCATAAGTTCCTTTTAAATTTCTTTGAGCTCTTTGAGGTATCACTTCTCTAAGAAATCTATATCTCAAAAAAAAAAGACCTATCTCCAATTCCCCCACAAATATTTCATTTTTTGTTCCCATACCTTTACACATTACATACCTGGAATGAACTCCCTTCTTTTCTCTGCCTCATAAATACCTGGTTTCTTTCAAGACTCAACTGAAGTACCATTTAATATAGACCAAACATAATTCCCTTGCTGGTTCCCCACCACCACCAAATTACTCGCTACTTACTTCTCAGGATACATGGTTTTTTTTTTCCTCTCTCCCTCAACAGAATTTAAGCTTGAGGGCAAGTCTCTTTAATTTTTGTTTTTGTATTTTTGATATCCTAGCACAGGAAGTGCTTTAATAAATTCTGCTTGAATGAAGAGACTAATCCAATGAATAGTCCATCCCACCACTTATCAGAATCTGAGCAATATGTCTTCATCATCCATTTTGTTTCATTTGTATCGCTTGCTATGCTGATCTTTTCTGAGGGGGCATGGAAGTAACAGAGAAGGTCCTGCATCACTCCAGTGCTAAATACAATCAGCACAATGTAAGCAATAAATTGTGGCATCTGAAGAGTTTCAACATTCATAGCAAATACAGGTAATGTAATGGATAGCACTGGGCTTGGAATCAGGAAAATCTGAGTTCAAAATTCTCCCTCAAATATTTACTGTCTGTGTGACCCTCATCAAGTCACAACTTTCCTCAGCCTCAATTCCTTCAGTTGTAAAATGAGAACAGCACTTCCCTTACCAAATTGTTATGAAAATCAAAAGAAATATGTGGAAAATACTTTGTAAACCTTTAAGCTCTAAATTAATATTAGCTACTGTCATTCTCATCATCATTATTGTTGTTGTTACTATTGTTATTATTGTTATCATGACATTTAAATAGCTTCCATGACACTGGCAAAAAACTTATGTAAGCAGATCCCTGTTTTATAATTCCCTTGATTATTGTTCATCAGAGGATCATTGAACAAAGTTACCTCTGTGTTTGTATCAATCTTCCATAATACTAGCAAGTGCATAGGGAAAACCTTTTAGAAAGAACTTTGAAGGCTACATTTTGATCTACTGAGCCAAATCCTTTTGGAGGTGGAAATGGGGTAAGAAACAAACAAACAAAAACCCATAGTAGAGAATTCTTCTCAGTCAATCTTGGGACTATGAAGACATGGTCTGCTATAGAGAACTGTTGATAAACATTTTCCTGTTCTCTTGTCATACTTTCATCAAGGGGCTCTTGATATATGCATAGATCATTCTCATAATGATTTTATAGAGATGAGGAAATAAAGATAGAGGCAAGTCTTACTGCCCCCCCTTTTTGGGGTAGTAATATTATCCACAATCTTTTGCATGCTCAGTTGAAATAATGTGCTTTGTAAACAATCAAGCATTCCATAAATGTCAGTTATTATTATTCAGAATCAACAGCCTAAGTAGGGCAGGTTGGAGCTATTTTAATTGCATATAGCATCTTCTCATCTTTATCCTTTCTTTTAATTTGTTATTAGTTTAATTAGTTAGCTTATATTCTAGTTTAATTAGTTAATTTGTTATTTGTTTTGCTCTTTGCTCTAACCAGTCCATCTGGCTACACATGGCTGAGTCTGAAATGATTCCCATGTCAGTAACTGGTTGTTTCCTGTTTGTTAAGATACAGTCAGTTTCTTTTCTTTTCTTTTCTTTTCTTTTTTTTTTTTTTTTTTTTAGGTAGTGTTTGGAACTCACCACATCCACTGCCTCCCAACTCTTCTTTTATTATTTTTTATTAAAGCTTTGTATTTACAAAGCATATGCCCGGGGAACTGTTCAACATTGACCCTTGCAAAAACTTTCTGTTCCAAATTTTTCCCTCCTTCCCCCCATCCCCTTCTCCAAGATGGCAGGTAGTCCAATACATGTTAAATATGTTAAAATATATATTAAATCCAATATATATATACATATTTATACAGTTATCTTGCTGCACAAGAAAAATCGGATCTAGAAAGAAAAGAAAAAACCTGAGAAGGAAAACAAAATGCCAGCAAATATCAATAGAAAGCATGAAAATGCTATGTTGGGGTCCACACTCAGCTCCCACAATCCTCTCTCTGGGTGTTTATGGCTTTCTTCATCCCTGAACAATTGCAACTGGTTTGAATCATCTCATTGCTCCCAACTCTTCCTGAAGAAAGTATTCATAATAAAAAGACATGAGGCTTCTGAGGAATCTACAACCCAATCATTTCTTAATGAAGCATATTTTTCAACACAGTTTTCCCTGCCCTCTCCTGTGTTTATATTCTCATCTAAGTCACTGAGTATTATTAACAAGTTGACTTGGTTGGGATTTGGGGGCAGGGGATTCAATCTTCATATTCATAGGATTTCTTTAATATCAACAGTAAAAGTTGGTCCATAAGCTACAATAATCATGGTGGTCCTCTTGCCCATACTCATCTTGAGGTCTGCAAGGCAAGATGGACAAATGTCAGATGGAAAAATGTTTCTTCTAGTCTCTTCTAGTTTCTTCTAGTCTAATGGGGAAAGGGTGAAAGATCTTTTATTTACTTCTCGCAGGAGAACCTTTTTCTATTTGACTCCCACTTCTTTATCTTTGGAGGTTTCATTTATAGTGAGAATACCAATGTGGAGATGATTTAAGTCTTCCACTAGTGTATTAGCTTTGAGATTATTGAACAAAGATCTAAAACTGAATGATTGTAGATGGTCAAAAAAATGTAGATTTCCATGGCAGCTAAAGAATGGGGTTACATCGAATTAAGGGTCACTGAATATTTTTAATTGTTTAATTCTTCATGGTAGTCAAAGAATGCATCGGCTGGTGGCTAACCAGTCAATGATGAGTTTCTCTGTACTTAGCCAAGCTAATCTTGAGATTAGACACAGACTACCTCTGGGATTGTACTTGAAGCAGGTCCAATTTGGTCAGGCCTGATAGAGTCTGCCTTCTGTTAGGCAGCCTTAGAAAACCAGGGTCACCTCTATTCTGGGATGACTCAGCAGAGCAGGACTTTTGTGGAATGAAGTTGTGTATTACAGACAATAAAGACTATTGGGGGTCGGAGAAGAGAAAGATCAAAGGGGACTAGAATAATAAAAGGAGGCTTATGGGAGGAGATGGAACTTGAGCTGGGCCTTGAAGATGGGAGGGATTTGGACAGACAAGGAAAAGGGAAGGTATTTCTAAGCAAAGGCTAGAGATGTAAAATTGACAAAAAGGTTAAATGTGGGGGAAGAAGGAGTAGAGAAGTGGAAATATGGAAGACTTGAATACTGGGTATACTTCTTGTAAGTGGATTTTCCATATCAAAAGTTATTTTCATTCATTTAAAAGTAGCCACATTAACCTAAGGACTTTTATTTTTGGAAATTCCTCCCCATTAGTCAAAGTAAGGAAGGGAGAACATATTACAGTTTTCTCTCCCTGTCTCAGTGTTCCCCAAATTGTTTCACCTTTCTATAGTAACAACAGAGGAATACTTATATATTATCTAGAGCTTTGATTCTAGCAAAATTACTACTACAGGCATATTTCCAGATATGAAAGCCTACCCTAAAAATCTTTAAAGAAATAATATTTCTGCCCCTTTTTTAATTTGAGAAAAAACATTAAAAAGAAGTCTTTATGAAAACATTTTCTTATCTTTGGCACTCTCTTGCTGATTCTCCATCTCTCTTCTTTGTGTGTATGTGTGTGTATGTGTCTTCCTATCTGTCTCTGTCTCTGTCAGTCTGCCTGGGTCTGTATCTATCTCAGTCTTTGTCTTTTTCTCTGTCTCTCTGTGTCTCTGTTTCTGGTCTCTGTCTCTGTGTGTGTATCTCTGTCTGTATCTCTCTGTCTCTCTGTGTGTGTCTGTCTCTGTCTCTCTGTCTCTTTATCTATTTTTTTTCTGTGTGTGCTGGATCTTTATAGCTCTGGCTAAGATAGAGGTGGCTAGTGAGTTCCACTAGCCTATAAGGAAGGCCATGCTTGCTTTCCTTAAAGAATTCTCATTTAGACAGAGAAGTGAGGAGAGAGAGACAGAGAAAGAGAAACTAGATTAACACACATTCAATTTAATTTATTAAACATTTATTATGTATCTACTCCAAACAAAATCCTGATCTGTGGAACTAAGAAAGATGCAAAGATGGAAAATGGTTCTGTCCCTCTTTTCCTGGAGCTTAGTCTAATAGGAAAGCTATGGAAATTGCAATTGCACAAATAAGTTTGGTACAGGGCTGTATATGCTCGAGGCAAAGCAGAGATCTAGAGAGGTGCTCTGAGAAGATTTGTAGCAAGAGATCACTTTCGGCAAAAAGGTTTGGGGCCATTTTGTGACAGGGGTGGTCCCTGAGCTGATGTTTAAACAAAAGATGAAATTCTAGGCTTTGGAGAACAGCATGTATAATTGTAGAGATAGGTGGTGGTGACAGGGAGCAGTGTGTAGTTCAATCTGTCTGAAATGTAGAAGATTTAGAATTAAGAGAGTTAGAATGAAAAGAAAGGGTGGATAAAGTAGGTTATTGATTAGATTATGGGAGACCTTCAATGCCAGGTTAAAGAGTTTAAAATGACTAAGAGCTTATCTATAAACTCAGAAGTCTAGGAGAAGATGAGAGAATTCAATGCTTCATCAGTTATAAATAAAAAATAGAGGAGAAACTGATTCATGAAGGGTGAAGAGAGTATAGTCCCTGGAGACAGGTCTGACTAGGATAGAGGGAGCATTTTTGAAAGTAGTGGAAAATAAGAAAAATTATATTGGCTCACTTCTACCAGGCTCTAAATCTTGTAAAGTTGTTTCCTTACAACAGAGCTAATACAGGCACGCTAATGCCCATTTTAAGATAAAGAAAACTGAGGCTCAATAAAGGAAAGTGAATTGTTCAAGGTCAAAAAGCAAAGGGAGAGCCAATATCCAAATCTAGATCCCCTAATCCCCAAGTCCAATGTGTTTTCCTTCACTCCCACCATCTCTTTTAGGTGAGTAGTTTGGGTCCAGATTAAAGACCTTAAAAAGATGGTCTTAATATAGCAGGCAGTAGGAAACTACTGAGTATTCCTGAGCGAGATGATTGTTTTGCCAGCAACATAAAGGATGGATTTGAGGAAAGGGATTAAGGAACAGGGAAGGAACTTTAGAGAGCATTTAGTCCAATTCTCTTTTTTTATAGATGAGAAAACTTGGACCCAAAGAGATGAGGTGATTTGTCCAAGATCCCACAGGTAGTAAGTAGCATATCTGGGACTTACCTCATTCTCTCTTTTTTTCCCATTGATATTTATCTGTTTTTAGCTTGTTGGGACCTTATATGACATGGACCCATCTTCTTTCTTCATTTAAAATATTATTGGCCTTTTGGAAAATGCATTTTTAGCTACCTCCTTTGATAGTCATGGCAAGGTTAAAGATTCATGAATTTTTAACCATGTTTCTGGTTAGCCTTCTTTTCCCAAGGCTTATGGACATCAAATTATTTATTAGTTCACAATAGAGCTTCTACAATGTTTGGAGCCCTTAATTAATAAGAGAGTGGCTATGAGAGGCCAGCTCTATCCCTCTAGCTCATTGGTATAGTCTCACTGAGTTACTAAATTATCTAGGGACACAAGAAAAGTGAAAAGACATCGAACTCAAATAATTCACAGTCTAATAGGGAAGACAATATGAAAATAAATATACACATATTATATACAAGATGAGTAGGAAATAATTAACAGAAGAGGTGACACTAGAGCTGAGAGATTTAAAAAGGTTTCCTGTAGAAGGTGGGATTTTAATTGGGACTTAAAGGAAGTCAGAGGGCAGAGATGAGGAGGGAGAGCATTCTGAACATAGGGAACAGCTAGAGAAAATGCTCAGAGCAGAGAGATGGAAAAACCTGAAGGTTTTAGACCTTCAGGTGTAAAGACCTCAAGGTCAGTGTGAGTCAAATAGTATGGCATGGGAGCCAGGAAGGCTAATGCAAAATTGGACTGACTTAAGAGAGGCAGAGTATCCAAGACCAAGACCAGGGATTTGATATTATATTCTTAGCTAGAGTATTGTGTTCAATTCTAAGCAATATATTTTAAGGGATATTATGAAGATGAATACTTTCTAGTGAAAGATGAAAAACCCTGAGTGAGTCTACACATGCCTTATATAGGAAGTTCTCATGTTTATTCTGGAGAAAGACTTAGAAAATGATGATTGCCTTCAAGTATGATGACTTGTTTTTTGTTTTGTTTTGTTTTCATGACCCTAGTGGGTCACTAAGCAAATCAACTTTCCATCTTTCAGCCTCACTTCACTCATCTGGAAAGCAGGGAACTTGCATTGATGTGATCTCTCAGGTCTCTGAAAGCAAGAAGGTCTATGAACCTGTGCTCCCTCCTGCCTTAGTAAAAGTCTTGTCTACCCTACACAATGATAAATAACCTCTGAGGGAAAGATTTAGTCCCCCGGGTGTCAAATTTAGCAGCATGACTTTGTCAGGCCACAGAGAAACCAGCCTGCCTGGAGCTGGAGGTGTCTATTAGAAAAGAGGAAGAGTAGACAGACACAAGTATTATTTACTTAATTAAATGGACTGACTGAAATCTTATGAGGAGAGGTCTTGAAAGTGAAAGTGTCAGAGGAAACACAGGCATTTTCTGGCACAGTCCTAGTTTAAGGAACAGAAAATACAATTTTGGTTGGAAATCTAAAAGACATGGGATACCGTGAATCCCACTTTGGGATTCAAAACATATGGTCCCAGTCAGTACTTTTACCATACTAGATTGGTGGCTGCAAGAAGCCAGCTCTGTCTCTTGTTTAGGCTGGAGCCCTTTCTTTCCATCCTTCTCCCTAGTATAATCTCATTAGATTTGGGAGAGATAGATTCTGAGAGATGTCCCCTACTGTCCTAAGTAGAGAGGGAAGGAAAAGGTACACTTTCTTATATATCCCTCCCCATCCCTTAAAGGAGCATCAGAGAACCTTTGAGTTCTAGAAACTTAACTCTAGCACTGTCTTACTGTGGGACATTTGAAAAGCCATTTCTTAAGGTTCTGAGCATGTTTCACTTCTGTGTAAAAGGCAAATAATAATCCTTACAGGGCCCACCTCACAGGATTGTGTAAAGGCTTTGTGCTAGATGATGGAGAGAGAGAATTCCCATGAAGGGTTAAGGATGAAGGATGGAAAACTTTCTCCTGATTTTCCCTAAGATCAAAATGTATAAAGATAGTATCCCTTGTGAAATTTAAAGCTAGGGAGAAACATGTTATTACTATTATTATTAGTTTTCTTTTGATTGTAATATGAATTTGAGAAATCCCTGAGACCATGGCTCTCAGGGAAAAAGTTTAGGGTGGAGGGAAGACTGCAGCTTATCATATTCCTATTCATAATAGGTTTTGTGAAGAGAGAAGATGGGGCACTTACATTCTGTAAGTGGATATTCTATGATATGTTTGTATATTTTCACAGTGTGTGCGTGTGGAATTTGATGTGGAGTTTGAAGGGAGGAAGAAACTAGTGCAGAAGAACAATGTACCATAGGAGTCCCCTTAACTCAAATCTCATCCTTGTATTTACCATAATGGGCCAAGACCCCTATCGCTGAGAGGTCAGACCTGTACCTCTCTGTTGGGATAGGAGATAAAGGACCAGAAAAAGATTCCAGGTCCACATTACTTAGGTCTAGCCTAGATCAGAGAGGAGATCCTCAATGCTACTGCTCCCTCCCCCAATTCCCTCCAAGGACATAAGATACAATTGTAGCAATGGGCTCTATCATAGGAACTCTGAACTAAAGATGCTATATGTTGTATCCTAAAGAGCTCTGAGGTTCCATATTCCAAGGTCTCTTTTAGTTCTGACATTTTATGTTCTAAGGTCTTATTGAGATGGATGAAAAAGGAGGTTGTCAGCTCCATTTTATAATCTGTGGAAGGAACCCTGGAAGGAAGGAGAGGAGAGGAGAGGAGAGGAGAGGAGAGGAGAGGAGAGGAGAGGAGAGGAAGGAAGGAAGGAAGGAAGGAAGGAAGGAAGGAAGGAAGGAAGGAAGGAAGGAAGGAAGGAAGGAAGGAAGGAAGGAAGGAAGGAAGGAAATCAGAGTTTTTCTTTCAGGGACTACCACCACTATATAATTGCTAGAAACCCTTCAGCTCCTCTCCCTTGCAGCATATCAACTGATATTCAAGAGAACAAATGGAGACAGACCAGCAGGAGGGCCTAAGAAAGAGAGGAGGTAGATCCCACTGTGCATCACCATCACCCCCAAAGTGTTAGTGAGAACTCGTCAGCTCTAGTCTCTCAGCATCTGGGCTGATCTTGAAGAGATCTAGAAAAGGGAACCCATAATTCATGCCTCTGACCCAGTGAGCCATTGGGAACTCCACAATCTGATGCATCTAGTTATCCTGTAGAAGAGGGTGGGCTGTGATAAGAAAAAAGCTGTAGTCTGAGAAACCTTTCTAGAATCAGAAAGTCTGAGGTCTAGCCTTGGCTTTGCCACTAATTCAGTTTGCAAGGTTGGAAATCCAACTTTTCCCTAATCAATCTATCAATATCCTTGTGACATCACATGTTTTTCAACCAATGACCCTAAGTTCAAATTAATTTTAAAAGGGCTCATCTATATATTATGATGAAGTTATAGGAAAATTCCTGGATGCTTCGTTTACTCTGTTGCTTCATTGATTGTAGAGAAGGTAGAACTCAGTCCTATTATTATCCTATTCACAATCCCAACAATTAGGGAAAACAGTAGTTTACATTATCAGTCTCCAAACACCAGGTTCTTCATCAATCTAATAATAACTATAGCATCTGAATATATGAAACAGATCATTAAGATAGGGCCCAAGCAGAGGTTAAGACCATTAAAAAAAAAAAAAAAAAAAAAAGCCCTTCTCTAGGTATCTTTTATGCTTGTAAGACTCCTTGGTTCAAACCCCGGGAGCTCTCTGACTAGCTTGATATTTTTGGAGACAGATGCCTCTTGGGGGAAATGTTGAAGAAATAATAATTTTGCCTAAGTATCTCTCCGCATGCTTGGGTTTCTATTTCTGTGGGAGTTGTATGTGCAGAGATGCCTTGGTGCTTTTGGCTAATAGGGATCCATGGAGGGAAAGGGATTAGAATGGTGATTTATTTGCTAGAGAGAACTCCCAGGAAAGGGAAACCCCACTCACAGCACAGGTCCCCTTCCTCCTGCTTTTATAGAATTCCCTAGAACCCTGTAGAAGAGAAATGGCTTTCCAGGATTCCACAGTCAGTATGTATTGAAGGTGGGACTCATGTGTCTCTCCTATGTTTCCCCCTCCTTGGGCAAGATACGTGTATGTGCATGTCTATATGTGTGCATATGTGTGTCTGTACATGTGTAATTGTGTGTGTATTGTGCATTGTGTGCTTGTGTGTATGTGGTGCATGTGTGTACATGTGTGTATTGTGGGCAGGTATGCATTTGTGCATGTGTGTACACTGTATGTATATTATTGGATGTATACCTGGTGTTTTGCATTATGTATGCATGTGTTGTATGTCTGTACATGTGTGTGCACTGTGCATGTGTGTGCACTGCGTGGGGGAGGGTGTTCTGCCTTTGGTCTCTCTGCTAAGCTGTGCCTTTTCTGGCCCAGATGGAGATTTCTCCCCCCTCCTGAGCTTAGCTGCTTTCTGGCCAGTGTGGGGGCCACAGCCATCGGGGAGGAGAGGAGGACAGAAGAGGGAGGGAGTGAACCCAGCAAGATTTCATGCCTGAAGAATGCTGCTCCTCAGGGAGCAGGGAGAGGACCCTTCAGTCCCGGCGGGAAGGAGGAGGGGGTTGTTAGATATTTCAGCCACATTCCAGTTGGAGTTCCCTGAGGGGGGACATACTTGGGTTATCAGAGGGGTGCAGGCGCAGCCACACACACACCCACACCCACACACACATACACACTAGCACCCAAACTCCTGAGCTCTCTGAGGGCCAAAGACAAAACTTCCCCAGCTCCCCCCGGTTATTCCAGGGGACAAAGGGAGCCGGGAGTGTGCCTGCGGAGGAGCCTGGACCGAACATTTGGCTTCCTCCAATGGAGAAGGAGATGGGGGTTAATCACAATGTAACAGATTTAAGGTCTTACTTGGACCCCTCTGGTGAATTCAGAAGCAGACATGGCTAAGGATGCCCCAGGATGGGCTCAAGGAACTCTCCAAGTTGGTGAGACCACGGATGGATCCATTCTGAGTAATGGAAGGAAAGATTTAGGCCAGACAGGAGGAGACCTTTCCTACCAAGGGATGGGGGAGATGAGCTCTCAAAGTCCCTCCTGCCTTGAGTGTTTGTGGTTGCCTGGAGCAACCAGCTGTCCAGAAACATGGGGTGCCTGCAAGTCAGTGCCCTGGGCTTAAGGGAGCATTAGCAGCGGCCGTGGAGAAATTGGGAACTCCTCCATGCCTTCCCAAGCTCTTAGAGCCTGGGTCTGACCCATACACAAGAATATCAGATGCAATCCCTACTAGAAGGGGGCTTGACATTATCTTCCTAATGGATTAATCCCCTTAGTGACCAGATTTCTCATCCCAGGCTGTTTCCAGTGCCAATGACAGCAATATAGCCATAATCAGAGACCTGGGACTCCGCGTCAGGAGACCTGAATTTGGATCTTAGCTTTGTCACCACCCCACTGGATAAGCGATCTCCCCTGATGTGTCTGAGTTTGCCATCCGTGAGATGAAAAGATTGATTGAGCCGGAGAAACCCTTCTAGTACTTTCATCTATGAATCCTGTGAAATTGAGAACTTTTCAAGAACAAGAACAGTAACTCAAACTTCTTTTACATTGGTCCCAGGGCTGGGCACAGAGCCTGTGCTGGAGTAGCCACTTGATAAATGTCAGTTGATTGATGGAAAGATTGACACTCAGTGTCCTGGAAAGAATACACACGGGCCTTGCCGTGATAAGGTCCGGATTAAAGAGGTTGCCTTGCTCCTTATACCTGTGAGCCAGAAAGTCAAGTCATCTTTTGTGAACCTCCACTAGACTAGACAATTTCTAAAGTCCTTTCCTATTCATTCTGGTATGATGGGGTGCCTGGCTGAAGTACCGAGAGTTAAGAGATCTCTCTGTTGTCTAAGGCAAGGTAGGCCGCTCCCCTTGCAACCTGAAATGTCAAGTCTATATTTCCCCTTCTTGAACCAGGAGAGTGTGTGTGTGTGTGTGTGTGTGTGTGTGTGTGTGTGTGTGTGTGTGTGAATCAGGAGGGAGGAAATTGAGAAATAAATTGGGATTGATGTGGAGCTCCTCCCCCGCAGCGGGCCACTCACATGGATAGAGTCAGGGAACAGCAACCCACACCTCTGAGTGGAGGAAGAATGTCAAGGGGAAGGGGTAGACAGTGGGGTGGGCTCTCCACAACACTCCTCCCTGTACCAACATATTTCATTACATAACTCTGACCAGGCCACTAAAAATTGCTTCATCGTTCGGGGCCAGATTTCTTATCTCACCATTTAATAGCCACAGCACAACAAAGAAAGATAGAAAATGGGATTTTTGAAAATAACTGTTAGAGTTAGAAAGATACTTTTGGATGCCATCTATTTCAACCCATTTTACAGAAGAGAAAGCTGAGGCCCTAGGAAGGAAAATGACTTGATCACAGTCATATGGAATACAATGAGTAACAGCTAGGGTTGATTCTCAGAGGATCACATGCTTAACATATATCGGCTCACTTGCCATCTAAAAGAGGGAGTAGCAAGAAGGGAGGGGAAAATTAGAACACAAGGTTTTCTAAGGGTGAATATATTGAAAATAAAAAGCTTTAATTAAAAAAATTTTCTCATGTCTCCAGGAGCCCTTATGTTTACAATGGGCTTTTGATCTATCCCTGTTTCCAAGGATGACTACCTGGATGGCCCTGAATTAGAACTTTTATTTCTTTAGGCCTCTTCTTCATCTGGAAAATGATGGGGATGAAATAAGAGGTTTCAGGTTCCTCTCAGTTCTATGTTCTGTCAGTGGTCCTACGACTGACTTGGAAGTTTCCTAAAGTGTCAAAAATGGAAGCATTAGAGAGAGCTTCATTTTGCCACCTTGGGTTTATTCCTGCTTTTTAAACTTTTGAGCAGAGCCACTGATCCTGCCATACCACTAATAATCATGAAATGGAAAAGCTTCCAAATATACCTCCCCATAGAGGAAATCAAAATGATAATACAGTGCCTGTCATCCTTATAGCTGGATCTGTTGATGCAAGTGTACAGAGAAGGTCTTCGGTAAGCCTATAGAGAGAATTTAGATCCTAATACAATTATGTAGCCATAAAAGTATTTTATCCAACTATCCTTAGAATGTTAAATATACGTGAATAATAGTCGTGACTTGCCTCTGGAGAGTTTCTGAATCCTATCGAAAAAGAAGAATGAGATAATATAAATATATAACTCATAAATCTAGTTTTTATTTAATTATTTATTAATTAGTCATTTTTATTTAGTTAGTTATTATTATCCCTATTTTAAAGATAAAGAAATGGAGACCCAGAGAGGGAAGATTTGAAGCCAGATCTCCCTGATTCCAACCCAGAAGAATTTTCTACTCACTATAGAGACATGATGAGGAAGGTGAGAGAGAGGAGCGGGATTGAGCTGGAAAGCCTCTTGTATGTGAGGGGAGCCTGCCCCGGGGGCTGTGGGAACGAACAGTCTGATGGGAGAGACCAGGTCTCTGGCTGGGGCAAGGGGTGGGGACAGGGAAATGGTCCCTTTGGCTAGACAGTTCTGGGAGGCTTTCTCTTGGGGAGTTTAAAATCAAAGAGCCCAGACATTTGCACATGAAATAACCTGAGAACACTTACAACCCAACATCACCAAGTGTGAATGAGCTGTGCCCCACTTTGCTAAGGCCAGAAGAGGGAGGAGCTGGGTGGGGTTAGTTGGGAAAAGGCTTCCTGGAAGTAAATATTCTGGCCCCAGTTTAATAGGAAGCAAGGGGAGGTGAGAGATGAATGGGCAAAGAGCATTGGCATTTTCATGAATCCTGTGACCCAGAGGGTGACGGAGGGCTCCTGCCCAACCTTCCCCCCTCCCCTCACTGATAGTGACGTCATCAGCACAGCCGGGTGCCTTCAGGCCCAGCTTAGTCAGGGCTAGGAGGGCTGGGGAAAATGCCAGGTGCTGCAGGAAAAGGGTTGAGCAGGAGGGGCCCTGTGCCCTGTGACTCATGGGTGAAGCATCGGCCCCACAGGGCACCCCAGAGGTGCTGGGTTTGGGGATTTGCTGTCAAGGCAGGCCATGTGCACTTAAGAGTGCAGACCAAACATTTAAGCACTCCCTTCAGTCCCAAAGTAGTTCACCCTTTGTTCTAAATGTCAGACCCTGAAAGTAATGGAGTCCAGATTTTCTGAAGTTATGGCTATGGTGGGGTGGAATAAAGTGGTCTTGGTGGAAAGAATACACAGTCTAGAGTCTAGAAAATCCTGGTTTCAAATTCTGGCTTAGAAATTATTAGCTAAATGACCTTGGCTGCTCACTTCCTTTCTCTGATCCTCAATTTCCTTTTCTGCAAAATGGATCCAGTGATCCTTATGTCACCCTCGGAGAACCTAAGAAAGGGTTAAAAAACATTTACACCCCCCCCAACTCAGGACCTATATAGTCTATAATAAGTTTTGCACAAAATAATGAGACCAACCTTGGCTATAGATCTCTACTGAACCACTCTTTTTCTAGGCGCTTTACGAGAGAAAGGAAAAGAAACTGTTGGGCTCCTCAGGAGTTTGCAGTATGATGGGGATATTCACAACGCAAACAGAAAGACTACTACTGGATAAACTTGTGGCTAAGCATCATAGTCAGTGATTCAGCTTCCAAGCACTAGAGAAGCTCAGAGGAAGGGGGGATGATCCCAATAGGCCAGGGTGGCCAGGAAAGACTTCCTGGAAGATGTGGAACTCAATGAGGAAGCACTTCGAAGGATGGAGAAAGGCTGGATTGGGGGGAGAATTAAGGTTATAATTCTAACACCAGGTAAGCTGGTCCCACTTTCAAAAGGTGAGGAGAATAGCTAAAGAGGAAGGCCCAGATCCTCAAGAACTTGGTGATAACAATCATAGATTTGGAAGGGACCTTGGAGAACGTTGACCTAGCATTCAATCCTGTTATTTCACAAATGAAAAAACTGAAGCCCAGAAAAGTCGCGTCAATTGTCCAAAGTCATATAAGTAACAGGCTTCAAACCAGGTGTTCTGACACCAAAAGCATTTTTTCCACTACACCAGACTTATGAGTGTCCCCAACATGACTCTATGCTATAAGAGTGAGAAAGGGAGAAAAAAAAAAAAGAGGAAAAAGAGACTGGGAGAGTATCTGGAACATCTCATAACTCTGATTTGTGCTAGATTATGTTGTTATGATTACAGAAAAGTGTTGGATTTATTCTTTGATCTTTGGAGGCTCAGTGCCAAGGTGACAATGCAGTAATCAAGCACAATTGACAAGATGATGCACAAGCAGGTGCTAAGTTGTACTTAAGTAAGTGGTGAGATGTCTCAGGAAAGAGACAGGTTATCGAGCTGAAGGAGTCAGGGACAGCTTCCTGGAGGAAGTACAACAGGAACCATTGGTAGAATTTTGAGTGAGGAAGAGGGGGGAGATTCTAGGGAACTTGCAAGGATAGAACCTGGACCCAAAGCTATTGCTTCTTGAATGATCCCTTGCATTTGTCTTAAATTATTTCCTTATACCTCAAGATCGCCTTTTATGATGGGAGTAGGGCCTTGAATTTCAATAGAGGATACTTATCACTCTCAAGGAAGACCCTAAGAAGTAGAGCAGAACAGTAGGTACAGATGACCAAGAAGTTTAAGTAAATCAATAGTCTTAAAAACAATTAACTTAGGGAAGAGGTAAGGTCAAGCAGTTTGGAAGGGGATGGTTCTGTCTGGAGGTGATAAACAGTGTGATTCCAGAAGCAGGAGGATGGGTCAGATGACCTTTATAGAGCTCTTTCTCCTTCACCCCACCCTCAGCCATTCATTTCTGAGTTGTCCATTTTCAGTCCTGAGTACTGTTTCTATAGAATTTTGCAGTTTTCTCTCACTTTGCCCCCCTTTTAAATCTTCTTTGATCTGGGGGATAGTGATTCCCTAGGACTTCAGCTGAGGTGGCTCTGCGCCATAGGGTGGAGAAGGTAAGATCTGCAGCAGGTCCAGTCCCAACCCCAACCCCACGGCCACACCCTACACTTGAATTCTTCAGCAGGCACACTGCCATCTGGCAAATGTTGCATCCCCTGTAGGATGGAGAACAACCCAAAATTTCACCCCAGACTCTAGCCTGGAGCTTCCCAGTGTGGCACTATAGATAACCATAGGGTGTGTGATAAGCTATGAATCTATTCATCTATTATATGGGGTCAAACCAGACTTGTGTTTCCTGCAACTGGAATGATTGTGGATCGATATCAGGAGATATTATTTGGATGGTTTTCCCAGGGAGGTTTCTATGGAGCCCTCTACACAATTTATGGGGAGTCTGCTGGCATTTTATTATGTTTGGGGGAGATGGGAGAATGTAACCGACTCTCAGAGGCTGAGACTGAGGGCTGGGTCCAAAATCTGTTGCATGTTTGTTCAACAATCTTTAATTAATACTCATGTCTTTCATTAAACTCATGACTGCTAGATGGGGCATTATCCAAAGATAAAATAAAGTATTCTCTTGGAGAAGGTATAATAATAGGCATACAGATAAATTAATACAAAATAAATGCAAAAGTGAGCCTTGAGTTTCTGGGGGTGATCAGTTGCAGGGCAGGCTAAGTGGGGATCAGTGGCATCCCCTTCCTAAGCAAGCAGGTAGTGGGCAGCTTCAGCAGAAATCATACCTGTCTCTGGTTCCAGTCCTTAGCAAGGGCTAAAATCTTTATGGATTTTTAAATCCCCATGGTCTTAGAAATAGCCCCCACCCTGATGAAAGCTCACCTGAGACCACAACCAAGACATCATCTAGCATCCTCCTCCCTCTGTCTCACATAGTCACATGGAAAGCAGGGGAAGTCCTAGTCCCCATTTCCCCATAATCAAGTGCTTCCGACTTCCATTACTTGGCTCCTTGGCTCCCCAATGCTCTCTTTCCCTCCTCTGTCCTCCCTCCCAATTTCTTCCTTCCCCTTCCCCTCTTTCCATCCTCAGTGTCCCCTTTCCTTTCTTGCTCCTTTGCCATCCTCTTTAACCTGTTGTCTCTGTCCCTCCTTTCTTCTCTGTCCTTTTGTATCTTCTCTTCCCTTCTCATCTTCTACTTTCTTTTCCTTTCCTCTCCTCCTTTGTCTCCATCCTCTCTCTCTTCACATGTTCCTTCCTTTTCCTCACCTCCCATTTTTTTCTCTTCTCTTATATTCCACTTTTTCTCTCCCTCTCTTGGCTCTCCTTCCCGTCTCCTCCCATCCTCTTTAATTCTCCCTCTCTTTCCTCCTTTCCTTTCTTATCCCTCTTTACCTTTCCTATCCTTTTTTATCTCATTCTCTATCTTCCCTTTCTTTCTTTAGCCCTTTCTCCCCTTCTCTTTCCTCCTCTTCCCCTCCCGTCGCTTTTCTTCTCCTTCCCTCCAAGCCTCCCCCCTCCTGAAAACTGTCTTCCCCCTTTTCATTGGCTTTAAATGGGAAAAGTAAATCTGTGCGCCCTACCCCCCGCGAGGGGCTTATGGCCGGGACCTGCCACCAGGGCTGAGAAATGGCTTCTGGCTATTGTGAGCCCGGCTCTCAAGGAGCTTCGCAGGGCCGGGAGGAAGGCGCGGGGGCGGCGGCGGAGGCGGCGGCGGCTGCCCGCCGGGGGAGATGCAGGCGCCGGGGCGCAGCAGCCTCTCCGCGCCGCGGCCGCCGCCTGCCCGCCTGTGCGCTCCCTGCCCGCTCCCCTCCCGCTCCCCGTTGTCAGCAGGCGGCCCGGCCGCCGGGGCCCACTCCGCTTGCCCTATTCAGTCTGATTGGATTAGGGTCAGCGAGACCCCTAATAGTGTCAGGGGTCACCCAGGGCTTTGTGTCGGGGGCGCGGGGGCCTGGGCCCCCCCACCGAGGCGGGCCATGTTGATCAGAGTTTAACACTCCTGGGCCACCTTTGAAGAGAGGGCCCCAGCAGCCTGGTTGCTCTGTGTGTGTGTGTGTGTGTGTGTGTGTGTGTGTGTGTGTGTGTGTCCGTGTGTGTGTGTCCGTGTGTCTGTGTCTGTGTGTGTGTGTGTCCGTGTGTCTGTGTCTGTGTGTGTGTTTGTCCATCCCCCAGCTCTGCACAGACGGAGTGTGCCTAGAAGAGGGGCTGAGGGCTTGTGCCCTGATGTCCTGACCATAACCTCCACGAGACTTCAGCACATGTGGCCATTAGGTTTCAGTTCTTTCTCCCAAAGTACCTTAGAGGTCCAAGTGGTAAAGACTGAAGGAAGCATGTCTAACCTACTTAAGAAAACAAAGTAGTTGTTTAGTGTTTTGGGTTTTTCTTTTTTTTCCAAGGACTTCTTTTGTAAATTTACCTAGGCTAAATCTATTTTATCTGTCCATTAAGGCAGTTCCTCTTTTGCGCCACATTTAGTGTGCTAGAAGCCTTTAAAGTGAAGTTTTGAAGTCATAAACTCCTGGGAGAGAAAGCTGGAAGGGACCTTTAAGGTAATCTTTCCCAATAAAGTAATTAGCTTGGTATAGAAGAAAGCTCCCGGGATTACTTAGGCTCACACATCCTAAGTATCTTAGACTTGCCACGGACTCAAATTGTGGAGTGCAAATAGAAACAGGGCCAACTAATTCATACATAAGGATCCCTGCGGGCCATATTCTGGCTTAGAAAACCACATGTTAACATTATCTATGTTCCATTGTGTTTTCATTTATTTTATTAAATATTTCTCAATTACATTTTCATCTGTCAGCATCTGGGAGTGTTAAAGGTCTTACATTTGAGACTTCTGATCTAGTCCAATCTCTTCTTTTTATAAGGAAGAAAATGAAACCCAGAAAAATGAGGGAGTTTACTCATAATTTAGACTAGTCACTAGTATACATTTCCCCCTTTTCTCTCCTCTCTTTAATTCCAGCAAGTTTTTCAATGATTAAATTTCACTGGAAGTATTAGCTTTGACACCCTGGAATCTCCAAACTTGCAAAAAAAAAAAAAAAAGGAAGGAAGGAAGGAAAGAAAAGAAAGAAAGAGAAAGCAAGAAATCTCTGGTATTTGTCATGTCTTCTCTGAGAACTTGTGTTCAACAGAGCAGAGAGGCCTCAAATCAATCAACAAAGGACCTTAGAACAAGACTATTTCACTCTGTCTCTAGGAAAACAAGCATTTATATAGAAATACTGTAGATCAAGCACTATGCTAAGCACTTTACAAATATCCTATTTAAGGCTCACAACAATTCTGATTCAAAAACCACAGAACTCAAGTGTCTGGGGATGGATTTGAATCCAGATCTTCCACTCCAGGTTCACTGCTCTATCCACTGTGTCATCTAACTACTTTTGGTCAAGAAAATAAATCATTTGGGCTCAGGACCCCCTTTATAAGTTATTAAGGACTTAACAAAAATTTTTGTGTTTATGTGTTATATCTCTTAATAATTAGCATATGAGAAAGTAAACCATTAAAATTTTTAAATATTTATTAATTCATATAACTATAACAGATAAACCCATTATATGTTCAAAGAAATAATACTTTTATGAAAAATTTTAGAAATAAGAGTTTAAATAAAATGTTTT
This sequence comes from Sminthopsis crassicaudata, assembly GCF_048593235.1. Classification (NCBI taxonomy): domain Eukaryota; kingdom Metazoa; phylum Chordata; class Mammalia; order Dasyuromorphia; family Dasyuridae; genus Sminthopsis; species Sminthopsis crassicaudata. The sequence continues at coordinate 665,644,754 of NC_133617.1, forward strand.
AAAATAAAACAACATTTTAAATAAAAATATTTTAAAGTAACCAAAATAACATTTTATGGATAAAATGTATATTACAAAACAAAAATATAGTGAGAAGAATGGTATTGTTTTACATGTTGCAAAATTACATATTACAAATCTCTTTAATATCTGACTTAATAGAAAGCAGCTGGATTCTCATATCTTCATCTGCACTCAATCTGTTGTGATCTGTTATTTTGGTTTAAGTATATGAAGAAAATCTGGCCTCACACAGATATGTAGTTGGAAAAGGGAGGAGTATTTTAATAGGCAAATAATGTCAGTATTATTATGAAAATAGTTTTGACCTCAAGGGTCCCCTTAAAGGGTCTCAGGGACCCTCAGGGGGTCCCTTTGAGAATTGCTGGACTAGATCATCTATAAAACTTAGTCCAGTTCTACAATGCTAGGATTCTGTGAGATTCTATGACACACACCCCCAAGAAGTCTTCTATTCCAGGGTTTGAATGCCAGAAAGTTCCCCTTAACATCTATGCTATAACCAACCTTCTTGTTGCCATCTCCCTCCATATATTTCCTTGGGTTCCAGATTCAGTGAAGATAGAAAACACTGGGTCACTATCTTCCATGCAATCATTCTTCAGAGATTCAGGAATACTATTATTATTAACCTGGTGCTTAACTCTTCCTCACAGAATTTATTTGCCCAATGGTCTCTAGCTAAACTGTGGACTGAAAGGGAATACCTAGAATCAAGGAGATGAATGATCAAAACTCAATGTTTCTTGGTCCTCAAATCCTGAATCTCTAAGTGAGATCTCACCAAAACTCTTAATTTGAATACTTATAAGGCAGGATACTTGGATTTGAGTCTCTCTAAACCCTAGCTTGCCCATCTGCAAAATGGGAGGGGGCATAGATTATATATGTTAGTAGCTGAAGACTCTTTAGCTCTGATGTTTTATGGATCTCCTCTTGGGTAACATTCAGCTCCCTGAGTTTCTAGGGAGATGCTGAACTTTGGGTTCAGAAAGTAATAGCCCCAAATCAAATACCTGCTCAACTAACTGGCTAGTCTTGGGCAATCCCACTTTTCCATCCTGATCCTCAAGTTTCTTTATCTGTTAAAAAAAAAAAAAATCTAACAATTGTACTATTACCTAATTCACAGTTTGTGTGTGTGTGTGTGTGTGTGTGTGTGTGTGTGTGTGTGTGTGTGTATGTGAGTGAGAGAAAGAGAGAAAATCAAAATAAGATATCTCTCTCTCACACACACACACACACAATCTTTATAACCATAAAGAACTATAGAAATGTCCAGGTATTATATTACTATTATCTCATTCTCATTTTTTTGAAAGAGTTCACTATTATTAATGTCATACTTATTATTATTAAAACTGATTAATTCACCCAAAGGGGCCTCACTTTCCTGGTGAAGTTTGCCAGGATCTCAAAAATTTAGATTTAAATCTAACCCAATTTCCACACTGAATTCCTAACCATTTCAAATGGTCTCCTCATTTCCAAGGCTCCTTCAGTTTTTATTCAACAGGGGCCTCCCAGTTAAGTGTCTCTACTCCCAAACCCCTTCTTTGTCAACAAACCCTTAAATGCACAAAGGAGGCTGCTGTTTTCAAGGAATCCTGCAGTGAAGGAGTGTGATAAAGTAGAAAAAGCCATGGGTCTCTTCTCTGCTACTGAACTTTAGGCAAGACTTTAGGCAAATTACATCTCTATCTGTAAAATGTCAGGGTTCAATCAGATAGCCTTTGTGCAGCAGATAGACTTCTGGACTTGGAGTTACAAATACCTTCATTCTAATCCTGCCCCAGACACTTACTAGCTGTATGATACTAAGTCATTTCATCTCTGTCTACCTCAATTTCCTCATCTATAAAATGGGAGTAATAAAAACCAGGGTTGTTGCAAGAATAAATTCAGATATTTATAAAGTCCTTTGCAGATCTTAAAATGCTATGTAAATGCTAGCTATTATTATTCAGGGTATCTTTCTGTGATAAATTCTATGATCTTATGATTCTTAGGTCTTTCTCATTCTGATGTTTTTCTATGTTCTATATTCTAAGGCCCCTTCTAACTCTGATATCCCATGATTATCCTTTAATGATCTAAATAGCCACCTTCTAATTTGTCTATTCAGTAAGTTAGGGTCCCTGGCAGACAGTTTGGCTTTGGCACTGGTCCCCAAAGATAAACATAAATTAAATACACAAAATATATTAAGGAAGGGAAGGAGATTTCTGAGGTATAATGTGGGCCTTATATAAGGCCTTGTATAATTAGGGCCTTAATGTGTTTCTTTCTACAGGAGTCTCCCCAGCAGTGGGGACTATCTCTCCATACTGAGCAAGCAAATGCTTTAGCCAGATTTGTGCTTCCCTGCCTACCTGTGGCCACTCAGACATAAAGGCAGCAAGGAGAATATCTCTGCTTCTAGATTAATTTCTTTACACAGGCTTCAGTGCCTGCAGAGGAAGATGAGGATAATAAGATGTTAGCTAGGGATTCTCACCTTAGAACTAAACCTGTAGGACTCTAACTGGAGGGAAAGCAATATCATTTCAGTTCATATTTGACTGGGGAGGAGGTATTCTCCTACCTTTTTTTTTAGAGGAGCTCTAACCCAGATCCTTGGTACTTACTTGACCTTACTAAATCTAGCTAGAATCAAAAAAACCCAAGTTCAAGTGTAGCCTCAGATATTCCTAACTGTGTGACCCTGGGCAGAGCACTTAATGTTTGCCTGCCTCAATTTCCTCCACTGTAAAAAAGGGATAATTAACAATACCCACTTCCCAGATTTCAATGAGAGCCAAGTGAGATATTTATTAAGACCTTAGCACAGTGCCTGGCACATAGTAGGTGCTCAATAAAAGCTTTTTTTTTTTTTTAATTCCTTTCATTTTTAGTGAGCAGGATAGGGATCTGTTTATGTATAAAGTTAGGTCTCAGTGGCCAGAGTCAAAACAGTCTGAAACCATGGTTGTGGTTTCTCTATGGACAGGATTTGGGCTCAATCAGTGGTCAAGGTCAAGGCTCAGTCTTTGCACTAAATCTAGGTCCACTGTTAAGAGTTCTGTCCCATGGCCAGACTTAGGACTTAATTACTACTCAGGCTTAGGACCAGAGTTGGGGAGTCAGTTGGCTATGGTTACAAGTTTTTCTGTGAAATATAGAAATAGATCTTTTCTGTTTGTAAAACTAGCTGACCTGAACAGAGATCAAATCCATAAACTTGTCCTTATTAATTCAGCTTTTTAACTAAGGGATGCAAATGGCAAATTGGTCTCATCTTGAGCAACTTCACAAAGAATCCAGAATTATCCCTCAGTCTATCAAGATAATGAGGCCCAAACACTTTCTTGTTATGGAACAAAAAAGACTAGTTCTCTGCTTGCAAAGAATTATCAGGCATTGACCTCTCCAATGTGAAGAATTAATCAATCAATCACTAAGCATTTTATGAAGCGCTACTATGTACAGCCACTATTGTGGACACTAAGGATACAAAAACAAAATAACAAGCCATACCTTCATGTATCCTCTGTCTCACAAGAGGATACATACAACATGTACATGGGTAAATGTATACAAAGCATGTACAAAGTAAATGCAAATGAATTTCATTTGAAGGGATTAAGTGGGAAGAGGCAAGAAAAACAAAGGAACCAGGGAATCAAAAGGCTAAATGTCACAAAAGTTTTATTTTTAAAAAGAAGATACGAATTCTAGAGGCAAAGGTAGGGAGGGAATATACATGCATGACACACTTGAGGGATTGACTGTGCAAAGGCATAAAAATGAGAAACAGACTGCCATATATAAGCAAGAAGAGAGGGATGGAGAGAAGTTTAGAAAGGGAAGCTGGATCCATGTTGTTCTGGATGACAAAGTGGATAGAGTGCTGGCTCTGGAATAAGGAGGACTTGAATTCAATCCATGCTCAATAGCTGTGTGACTCTGGGCAAGTCACTTAACCATGTTTGCCTCAGTTTTCTTATATGCAAAATAAGCTGGAGAAGGAAATGGTAAACCACTCCAGTATCCTAGCCAAGAAAACCTCAAATAGAGAGTCAGACATGATTGTAATGACCCAATTACAATAAATTAAATGCTCGATAGTTTGTATGAGAAATAATAGGATACTGCTAGAGCTTTTTAAGTAAGAGAGTAATATGGCTATGATTTAAGATTAATTCGTCAGTCACCAAGTGAAGGATGAATTGGAGACACTTGAAGCAGAGAGACCAAGACATGAAAGTCCAGGTGAAAGCTCATGAGGGCCTAAACTAGAGTATGGCCATGTTGCTGGAGAAAAACTAAAGGATGCAATATCTTGCAGAGGTACCAGGCTAAATGGCCCTTATTCCCAAACCAGTGATGTAAAAAGAAAGGGACTGCCTGACTGTAAGCAGGCACGCAGGCAAACAGGACACGCCCTCAGAAATCCAAAATGCCAAGCCCAGGGTGGAAACCCAAGGGATTAAGGTGTTCTGGGCAGGACAATGATGCTGGTAGGTATGAAATGCCAGACTTCTAGGGCTTCTCTGCGTATTGTGGCCACCAGAGTGGTGGTTTAGGTTCAGCAGGATCCTCAAACACTGCCACCACCTAGGCATCCACATATATACATAGTCAAACTCAGGGCTTTAGAAAGAGCATTTGTTTTTGATGATGCCTAGAGGCAGCAAAGTATAGGAGACAGCGCTCTGAATTTGATTGCTGAGCTATCTTGTTTTGGGCATTTGCTAGCCCTATGACATTGAGCAAATAATTTTTCAATCTCCCTAAGCCTCAGTTTCCCCCTTTGTAAAACAGAGACAACAGTCCATAAAATGACAACTATATGGGCTGGAGTAAGACAAGTGCTTTGTAATTCGTAAAAGGTTAAAGAAATTAGATCTGTTAAATTATTGGTTGTAATTGGTTGTGTGGAAAGATTTGGCTGTGAATCTCAGCTTCACTATCTAAGTGAAGGTAGGCAAGTCACTTCTTCCTGGGCTTATTATCTCTTCTCTCCCAGCTTTTATTTTCCTTTTTTTTCTTTCTTTTTTTTTTTTTTTTTTTTTGTATTAAAGTTTTTTATTTTCAAAACATATGCATGGGTAATTTTCAAAATTCATCCTTGCAAAACCTTGTATTCCAAATTTTTTCCCTCCCTTACTCCACGCCCTACCCTAAACAGCAAGCAATGAAGTATATTACATCCATATTTTCTAACCCCTATTGATATGCCTTCCCTTCAGTTCTAACATTTCATATTCTAAACTTCACTCTAACTGATATTTCAAGTCCTGGATTTGGCATTTGGAATTTCTGAGGGCATGTCCTGCTTAAAGCCAGGCAATCTCTTTCTTTTTAGATCACTGGTTGGGAATAAGGGACATTTAGCATGATGCCTTTGTAAGATATTGAATCCTTTAGCTTTTCTCCAACAACACGACCATACTCTAATTTAGGCCCTCATGAGCCTTGGTCTCTCTGCCTCAAGTGTCTCCAATTCAAAGTTCTAAGCTTTCCTCCATCTCTGTCATTTCATGTTTTAAGCTTCCCTTCAGCTCTGACATTTCATGTCCTAAGCTTCCTTCCAGTTCTGATATTTTATATTCTAAATTTCCTTCTAGCACTAGCTCTAAATCCTACAATCGTATAAAGTTCTGTTGTTCTTATTAAATGATCAGCTTCCTTACCTCAGAGTCACACCCCATCCCTGTAGGATAAGTTCCAACACATCTCGGGAACCACTCAGGAAAGTGACCTAGGAATCAGTGGGGTTGGTTTCATCAAGGAATTGGCCCTTAAAAATAGACAGAAGGCCAAGAAGTCAAACAGACTTCATTCTCCTCCCTTGAACCATACCCCAAGTGGCTGTCTCAGGAGTACTGAGTATGGATCTCTCACCAACCAGAAGAGAGACTCCATGGAACTGGAGGGAACCTGAGAAGCAGAATTCAAGTGATTGAGGATGGAAGGGAGAAGGAAGTGGTGCCCTGGGAAGCCAGCCTGAGATGCTCAAGATGCTTTTCCATCTAGGGAGTCACAGACTGGTTAGGGGAAGGGAGTTCCAGATGACATCTATAAACTACCAAAGCAGGCTTGGGACATTTTACTCAAACCCTAGACCCTAGGACAAGAACCTTCTTAGGGCCTGATTAGGTGATTATTGTAACTCCTCCCACTTCTAGAATGCGCAGAGGTTTACAAGCACTTTGCTCAAACTGCCTTAGGAAGAGGCTACCCTGGTATTGTCAGAAGTATGCTTGATAGAACCTCACATCAATCCTCAGCAACGTGGCTTTAGACAGGTTGCTTGCCCTCATCTAAAAGAAGAGAAAATAATAGGTTTAGAGCTGCAAGATCATCTGGCTCAACTGTCCCCTGCCCCATTTTACAGAGAAGGAAACTGAGGCTTCAAGAGGTCAGATGGTTTGCCTAAAGACAAAGGCAGGATCTGAATCTGAATTCTCTCTCTTAGAATCCATTCTCTTTCTATTCCCCAACAGTGTACATGATTTCTGTGTTTCTTTACAACTTGAAAATCTCTGCTTCCAGGTTTATCATCCGCACACATAGTGGTCCAAACAATCAAGAGCATATTTTCAGCAGTCCTTCTCTCCAGCCATTGACCAGCTCTCTAAAAGGTCTGGGGAGGTGAGAGGGGGAGAGATTTAGACAGGAATTGAACAAGAAGGGAGGGCATGGGTGGGCTTCAGTCTGTACTAATGGAGGGAATCAGATCACAAATCCATAGAAATTTACCTCTGTTTTACAGAGGAGGAAACTAAGGGTCATAAAAAGATGCCGAGTTCAGGACTCTTGAGAACAAGAATTAGTCCAGGAGAAACATGACTGACAAACAGTGAAATTATGCAGGCTTTCATCTTGCTATTGGATGAGAAGTTGTTTGGTTGGTTCTCTCTTAAATTAGAGAGGAAGCATGATATAGGGCATTGCTGTCAAATTCAAATAGAAATGGGACCACTAAATATATGACTTAGAAAAACATATTAATATTATCTGTATTCTGTTGCATTTTTACCTAGTTTCCCTATTACATTTTAATCTGATTTAGCTACACTCAGGGATATTGCTCCATTTGACCCCAAATCTCTGGATCAACCAATCCTAGGCTGTCCTTTTTTTTCCCAAGAGGGAGGGGCCCTGGAGGAGTTATGTACTTGAGAGAGGGCCCCTGAGCTGGGGAGAATTCCTTGATAGTCCATAGAGGAAAGGGACGGGTGAGGGGGAATAGGGTGGAATGGGGCCTACCCCCACCCTGTGAGAGCTGTATCAAGAAAAGTAATACAAGCTCTCCCCAGAACAACTTTCAAAGTCCCAGTCAGAGCTTGTGCCTGGGGCTGGGAGGGGGGCCAAGGTGTGGCCCCATAAGGTCAGGTCTCCTTCTCCTGTTTCCGCGCCTGCCAATGTAGATACTACCTGAAGGGTCTGCTTTTCCTGTTTCCACTGAACCCCTCAGCTGCCAGTTTTCTGGACAGGTGGGTGGGGCTGTCTACCCAAGCCCCATTTGGGTTAATAGGGTGTCAGGGTGGGCTCCTAATAGGTTATTAACTAGCTGTTGTCAGCTGGCTAATTACAGAACATCTCTCAGGGCAGGGTCCCATGACAGAGGCTGATATCATCATTTTTATTGTAGCTCAATCAAAAGCAGGGAGCTACTTTCCGAAGCACAGAAGGCTAGGATTTCCAGAGAACTTGGTGATCATTTGGCCAATCTCCTCATATTATTTTATTTTACTGTGGATTTTTTGTTTGTTGGTTTTATTGATGCCTTTATACCAGTCATTTCCTGATAATACCCTAGACCTCCCTATTCCTCCATGACACAACCTTTCCTCACAGCAGAGATAAACAATTAAGTAAAACTAGCACAGTTGCTTTATCTGGCACATATGCACCATTTCACATACACAGTTTCCTTCCCCCCTCCACCACCCACAAAACGATAGAGAACAAATCAAAAAGCTTGGATAAGGTGATCTAGCACAAAGCCTGGCACATAGTAGGTACTTAATAAATGCTTATTGAAAATTCAGTTCTGCACATATATATTGTACCTAGGATATACTATAAGATATTTAATATGTATGGGAATGTCTGCCATCTAGGGGAGGGGGTGGAGGGAAGGAGGGGGAAAATTCAGAACAGAAGGGAGTACAAGGGATAATGTAAAAAAAAAAAAAAAAAAAAAATATATATATATATATATATATACCTATGCATATGTATTGTCAAAAATGTTATAATTATAAAATTAATGAAAAAAAAAATAAAATCCCTTCTGGTTATATAAATAAATAAATAAGTGAATGAATAAATAAATGCTTGTTGACTTGACCATCTGTTTGACAGCCCAGAGGCCTCTTTTCTGGATCAGAATCCTGATACAGTTTCCTCTGCTCCTTCTCAACATATGGAGGGATATTTCAGTCCCTTATTCAATTTTTCCACCTTTTTCTTTTAGGGGAAAGTGATACTAATCTGGAAGTACTATTAGTTTCTTCCCTATAAATTGAGAGGTTTGTATTAGATAACTTCCTAGCACAGAACCAGCCTCACAATAGGTGCTTAATAAGTGTTTGCTGATGATTTGATTTCACTCCTTCCATTTATTTGCACAGGTCTCCAGTCTACCTTGCCTTCCCCACCTCCCAACCTTCTTCCCCTAACAGCTGAATGTGGACTCTGAATTTTGTCTCCAAAAGTAGATGGATAATCCAGTCCCTAGCAAAGCAGTATGGCATGATAGAAAAAATGAGCTTTTTTCAGGTCAAAGGAACTGGGTTCAAATCCTGCCTCTGCCATTAGCTTTGTGATTCTAGGCAAACTCTTTCCCTCAACCACAGTTTCCTCCTTCTATAAAATAATAATTCTTGAAGTACTGTCTATCTCAAGTTGTAAACTTTGATGCAATACATATTTAGGGGTCAGCCTCCAGACAAGATTAGTGGATAATTCTACAGCCTATCTCTGGTCTGACTTTGATCTTGGGGAGTAGAGGATTTTCCCTGAAGGGAAGGTAGAGTCCATTAGGACTTTGCTCTAGCTATACATCTCAACTAATAGTTACTATGTTTCCATGGGCAAGCCACTCAAGCTCCCTAAGCCTCAGTCTCCTCATCCATAAAATAGGGAGAACAATTTCACACTGCTGTTTCTGAGAAAAGCATTTCATAAACATAAGCGTACTAGAGACATGCAAGTTATTATTATAAACTGTCCCTTTTCAGCGTCACCCTCCTTCATCTACCTCTTCTCTGGAGGTAATTGCTAGGTGTCAGGGAAGCAGAGAGAAAGCTCATCTAGTGAGTAACAGGCCTGAGAGTGCAGACACCTTGGTCCTCAGCCTCACCTGGGGCTCAGGGAGTGTTTCTGGTTAATCATAGCCTATAAACAGCTCTGGCCTTGGACTCAGGAGAGGACTAAGTTCAAATTCTCTCTCAAAGATTTACTAGCTAGGTGACCATGGGCAAGGAATTTAAAGCTCTTTGATACTCAGTCTTCTCATCTATAAAATGGGAGTTTTGATGGCAGAAGTATATACTTCATAAAGATCAAGTATATATATGTGTGTGTGTGTGTGTGTTTATATGTGTGTATACATACATATATATATCCAAATGCACATGTAAATATATATATATATGTATATATATAGAGAGAGTTCCAAAAATCTTAGTGCAAATTTAAGCTTTCTCCCTTTCTCCACCCCTCTCTATGAATATCGCATAATTTAAAATGCTAGATTATAAAACTTACTAATTAATCAATACATTTCTTTTAAAATATATAGATATACTATATAAAAATGTAAGATATAAACATATCAATGTTATATGATATATAAGTATACAATATAAAATCATTTTCAAACTTTATTACATACAATATCCTAAAAGTTTTAAGTTTTAAAAACTTTAAAAGTATAAATATTACAAACTTACAAAAAAAACATCCTTTGAAGGTTAATTATTTTTGAAGGCCTGCTGCCATCCTTATCACTGTTATCTTGTTTTGGATTCAAATAGTCCCAAGACAAGTTATTATCCTTTGATTATTATCATCTTGTTCTCCTATTTTAAACATGAATCTCCAACAGAAATGGTTCTAAGAAAAGTCACCATCTTCTATTATTCTGTGATACTTAATGTTCTAAGGATTATTGCACAGGTGGAAAAAACAACTGCTTTTCATGGTTGAGTCAAAGCTTATCCTCTTGAGGCTGACTGAAAGCATCTTTGGTACCAATCAATGGAGCAGTATTTATTGATGTGTCAGATACTGTGCTAAGCATTGGAGTATCACTCCAGTAACAGAGAGAACCATAGAGATGAAGTGTCCCTCATTCTATTTTATAGGATTTTGATCTCCTATGAGAGGTCTCTGTATTTTGAAAGGTTTTCATTGCTGGGAGCTTGGAGATTGCGAGTGTTGAGGATGACAAGTTCTAAGAAAACATTGTTCTTAAATTGTTACGGATCAACATTATATCCAAGTGATGGTGGGCAAACAGCATAGTCTGTGATCATGGCTTGACTCTTATACAGTTAATTGGTTGTGTTCTCGAGGGAGAATTAAGATATATATTGAGATTTGACATCTATCCCTGAAATTTGGCATCTAGTACAACACCTTGCCCATAGTAAAGACCTGATAAATGTTTGTTGAATTGATTATGAAGAGAGAGAATGATGATCTGTTTTCTCATTTCTGTAACAGCTTAAGGAAGTGATTCTCAAAGTATGATTGGGTCCCCAGGATCCTTTCAGAAGGCCCAGGAGGTCAAAATTAATTTCATCATAATATTGAGACATTTTTATTTTAATATGGTAAAATACTAATAGATATAATTCATGTAAATAAAAACTTTTTGAGGAAAACAATATTTTTAAAGAGTATGAAGTGATCCAAAGACTTAAAATCTTGAGAACTACTGGTTTAAGATTATACCAGCTTCTAGCACAATACTTTACACTTAGTAGATACTAAAATGTTTATTGAATTAATTATATTAAGGGGAATAGCAATAATTTCTCTTGTTTCTATTACACTTTAAAATTTATCCCACGCACCAGCACAATTCCTTACACATAATAAGTTTGTATGTTTGTCTGTAGAATTGAATGTTTAGAAGAACTATGAAGTTGCTTCCATTTCTATAAGGTTTACAAAGGGAATCTACAACATGTAGCTGTAGCTACCAAATTTTATCTTGCTAGGTATTCAGTAGGTCCTAAATCCTTACAATTTGGCATCTAGATAATAAAGTAGATAAGGGTGCTAGAGTCAGGAAGAGGTTTCTTGAATTCAGATCCACGCTCAGACATTTGAAATAGAAATGGGAGAATCTGAAAGAGGGGAAGGTTTGGGATGGCCAGAGGCTGACCTTGCTTTGGGATAATACAAGTCTGAGATGCCAATGGGACATTCAGGTCTGGGCAGCTAGTGATATGGGGCAGGAGTTAAAAGGAAAGATAGAAGGTTGGTTACATAGAATTGGGAATCATTTATTTATTAGCTGTGTGACTCTCAATAAGTCATTTAACCTGCCTCAGTTTCCTCAACTATAAAATGAATTGGAGAAGTAAATTGCAAATCACTCTAGTGTCTTTGCCAAGGAATCCCAAATGGGATAACAAAGTTGGACATGAATGAAAAACAACTGACCAACAAAAAATGCTCACAACCTGTAGCAATTTGTTACACACATGTTTATTCTGACATTTCTTTGCTTTTTTGAGAGAGATGGTGAAGTTCTGGCCAACCAAATGGTGACTTCTCCAGAAACTTTGCCCTAATCTATCCTAGTAATAAGACCTGCCTTGTAGACCTGCCCCTTGGTTCCTATATGTGGATATTCCAAGGCTCTTCAGTTTGAGGAAGGAAGTAAGGAGCCAGTCTCCTAGGCAGCCTTAAAGAATTGCTAGGGGATTCCTTCATCTTCTGGTTAGTTTGTGGTGTCAAGATTAAACTATGCTGTCACAGGACCCTACTCTGGAGTCCTTCACTTAGGTTCTAGTCATGAAATTCATTTATCCTGGGATATTGTGGGTTACAGTTACCACTCTTTGTGGCCTGTGTCTTTAATTGATGGTGAAGACTGGGACCTTGTCTTAAATAGGCTTTGGATCTACTATTGTGGTCATTGTTCATCCTTTGTTCTTGAAGAAGACCAATATATCATGGGGAATATCTTAATTTGGATTTAAATGAGGCAGAGCTGCAAAAATGTCACCAGCCTCACTCTTCCAGAGTCATCTATATCCAGTGGTAAGACAAAAGCCAAGACAACTAATGATGGCTCAGGATGCATTGACCTTGGTCATTCTAAATTAAGGTCTCTTCAGGTCTCTTTGTCTGGGGCACTACCCATTCAGTGACTAAATGTTGGGTAAGACAAAATTATCAGTCAGGGAGGGAAAAGACCCCCAAAGTTTATGGCCAGAACAGAAAAGTTTGATCCACTTTAACACTTAGTACACAGCAGGCATTTAATAAGTGTTTGTCAATAATAGTGATGTACAGGACCAGTCAGATATTCTGACTGAATAATCATGTTCCTCTCCCCACAGATCTGGGGGTCCTTGTTCTGGACCTTTCTGGACCTCCCTATAACAATAGCTAATATGTGGCAGGCACTGTGTAAAGCACCAAAATGTGATATAAATGCCATTATTGTCCCTGTTTTAGTGATGGAGAATACTAAGGTCAGGTGATTTGCCCAGGATCACACAACTTATAAGTGTTGGAAGCCAAATTGGAATTTGTCTTCTCAATCCTGGGCCTGATCCTCTATCCACTGCACCACGTAGCTGCCCGTCTTTCCTTTGCTGAGTTCGACTACTCTCATGAGTTCAATGATCATGTCTATACAGATGATTCCCAATTCTATATAGACAACCTTCTATCTTTCCTCTTAACTCCTGCCCCATATCACTAGCTGCCCCGACCTGAATGTGCCATTGGCATCTCAGACTTGTATTGTCCAAAAGCAAGGTCAGCCTCTCTCTCTCCTGGCCATCCCAAAGCCTCCCCTCCTCCAGATTCTCCCATTTCTATTTCAAAGGTCATTCCAACCTCCCTAGGGACAGGGACTATCACTTTTGCAGGGAGAAGCTGTCTGTATCCCCAGCACTTAGCACAGTGCCTTGCCTAAAGTGGGTAGATGTTCGTTAAATTGAATGTATTGAGGAAGTATAATAAGCATTGTTTCCATTTCTCCAAAAGTTTAGGGCCACAAAGCATTTTCCCTCCAAACAAAGTCAATGACTGTCAGAGATATCTAAGAAGAGATGTTTAAGGTACTTGGGTGAGCTAGGATTCCATGACAAGTTATTATCCCTATTTTAAAGGTCTCAAAAGGTGAAATAATTTGCCCGAGGTTATCTAAGATTGTTAAGTGTTAGGTCTCTTTTCATCACATCCCATTGGTGAATGAGGGGCTCCCCCAACCCACAGCCTTCTGCACTTTGCCCAGGGACCATCCTCCTTTTATCCATGGCCTGGAATGCTGCCCATTCTATTGCCTTGTTTGGGTTGGACCAAACAAAAGGATCATAGACCTGGATCTTAGAGGTCATCCAGCTCAGCCTACTTACTTTACAGAGGAAGAGATTAAAGGAGGAAGGAGGAAAAGGAGAGATAGTCTCTGTTGCTAAATACACTTATGGAAATTGCCTGAGAAGGAAGGCATGTTGCTTGGGGTGGGGAGGAAAAAGAGCATCCCATAGTAAGGGCGGTACCAACCAAGGGGCAGGGAGCACCCATAACAAGCCTCCTACATCATCTTTTAGCCTCGAGTGGGTGGGAATGAGGGTTGGTGGCTGGGTAGCTCCCACCCCTCCTGAACTGTGTAAAGAGTCTGGGGACTGAGAGACTCACACCACCCAGGGGTGTTCCCCCTCTAGGTTGATTGGGTGGAGTCTCCCTCCTATCCAAGGGATTTAGATGGAATGATTAACTTGCTTTCCCCTCCCTACTGATGTTGTGAGTTCACTAGGGGATGGTGTGTGGGATGTCTTGACCCAGGACATTATAGCTAATGTACCCTTCTTCTCTGGAAGGACAAGGGGATGCCAAGAGCTGGGGATGGTGCTAGGACAAGAAACAGTTATGGCCCTTGCTTCTCTGCACCAAAGGGCCTCTAAGATTCCTTCTAGCCCTGGCTCTTAAGATCCCTCACCATGATTTAACTCAGGAGAGAGTAAGATGAGTAACTTCCAGAAGAGAGATGTACTGGGGCAGGTTTGGGGAAGGTGTGGCTTTAAGGAGTCTCTCAATTGCCTGTGGCGTGTGGTAAGAAGAACCCTAAGCCCAAAGGCAGGACACTCCAACTTAGCAATGGCCAGAGACAAGGCCATGAATGAGATGGCCCCAAGCAAGGCTGGCCCAAGGGGAGGACTCTCCCATCTGGGCTTCTCATTTCAATCTCAGAGATTCTTTTCAACATTTCAGCCCAATCTTCACTGGCTTTCTCCAGCTTAATTTAAAAAGTTCAGACTCCATCTCTACCCTATATAATCTAATTTTCCAGCCTTATCTACTCTTTTTCTCCTACTTTTCCTTCTCCCTGGCCCCTCCTCTTCACACATACACTTTGTGCTTCAGCCAAACTGGACACTTTGAATATACCTTCTGTCTCCAACCTAACCCCTAACCCTATTGCCTTTCCTAAGCCTATTTTCTATGAGCAGAATGTCCTCCCTCTCCTTTTTTGTCTACTGAACTTTTAACTGATCTAACTCTAATAAACTCGCTTCCTCCATGGAACCTTTCCCTTTGGATCACATATAGTACTAGATTTTTTCCTGTCTGGATGTACTTATCAGATGATGTTGTATATTGTATTACTGTGTTTGTATATTATCCCACTACTAGACTTTTAGCTCCCCAAAGGAAAGAACACTAAACAGGGAGGTAAGAGTCCTGGATTCAAATCCAGATCCTGCCACTTACCTATGCAACCTTACAGACGTTATCTCTCATCCCAGGCCTCTGTTTCCTTATTAGTTAAAGGAACGAATTGGATTGAATGAGCTCCTACCCCCCTTCCACCTCTCAGTGTTCATCCTATAGATTATTGAGCTTGACATTTCCCTCCAGAACCTAACCACCTAATAAAGCTTTGTATAGTATAGGCACTTAATAAATGTTCACTGCTGGATTGGGAGGGGGACAAGGAGAACCAGCTCTGCCACTTGGATTAAATCAAGCATCTAGACTTCAATTTCCTCAACTATAAAGGGAAAGTAACCTGACATGACTTCCAAGGCCCCTTCTAGCTTGAGATCTATGATCCTCTAAATGTTGGGAATACTGCTCGCACTGCTACCTGTTCCATCCCCCAATTATTTCCTATTTTCTATGTATTTATTTTAGTGGGATTAGTGATCAAGGTTAAAATTTTTTAGAACATGTCATCATTCACGTACAATGATTCCATTCTTCAAATAACACACACACACACACACACACACACACACACCCCACACACACCTTCCCCCATCTCATCATTTGGTCACTAGCCAGCCAAATTCAATTTGGTCCAGTTCCCTTTATATGGGAAGGTGACTATGAAAGTACTGAGGGTCAGTTTCAAGGTTTCTGGACTAAACCTATGAAGAGTCTCTCCTGGAACCCTTTCTTCCAAGCATCATATCCCCATTCACTATAGCCTCAGGTCCCAAGAAAACACTCTTTTCTCAGAATCTCTTTTCTTTTCCAAACCTTTTTCTCAATAGCCTCCAGGATTTTGGAAATCCCGGTGAAGTCAGAGCCTGGTTATAAGAATAAGGCACATTTCAGAGGTACTCAATTCCTTCCAGTGATATTTAAAGATTAGCACATCCTCTGAGCAGCCAATTCAACTGAACAAATATTTATAAAGTGGTGTTTATAGGCAAATCTCTGTATGAGGCACTGGGAATACAAAGACACGCCCTGCTCTCTCATCTTTTGAGCTGAAAAGGTCTCTTTAGATCTCTAGGTTTCCCTTTCTTCTTCTGCAAAATGGTGGCTTTGAACCAGATGGAATCTAAGGTCCCAGTAAGAGTCCATCACTGTCTCTTCTGTTTCTTTCTTAGTGTCATCTAGCATCACATTCGTTGCTTTGGTTACCATATCACAGTGTTGAATTTTATTGAGTTTATAATTCATTAAAACACAGAATTCCCTCCCCTTCTCCCCACCCCAGACAAACTGCTGTCTGGCCACAACTCCCCTCTTTGTTTACTTAAGAAAGTGAGATTCTCAGTTGTAGGAGCTTACATTTGTCCCCATTAAAATTCACCTCACAGGATCAGAACAGTATTCTAAACTGTCAAGATCTTTTTAGATCCAAACTTTGTCATCCAATCCTTCCCAGTTAGATCACCTGCAAACTCAATAGTCATATTATCTTTATACCAAGTGTCAACAAAATTCAAAGCAGCACAGAGCCAACAATAAATTCCCTGGGGGATGCCATTAGGGACTTACAGGTTGACTTTCAGCCACTAATGACTAATGTTGTTGGGATGGCATGGCCTAATAGATGCCATGCTCAGTTTAAAGTCTGAAAGAATCAAAGACCTCAATACCCCCAGTGGTGGGGGTAGATAGCCCACAGCAAATTACCAACACCGGATGCTATATAAAAAAAGTGGAATAAGAAGGGTTATTTGTAAGAATATGTATGACTAAAAGGGAGGTTAAGAAAGTATCTGATGATTGTATAAATGTGTATACATATATTTTAACATGTTTAGCATAGATTACTTGCCATCTGGGGAAGGGGTGGGAATTTGGAACATAAGACTTTGCAAGGGTCAATGTTGAAAAAGTATCCATACATGTGTTTTAATTTTTTAAAAAGTATCTGAACAATCCAAGTACCATACTAGTGGCTATGAACTATTAAATGGTCTAGAGTAGGGTTTTACCATGATATGGGGGGGAAAGAGTGTTGGATTTGAAGCCAGAGAACATGGGTTCTAATTCTGGTTCTGCCATCTGCTACCGCTTTGATTTTAGGCAAGTCCCTTAATCTCTTTGGGCCTCAGTTTCCTTACCTGTAAAAAATGAGAGGCATTGACTATAGCTTTCTAAGGCTTCCTCTAAATTTGTGATTCTTCCAATATATTGGTTAGATTCCCTTTGGAGGATTTTTTGGAAAATATAGGCAAGAATAGCATGGGTTAAGAAGGTCTCAGTGAACTACAATTTCTAATAGTGGAGGGAAGAATCACATTTATGAGGTCACAGATTCTTTGAAATATTAAAGTCTTACAGGGAGAAAGAATTTTAGACTCCAACTCCCTCCCCTACCCAATGCAGGAATTGCTTTAAGAGTACTTCTGACATCTCCCTCTTTGCCCCTATATCTCCAGAGATAGAGAGTGTTTCCTTATTGGAAAGCCCTCTCTGTTATAAAGTTTTTTCCTGTATATAGAGCAAAGTTATCATCCGACTTTGACTTCTTGATCTAAACCTTCTTTCAAACAACCATCATTCCTGGGATGTTCCCTCACTTCACCTGGCTTACTGGCCCCCAGTTCATTCAATCAATGCTCATAGGAGTTCGATCCCTTTCTCCTTAATATTTTGCTTCCTTTGGATACTACGGAATTCACCTATTTGCAGGCCCTGGATTTCAACTTGGGTGGGTTAAGTTTGAATGTATGTGTGTGTGTGGTTCGAGTGGGGGGTGGGGTGAAGGTTGGGAAGGAAAATTTGAAAGCAAGAGAAGGAAAAAACAGCTTCTCAACTCTCTTCCTCTTTGTACGTTGCTCCTTTCCCTCCAGTGCTGCCATTTACCCTGCACCCTCCAAAAAGGATCGCTCCGCGGTTAGTCTGCCTTCCCACCTGTCCATCTGCCCTGGCTATCACTATGGCCTGGAGCCTGCCCAAAAAATGAGGAGGAGGAGCTGGCGGGGAGGGAGGAGGAGGGGAAAGGGAGGGGAGGGGGTCTGGCCTTAGTGTCCCCAAATCCAGGTTGTGACCCTCGACCCCCGACCCCCGGGACGAGAAATTGTTGCCACTCGGGCCCCTGTTTTTGGGCTGGCCGCCTGCCTCCCTCCCTCCCCGGTATATCATTAACCGGCCGCCGAGGGGGGGGCGCTGTAAAAGGGGCTGAGGGGAGACCTCGGCCCGCGCCCCGCTGGGGCCGGCTCGGAGCACAATATCCCAGTGACGACGAGATTAAGCGAAAGAGAAAAGTGAAAATGCTGTTCGCGATTCACACGCCCTTTAGATTGTTTTATTAAACCATTTCAATAGGGATTTCCCCTCGCGCCCGACCGCCGAGCGGGGCCAATGCATATTTGCAGGTTGCTATGACTTACTTGCTCCAGCCTAATCACCGGAGAGGGGAAAATTCATATAAAATATCTGGGCCCATTGTGGGCCTAACGCGGCGTGACAGTGCCCTCACAAAGGCAAGATTCATCAGCCCCAGCAGGTAATAAGGACGATTTGCCATCCCAACTGGGCGGTGGTGGGGGGGAGCGGGCAGCAACAATCCGCCCACTGAAGCCCACATTCCTCTCTCAGGTGGCTTTGTCCCCAGAGTTGCTCCTGATTACAAAATACAATCTCGCTTCTTCCCTCCCCCCTCTTCCCCAAGGGCTCCCCCCCCCCTTCAACTCAGCCCATTCTGGCTCCCTCCTCCACCCCTGTCTTGCCCTAAGGAGGTTGGGTATTACTTAAGAGGGGGATTATTTAAAGGCAGAAGAAACACATCTGATTCTGACCCCTTTAGTAACAGTTGGGACCCTGATGGTCACCTGGAAATCAGGAGGCCATTGGCTAGAGGGAGCCCCAGGAAAGGGGGATAGGCTTCTAAAAAGGTAAGGCAGCGAGCAAGACTGCTGGACCAGGTATCAGGGCAACTGAATGACAGTGCCAGCTCTGCCCCTGGTTTGTGGTGTGATCCTAAATAAGTCACGGCCTCTTTTATTTTCATAGCCTCAAGGAATCCCAGAGTTGGAAAGGATCCCAGAGGTCATCAGCTTTGACCCTTAATCAAAATATGTGTCTCTCCTACCACATTCCTTAATTCAATTCAGTTCAACAAGCATTTATTAAGTCCCTACTACGAGTCTTTATAACTAGGGTTATAAGGACAAAAGCAAAAAACAATACCTCCTTTTAAAAACGGAATCAGACCAGATGCTCCCCAGAGTCCCCTCAGATTCTTATATTTGAGATTTCTAGTGCTGGTTGCCTATTCATCCCATTGGAAAAACCATTCCCAGGCAGATAGTGCCTGAGTTTTGGTCTGGACCTGGTGAATCCTCTTTTCCACATCTGTCAAGTAGGAAGAATAACTTCCCTCTTTGGCCCGTAGTGAGGTTCCCACAAGATCTGGAATGGAAAAGGGTATTGAAAACTGGGAATTTGATGGAGTTTTAAGTCCCATTTGAGGAACCAGCATGAATTATTTCTTATCCACATTTTCTTTAGCTGATATTTCCCTGGATACATGAGAATTAATAGTATTTTCTTTTTAGAACTCTAATTATGTGTGTGATTGTAATTTATAACTTGCATAATTAATCTAGCCCCAACTCCTGTCTGTGGTATGAACTCCCATTGACTACAGATCTGACAGTAAGTTCTGTCAGTAGAGAAAAACTTCTGGTGATAGAAGAGACTTTTAGAAAGAATGCCTTCAGGATGATCATATGTAGATGTTTCTTCAGGCTTTAAAGATTACAAAGGACTTTATGCTCTGTGACAAAGATGGTACAAAAACTATTATTCCTATTTTCTTGATGAAAAAACTGAGGAAGGATCAGTGATTTCTTCAAGAAGACAGCTTCTTGACCAGGAAATTTTCATTGGCTCTACCAGTACCACCACCCAGAATTTAGGGTATTCTGATTTCCTTCTACTTTTGAACAACTCCAGTGGTTTGGAATCTTTTCCTATAATTGAACTATAATCTACCTCCCTCTAACTTCCCTTCCTCTCACACCCCATGACCAACCAGCTTGCCTCCTTTTCCATCCAGTCATCATTTGAAGGGTATCCTCTGCGTAGTTCTGCCTTGGCGAGAGGTCACAGCCTGCTCTACCTACCACATGCCTCTCCATTATCTCTGAAGGATTTCTGTAGCAATCCATGACTCAAAAGCAGAACATCTACATTAGAAAGATGAGCCTTTGTTTCAGGGAGAGATTAAAGAATTAGTAGCAATTATCAGTCAAAACTGACACCATACTTTGATTAGGTGGCAGAAGGGAATAATTATACACCAAACTTTGATATCTGCATAGAACCTTCCTCCCAATACTCTGGAAAATGAGGTAATTGAACTAAATGGCCTCTAAGACCCTCTCAAAGCTCTATAATGCTATGATGCCTATTTTACAAACAAACAAACAAAAAAAAAAAAAAACAACAAACTGAGGCACAAAGAGGGGAACTTGTTATAGTGTCTGAGAATTGAAACCTGGGTTTCCAAACATGGGTCTAGCACCTGGGGAGACAGAATACAGCTCAATATAAGAACAATCTCCTTAACAATAACAGCCATACAGAAAGGTAATGTACTACATCAGGAAATAAAAAAGGCTTCTAGCTAAAGCACCCTCAGGTTTACAAAACAGTCTCCTCACATACTTCATACTCAGTCATTTTAAAACTGGAGTCTATAATTCATTGTCCCCTATCCTGACCTTCGACTGTTTCTGGCTTGCAGATCCCCATCTTCAGGTCATCCCCAAAACTAGATATCTGTACCACCTTCTATAGGAAGCCTTGCCTTCCCTTTGTCAATTATTTTCAGTTTATCCTGTAGGCATCTTGTTTGTACATTGTCATTTATTTGTATGTGATCTCCCCCGTTTGTCTGCAAATTTCTTGATCCTCACAGACTTTTCCTTGTATCCTTAGTGCTTAGGACAATGCCTGGCACATAGTAGGTGCTAAGTGTTTACTGACTGGCCAGCTAACTGGTCCTGCTCCAGAGCTGCTGAGCACTGCTGAAGAAAGTCATAGGTTCATAGATTTTGAAATGATCTTAGAGATCCTAGGGCTCAAACTCCTCATTTTACAGATGAGGAAACTGAGGCTCAGAATAGGAAATTACCAAAGTAATATAGTTAAGTGGTAGAATCAGAATCCACTCCATGTCCATGACAAATTATCTCATCTGAATCCTCACTGCTACCTGACAGTCCTTCTAATCTGTTTTGATTCCATTAGTTTATTCCCCAAACCAATTATTCCAGACTTTTCTATCCAACCTGGCTGTCATCTAGACTGATGACTGATAATTCATCAAAATTGAAGTTAATTATCTTCCCTTCCCTTCCCCCAAATCTGCTTCTCCTAACTTCATTTTTTCTGTCTATAGCAGCTTAATACTTCCCTTCTCCCATTTCGTATCTTTAGGATTCTCTTTCACCCTTCTCAATCTCTCATCTTTCACATATCCAGTGCTAGCAAATACATTTATATAACTTCTGTTCATTCCCAGGGGGAAGTTGAGTGGTACAGTGAATAAAGCGCTGAGCTTGGAATCAAGAAGAATCATCTTCCTGAGTTCAAATCCAGCCTCAGACCACTTACTAGCTATGTGACCCTGAGCAAGTCACTTTATTTCACTTCACCTCAGTTCTTGCATCTGTAAAATGAGCTGCAGAAAAAAATGACAAATCATTCTAGTATCTTTGCTAAGAAAATCCTAATTGGGCTCATAGAGCCATAGATGAGCTCATAGAGCCCATTTGACTCTCTTAGAGAGTCAGACATGACTGAACAACTCATTCCCACTGCACCATTGTGGTGTTCCTATTACTAGGAGATTAAACTATTGCAATGATATCCTAGTAAGTCTTCTGGTCTCCCTACTCTAAACCATTCTTTATACTACCAGCAGAATAATCTTTCACATGCATAAATCTAATCACTCTCTATTTCCCTATAGCTCCCTATTGTCTAAAGGTCAAACTCTTTCCCTTGCCATTCGAAGCCTTTTATGGCTTGGTACCATCTTACTTTTCCAGTCCTTATCTTCCCCAGCTAAACCAGACTACTTCTTAGTACCAGCATCCTTCTTTTCTTCATCTACTGAATTCCTACCCATTCTTTAAAGGCTCAATGTTGTATTCTCCATGAATTTTCCAATCTCATCACATAACTGCCCCATCCAAGAATAATTTTCCTTCTCTTATAAAACATTTCATTTACATTTCTCTAATTTATTCACCATGTATTATGATTGTTTGTGTCTTATCATTCTATTAGACTATAAGCTCCCTGAAGGCAGGAACCATACCTTATTCAAACCTTCTATGTATCCCAGTCATTATATTATTATAACAACCCTATGAAGGAGATATTACTATTCTTATTTTACAGATGAGAAAGCTGGGAGTCAGGGAAATTTAAAAAAAAAAACTTGCTCCAAGCCACTTTTTTTTTTTTTTTTTTTTTTTTTTTTTTTGGCAGAACCAGGATTCCATCCAGGGTTTCCTGCCTGGAGTCTGAGAGCCAGGACATCATCAGTAAAGGTCTCCATGGTTGTTCCATGGTAAATTCCAGAGACACTAGCCAAACTGGATGAGAATGAAAGACTTCCATTCTCCCCATTCTCTAAGGTTAGGGTAGATTGATATTCAGAGGCACACAGGATATTGAGGGGAGAATACATCTAGCTAGCCTCTTTGGTTGATTGGTTGGTTGTGTTTCTTTCTTTAAAAAAAAAAAATTAATGGAAACTAACTGTGAAATAAAAGAGCTAACACACTCCAGAAGCTTTTGTTCTAATTGGGGAGAATAAAAATACATCCAAATACATTTGAGCCAATGAATAGATATGAATACCAACAAAATTGAATGGTAATAAAAGAATAATATACCCGACAAGATTAGTTAGTTAATATTTTAAGGAGGAAATGACTATTTTCAAAACTCAACCTAAAAGAAAGGGGAGATTACTCATTACAGTTATTTCATAAATCTACAGGTTTAGATTCTGAAGGGATTTCAGAAGGCATCTGGTTCAATAGTACCAAACTCAAAGAGAAATTGGGGGCCAGTAAGCCAAACAGGAGGATATCTATGGACATACATTGATTTTGAAATTCATCTATTAACATTATCTGTGTTTGGTTATACTTTGATTTTGTTAAATACATCCCAATTGCTTTTTTATTTGGTTCAGGCTTCCCTTGTACACTAGGCTAGGTGCTTGATCACCAATCTCGACAACCTCCTCATTTTACAAATGAGGAAATTGAGATCCAGAGAGATTAAATGTCTTGGCCAGATTCATAGGAGCATTGAAGTGACATGAGTAGTAGCTGAAACTAGATCTTCTGATTCCAGAGCCAGTGTTTTTCCATTGTACCATGAAACTTCCTGTGCCTGTCTTATATCCACCTCTAAAATATAAGCTTATAGATAGTATCCAGGAGACCTACAACTACAGGGATGGAAGGGAGTTCCTAGTTCATTTAATGTAGTTGTAAACAGTTAATGTCCTCTGTGGCATCCCCAAATAGTAAGTAGTTTCCAACTAAAGGACTATATTTCTTTATGATGACTGAATGGAAAACTATTTATTAAATGCTACTATAGGGATTGGAGATACAAAGATAAAAGTGACATAGTCCCTCCCTTAAAGAGCTTACATTCTAATAGGGGAGAGAACACATGCTGAGGAATCACAAAGATAGTAAATGGAATCATAGGGCAGTCAACTATAAGCTCTGTGATCAATTCGATCACTTAGGTAAAAACCTAAGGCTGTCTATATAGATCATCCTAATTATTGTTGTTCAGTCATTTTCAATCATGTCTGACTATTTCGTGTTTTCATTTGGGATTTTCTTGGAATAGACATTGGAATGGTTTATCATTTCTTTCTCTGGATCATTTTACATAACAGGAAACTGAAGTAAACAGGGTTAAGTATTTGCCCAAAATCACACAGCTAATAAGTATCTGAAGTCAGATTTGCATTTGGAAAGATGAATCTTCTTGACTTCAATCTTGGCGCACTCTATCTGCTGCCATTTAGCTGCCTGATCATCTCAGTACCAAACCTCTACTTGAGTATCAGTAGTAACAGGGAACTCACTATCTTTTAAAGCAGCCCATTCCATTGTGTGAGAGTTCAAAGTGTTAGGAGGTTCAATGGGCAACATTTTAATCTGGAAGCTTTCCCAGAGGGCAGATGTTTCTCCTGAATAAGCAGTTGATATTTTCTCCCCTTAAACCCTGTGAAGGGTAAAGCATAGTCTTTGTCTAATCCTGGGGCTCCTTTGGATTTTAGACTTATGCAATACCTGGGAATGATTCTGAACTCATCATCCAGGACTGTCCCATCAGCAAAATTAGGGTAGAGGTGAAGTTTACCTTTGTCACCCTCCTACCCCACCCTCCTCCTCATCCCATCTCCCCACCCTTGCCCTTCCTGTCTTTGAGTCAGCTAATCCCTGCCAAGAGATGGGAAACCCAGAATGATATCAAAGAATAACCTTCCTTCTATTTTAGAGTTTACAGGTGAGAGAGCCCCAGAAGTTATCTAATGTACACTCCTCACTTAATGGATGCAGAAATTTAGGCCCAAAAAAGGTTCATTTGACTTGCTAAAGATAAGAGAGGTAATAATTAAGTGAATCAATCCACTAGCAGTTTTAAATACCTACAATGTGCAAGGCACTGTGCTAAGTACTAACGGAAAAAGAAAAAAAACAAAAATCAGTCCTGTTCTCAAGAAGCTTACAATTTAATGAGGAAAACAACATGCAAATAATTATAGATAAATGAGATAAATTGGAAATAGCAGAGGGATGGCATTAGAATTAAAGGGAGTCAGGAAAGGCTTCTCATGGAAGCTAGGACTTCATAGAAACTGAGAGAAGAGAGTGAAAATCCCCAGAGATGGAAGAGGAAGTATTTGTTTGAGGAACATAAAGAGCATATGAAATATAAAATGTAAGAAGGCTAAAAAGGTAGAGTGAGCTGTAGGATCACAGCTGGAAATGTCTCTAAGAGGCCATCTTGTCCTCCCTCCTCATTTTGTGGAAATGGAGGCCCTAAGCAGGGTAGTCAATTGCCCGAGGTCATGAAAAAAGTATGATGAGAGAGCCAGAATTCAGATTCCAATTCTTTAGTCCAAATCCAATATTTTTTTTCCTTTGAATCATGCTAAGAGTTTACTACAGACCACCTGGACAGAAGGAGGAAATAGATTAAGATACTGAGAAATAGATTATAAGTCTGACTCAGAGGCAGAAATATTCCAAAAGATGCCCAGACAATTGCTATTCCCTATTAATGGACATTTTTCCAAGTATCCTCCCTATCAAAAGCTAAGTAGCTCATAATTTCTTGGTCTATCTTAATGACATATTCATCCTTAAAAGGTAAGATCAAACAATAAGAACTACCTGATTCTATAGCTTGCATTTATAGAAAAACTGGTTGCTGATACATACTTGAGCGCTGGGAGGGAAGGGAGGAAGAAATTATTCCATTCCAGAATTTGTGATAAAGGCTAAGAAAGTCTATCGAAGTCTGATAGTACAATTTATATCACATTTGAAGAAAACAGGTTTTAGAGGGGTCAGAAAAAAGATAAGAAGGATTCTGTGGCCTAAAATTCTGCAGGAGGAAGACAGACCAGAAAGGATTATAAGTTTTCAACAATGGTATTCTGAAGAAGTAAAGTGAAGCAATTCTGATGAAGAGAAATAAGGGGTAGGATTGTCTCAAGAAATTAATGTTGATGCACAGGAAACTCATTGAATCATTCTACCAGCTTAAATGTTTAAAAAAAAAAAAAAAAAAAAAAAAAGCATGTACAGAAGACAGGCAAGGGAAATAATAGGAGATGAATACACAAATATGGCATGTATCTAACAGAATACTGCTAAGGTTCAGGAAGAGCTAAGCCCAATGAAGAACTCTATGGACCATAAGAAAGAGTTTTTTGTTTTTTTAAGCAATAAAGGGAGGGGAGAATTTAAAAATAAATAGGACTATTGCTGGGGAGGGGGAGGCATGCATTTATTAAGTACTTACTATGTACTAGGCACTATGCTAAGCCCTTTACAGATGTTAGGCAGCTAAGTGGTGCAGTGGATAGAGTACTAAACTTGAAAAACTAACAAATATTTTCTCATTTGATAGGACTGGGAGGAATAAAAATAATAAGCAACAAAGAGAGATGTTTAACCTTTTTCAACTCTTAGTTTATTTCTAATTTTTCTCCCAAAGAAAATTATCTTTGGCCTGAGAAGGACAGAAAAACATTGTTAATAGGAAGCTAAAACCCAGCATAAGTACAGAGATAATCAGAGAACACTTAGCTGTCCTCGATAAAGTCAAGTGATCAAACTGATGAAGGATGGGCATCTTAGGGAACTGAAAGAATTGAGAGGTATGATAGCCAACCCACTGCTAAGGATTTTGGAAAGATCACGTGCCACAGGACCACTGAGCTGGAAAAATACAATACTTTCCCTATTAAAAAAAAATAAAGGAAAGCTACAAACTACAGATCAGGGAACTTGACATCAATACTTGGCAAAACTATAAAACATATACTTAGAGTTAGGGCAAGTGAATGATTAGAAAAGGACTTCAGGGTTCCATAGAGAAAAGATCTCACCAAACTGTCCTTGTTTCTTTGACTAGTAGATTAGAAAATTCTATAAGCATAGTTTGCCTAGATTCCAGAAAAGTATTCGAAAAAGCCTCTGCAGCTGTACTTTTATACAAGATAGAGAGATAGGAGCTGATGATAATAGTGTTTAATGGGTTTGGAACTGTTGAAGGGCTGGACCCCAAGTATAGTCATTAGTGGTTCAATTGTCAACGTGGAAAGAGGTGTCTCTCACATAGTGCCCTAGGGATCCACCCCTAAGAACATCCTGATGCTGTGTACCAACTTTATTTTTAATAAAAGCATATATTTCCTATTTATCATAATTGTAGATAACAAAAAGTTAGGAAGCACACACACATACACACACACAAATACACACACAGAGTAGCAAATTCAAAAGCTAGAAAGATTTCAGTAGGCTGGAACATTCAGCCAAGCCAAGAAGATGGAATTTAGGGAGCCAAGTCAATAGCCAACAAGCATTTATTAGGTGTTTACTATGTGCCTGGCATTGAGTGCTGGAGGTACAAATACAGAAATAGAGGTAGAAAAAAAGAAGTTCTTGCACTTAAGAAACTTCTAATTTAAATTGTAAGACAACATGTAAAAGGAAGCTAAAAGGGGAGGGCAGTGGAAGAGGAAAGAAGATGAAGGTACTCAGCTCTGGGACTATAGTAGAAATAGTCCCAAGAACTGGACTGGAGAGGAATGAAGACTTGGGGAGCCACGCATCTAACTTAAAAGGCTTGAAGAAGGGTTTTCCCTGAAAGAAATCAGCCAATTAGAAAGGGCAACGCTGCCAAAACAGAGAACTTCCAATGTATTCCTATGATTGGATTGAGCTTCCAGAGTGAAGATGTTTCTGTAGCATTGTTGAGAAAATTCAGGAAGTCAAGAATGTGGCTTGTAGAGGGACCAGAACTATAATTTCCCTGGTATAGCAAACTTCTAGTGAAAAAGTTTCCTCAACCAATATAAGTAGGTGCTTTCTCCACAACTTATAGTTTTTGAGAGTTACCTAGAGCAAGAAGAGGTCAAATTGTTTAGTGTCAGGCAATTAGTCATGTCAGAAGAGAGACTCGAACCCAGCTCCTCCTGGCTCCAGGGCCACAATTTTCTCTGCTATATCAAACTGTCTCTTAACAGGGACAAATATAAAATAAATATATTATATTTAAAAAAAACTCAACCTTGAACATATGAGATGGTGAAAGCATAGCTAGCTAGCAGTTTGTTTGAAAAAGATCTGGTGGTTTTAGTGAACTACAAGATTAACATAAGTCATCAAAGAGGACAAATGGGACAAATGGTAGCTTTCCCCCACAAAAACAAAAACAAAACAAAAGCCTAAGATGGTTTTTGGGGACATTAAGAGAGGCAGAAAGTCCCCAAAACAAAGCTAATTGATTGTCCCACTGTTCTCTCCTCTGGTTGGAATACATTTGGAATTTTGTGTTTTCCTCTGGGCACCACATTTTAGTTCAAATGAAACTACAAAGCATTCAGAGAAAAGTAACCAGCATTATGAAGAACCTAGACTTCATGCTATGTCAGAACCAGTTGAAAGAACTGGGATTGTGACAATTAGGTGGCACAGTGGATAAAGCACCAACCCTGATCAGGAGGACATGAGTTCGAATCCAATCTCAGGCATTACTGATTGTGTGATTCTACACAAGACATTTAACCTAAACTAGGAAAGGAGGAAGGATTGGGGATGTTTTAGTCTGGGGAGGAAATGACTTAAAAGGGGACATGATAACAGATTTAAAATAACTGAAGAGCTACGATGGGAAAGAGACATTGGAATTGTTCAACTTGACCTTGGAGAACAGAATTTTGGAGGAAGCTGCTGAATGGCAGAGTTTGACTTAAAGGATAATTTTTTTTTTTTTTTTTTTGCTTTTCTATAATGGAAATTGCTTATCCTCCCCAGAAGTCTTCAAGGAGAGACTGGATGGCCATCCATAAATGATAATTGGGGATATGCTTTCTCAGGTAGGAGTTGGAGTAATGGCTTCTGAGGTATCTTCCAACTCTGAAGTTGTGGATTCTTTCATAACTTAGCCCAGTCCAAGAAAAACATGCCTGCTATGTGCTTCACTTTGTTGCTTTCCAAAAGAGCTAAGATGACAAACATGCCTCAAAGCTTATAATCTAATGAGAGAAATGGTATAGACTCTTGTTGTTGTTGCTCAGATTTCACTGAGATAGGAAACTCCTAGTATGGAAATACCCTCTACCACTGTAGAACCCCAGGCAAATTCTAATCCATTCTGCAAATTCTAGTCCTAAATCAGGAGCTCTTGGAAGCTTGGGCTTCCTTCACAGCTCAAGTAAATTTCCGATTCTCACAACTGTTAATGTTCCCCCTCCAACCATTTTCTGGTTTGTATATATCTTACATCTACTTATTTGTGAATGTAGTATATCCTCCTAGTAGAGAGTGTATACTTATTGAATGCAAGAACTGAATTTTTTTTTTAATCCTTCATACCTAGCACAATAACTGGCACACACTTGATAAATATTTTTTGATTGATCACATTGATTCAATACTGAAAGTTGAAGTGCTAACTTGTCCAGAATCACACAACCAGTGTCAGACAGGAGTTGAATAATATTAATATTCTTGATTCCAAGACCAGCCTTCTACTCATACTACATCTCACTATCTTTCAGGACATACATAAATATTATGGAGATAAAGAGAATGATTAAGATACATGATTTCATTGACACAGGAAATTTCCAGATAAAGTTTCTCTATCTGCAGGTTGGCATCTTATCTGCCACTTAGAAACTTTTCTCAGCCATTGACAGATTGTGACAGATAGCAGCATAGGTCAAAAGTCCAATTTGAGCCTTGATTTTTTTTCCCTTGACTAGCCCTATTCATTATACTTCCCTACCTTGTCTCTTGAGATATACATTGATATGTTACAAAGTAAGATGTGAGAGGTAAGTACAAAGTAGTAACCCCCACAAAATGGCAGGAAAAATTTTAAGAAGGAAAAATGATTGACAGAGTTCCTAGGATCATAGTCTTAGTGTTCAGAGGATTTTAGAAGTCATCAAGTCCAGGTGGAAATTGCAGAGCTGCAATTAGGGTTTCTATGATTCTCTGAGTCGGTACTTAAGTCAGAAAAAGTTGTTGGAGATGGCGTCTAAGCAATGTGGAAGGAAAAGAGATTTTGAGAGATGGAACTGGAGGTATAAATGGAGATGGAAGAAAGGGGGACATGGATATGGATCCCAGCCTAAGGTTATAGGTGTGTAGACAAACATTTGATAGGACTGAATGAGACAGAAGATGAAGGAAGCTAATTTGACTGAGACATCCACAAAATGTATTAGTCTAGAAAGGCAGATTGATGCCAGATTTTCAGGGGCACAACATTTTTATGAAAACCTATAAACAATAGAAAGTAGCACTGAAAGATGTTTGGTTTTTGTTGTTCTGTTTTTTGTTTTTTGTTTTTTTACAGAAGCATGGTGTGGTTAAGCCCATGTATTAAAAAGATTGATCACAAGTCTAATGAAAGTTGAATTAAAGAAAGGAGAATACAATGAGAAATCAAGTTAAGAGGATCTTACAGCACTATTAAGGTTCTCTATCTTAGAGTCATGGCAACAGGAATGGAGAGTGCAAAAGCAAATGCTTACTACATTGTAGAAGTAAAGGCAACAGGAGACTAATGAGTTGAAGTGGGAAACTGGACTCAGAAACCGTAGAGTCAAATCCCACCTCAAACACATAGTACACACAATCCTGGCCATGTCACTTCATGTCTCTGGGCCTCAGTTTCCTCATCTGTAAAAATGGGAAGACAGAACTGGATGGTTTCTAAAGATCATTCCAGGTCTAAATCTGTTATCTTTAGATCCTTTGACTGGTTGGATGCTGTGGAAAAGAAGACTGAAAAGTCACAGACGACTGACTTTTCGAATCCATGTGATGGAGCCTTAACAAAAGCAGAGAAG
Organism: Sminthopsis crassicaudata; assembly: GCF_048593235.1. Classification (NCBI taxonomy): domain Eukaryota; kingdom Metazoa; phylum Chordata; class Mammalia; order Dasyuromorphia; family Dasyuridae; genus Sminthopsis; species Sminthopsis crassicaudata. The sequence continues at coordinate 665,675,364 of NC_133617.1, forward strand.
TCTAGAGAAAGTATTTGTTTCTGATTAGGATGTGTTAAGTTTGAGGTGAGGTGGGCCATCCGGGTGAAGACTTTACTGATTTGGACAGAGGAGTTGCCAACTAATCATCCACATGAGGATCAGGACAGTTTTAAGTTCTGTATAAGAGATTAATTTAGACATCAGAAGGAACTTATTGACAGAAAGGATGGATGAATGAGGAAGTAAGGTTAGAGTCTGCATGGTCTTGTCCTCTAGAGCCCTTATGGAAATTAACCTGATTACAAATCTAAATGAAATCATCTATTTTCTCTCTTATCTGTTCACTCCATTCTCTGAATGTGGGCTCTGCCTTTGTGGTTTTGAAAGATTGAATACATTTTACCTTTTAAAAGCACCTTCTCCCTATAGTTAGGATCAGTGTCCCACAACAAGCTTAAGAAGCCCAAAGATCCTGTGTGGGAGAAGGAGCTCTCCTTCAAATTGGGACAGGGTTACATAGTCCAAAGGAGAGGATTGGGTAAGAATCTCAGCATTGATGAGTCCAAATTACTCCCAAATCAGGGACTTCCTATATTATAGTCCTGACAGGTAGACTTCCAGCCTTCATTTGAAGACCTCCAGTAAAAGGGGAATGCATTACCCCCATTCCATTCTGAGACAACTCTAATTGTTAGGAAATTCTTCCTTACATTAGTCAAAGTCTGAATTTCTGCAACTTCCCCTCCATTCCTTCTCATTCTGCCCTCTGGGCCAAGCAGAATAATCTAATCTTTCTTCCACATGACAGCCCTTCAGATACTTGAAGACAGAAATCCTGTCCCTGCCTAAGGGGCTCCCCTGGCCCAGGTGAAAAGCAGTGAAAAGCTGTGATCTGTCTGGGTTCCCAGAAACCTAGTTATTGGGGGCCTGGAGATCTCACATAGAGTCCTGGATGGACTTTGCTCAGGTCTGGGGAGAGGAACCAATTGGGGACTTTTGTGTGGTGAGAAATCACACTCTACCCTCTCTTGTACCTTTGTAAGACTGTTTTCAAGGTTCCCCTTAAGGTTGCAGCATCTGCTTAGAAATATGGAAAGATGTTTAAAATCTGTCGTCTGATTCTTTAGGGTATAGATCCATGGGTGTACCCTAGCTGACCCCCACACCTCTCACAAACACCCCCGTTCTCCCCCCTCATCTCTGAATCTGGCTCCAACCTCCCTTGTCTTTCTCTGCCCCTCTACAGCCACCAGGGAGTCAGCTTTTGTCCACGCCATTGCCTCAGCTGGTGTGTCCTTCGCCGTGACCCGCTCCTGTGCAGAGGGCTCAGCTGCCCTCTGTGGCTGCGACACCCGCCACAAGGGCTCCCCAGGTGAAGGCTGGAAGTGGGGGGGCTGCAGCGAGGACGTGGAATTTGGCGGCATGGTATCCCGTGAGTTCGCTGATGCCCGAGAGAACCGACCTGATGCCCGCTCGGCCATGAACCGTCACAACAACGAGGCAGGGCGGCTGGTAGGTGGAGGCCTTAGGTTGGCCCCTGTGTTAGCCTCCTCCTCTCAGTCCCCTTTATTTCCTCTCTCACCTTAACCTTTTCCTCCTTTCCCTTAGTCACCCTTTTGTCCTCCTGAATCTCCTACACTTGGCTTCCCACTTCTTCCCTCACACCTTCTCATTAGTTCCCAATTCCAACACCATCCCTTCATTTACCCTCATCCTACTTCTCTCAATCCCTTCAATGTTCTCATATCCATTCCCTCTTTTCTCAGTTCACCACTTCCCATTTGCTTTCAGTCTTCCTTATCTGCTTCTCTCTCCCTAAGTACTTCACCTCTGTCTTCTTCTCCTGTCTCTACTTAATCTGACCCCTTCAGTCTCACCAGAGTTAGAGACCTGTCTTAAGGTACCTTTCTTAAGACCCTTAGGAACAGTAGAATCCACCCTTTCCCCTTTCTTCTTGGGCCTTATTTAATTCCCTGAACTTCCATGGCTCAGTGGGAAAGAACATGGAGAGGTAGTCAGTCTCTTAGGCTAGGTTTCCATTTCCACTGTTTAGATTAAGGGCCTTTCTCTGAGGCTATACTCCAAGTCCCTACCTGGATGCTACGCTGACCTCCTTCCACACAAACTCCATATGTCCTAATCTGAAACTAACAAATCCCCTAAATTTGACCCATGACCCTTGAGCCAAGAGTTGGGAAATGGAGGCAGGATAGTGGAGTAAAAGAGAAGGATGACTCCTGGGTCAATCATAGCTAAAGGAGACTTGTGATGGAAAGATTTCAGAAAATGTGGTCCCACCCTCCACTCCCCAGTTATCTTTAGGAAATTCTCCTTTGAATTTAACTAGCTTTGGGATTGCTCCCAAGCCCAGACTTCTGGAGGAACCTGCCTCTGGGCTCTCCCTGCATTAGTTACCACTCCCTCATTGACAAACTGAGTCTCAGAGGTTATTTGACTTTCCTGAGTCAAACAGCTAGAAGAATCTCTGGGCAGGCTCTTAAAGGATTAATAAATAAAATAATTGTCTTTATTGAACATCTGCCCTTTGTTCAGCCACATGGGATGGGGGGAGGGGAAGCAAAATCTAGTTGGCAAGCCATGATCCCCCATGCACAAAACAGAAACCGAGTATTTCATCAAGGGTGGAAGCCCTATAGGCTAAAGTGGTCAGGAATAACCAACAGTTATTAAAGTGCCTGTTTGTGTATGAGTTACTGTGCCAGACCCTGGGGAACACAGAAAAGTGAAATAAAGCTCCAGCTCACTGTCCAGGAGCTATAATCCAGTAAGGGAGTGTCAAGATGCACCCTGTAAGGCAACAATCCTACATCCAAGTGTGGGTTCATGAGGTCATTGAATTAAAGCTGAAAGACATCATCGAAGTCTTGGAGTGGTCTTGAGAGTCTAACCATACCCACTCTCTTCTTTATAAATGAGTCACTGAAATAGATAATGAATGGCAGAGCTGGGATTGAGGCCCTACCACCCCCACTCTAGTCCTCTGATTTCCCAGCATGAACCCATTCTGCTGAGTCTAATTTCATAGAAGAGGAAAATAAGGGCCAAGTAGGTAATCTTAGGATTTATAATTTAACAGGACCTCAGGAATAAATCTGCCTCTCTTCCACTCTACCTCACATTTTATACAGATGAAATGCTTTTCCTACCATAGGACAAACCAGCAAGTGGCTGAGCCTACAGTGGAACTCAGGTCTTTTGACTCCAAATATGATCTTCATTATATTTTATCATGCTACCATGGTCATACCTCAGCAAGTGAAGGGTGTGTAGGGCAATGTAGGCATTAGAAGCTATATGGGCAGTTACGGAGACAGGAAAGTTTGAAATGTGTTTTTGAACTATGGTATCAGCATGAACTCACTGTAGAGGTGAGTACAGAAGAACCAAGAATGATGGATGTGGAGCCAGGGAGCTTTTCCACTTACTCTCTGTATAACTTCTGACAGTCCTCTGGGTGTTTGCTCATCTGTAAAATGGGGGACGTAGCAGAGGAGAGGGGATTAGACTAGATAGCATTTTGAGGTACTTTCTAACTTTTAAATCTGTGATCCCTATGAGTTATCCAGTTTGACTGGATCGGAGAGTATATGAAGGAAAGATATTAATCAAGACCAAATTGGGACCTTGAATGAAAGTTTATAATCAGAAAGGTAGGACAAGAATTGTGCTTTACAAAGATTTACCTGGCAGCTCTGTACAGGATTGACCAAATGGAGAGATACCGAAGGAGAAAAGGGAGGCTGCAGGGAGACTGTTGCAAAACTCCGGGGGCTGAGGGAGTGCGGGGAAGAGAGCAATCTAGATAGAAGATGCCGCAGGGCTAAGAGCAACAGTATATGGTGATGAGAGCTAGGCTACTGCTCGGTGAGAGAAGGAAGAGTCAAAGGTGATTCTGAGGTGTCTCCGGGAGGGGAACAGGGGAACAAATTGCAAGGGGCTGAAAGGTGAGTGGGTGTCAGAAACGGAGAGGCAGCAAGTATCAACAGCACTTTCTAAGAGTTTAGTAGCGACAGGAGGATACAGCGATAGCTTCAGGGAATATCAGGGTCAAGGAAAAGAAAGGGAAAACCTGAGTATGTCTGTAGCCAGAGCTGAATGAGTCAATCAATAGAAGGGAAGAGAAGATCCAAGTCCCTGCAGGCCCCAAGAAGAGGAAAAAAGCTTAAAATAAACAGCAAGGATTGTGGTCAGCCATGAGAAACATTGTTTACACGTCAGCAAGCTCTACCCCTAGATACAGTATCGGGCAGAGTGTGGAGCACATGAACACAGTCAAGGGAGGAGAGTCAAAGAGTAAGGAGGGAAAGACAGAATAACAGCTGGAGGGACTCAGCAGAGCATCCTCGCTGACAGCCCTTTATTTGACAAAGGAGAAAACTGAGAGCCAGGGTTGGGAAATCGCCTTGCTTCTGGAAATAGAGCCAGTGTGGCAGAGCCCGAGTTCAAGACAGCTCTTCTAGGCCCAGGACTGTTCCATTGGACAACTTTCCCTGTACATTCGGGACCCACTCCAAGGGTGTGTGAGAGGGAGGATAGGGAAGGCACTGGGTTCAAATCCTCGCTCTTTTTTTTTTTTTTTTAATTATTTTACTTTGCTGAGGCACTGGGGCTAAGTTTCTCCCCCAGGGTCCAAGTGTCTGCGGGCGGATTTGAACTCGGGTCCTCCTGACTTCAGGGCTGGTGCTCTATCCACTGCTCTTTATTTATTACTGCTAGGTCACACATCACTAATCTGGAAGATGGGGCGTTGGCTTCTTGGGCCAGCTCGAAACCTGTCATCCCGTCTCGCGGTCCCAACATCCGGGTCTTTCCGGCCTCCCCCGCCCCCACTAACGCGTAGGCCCAGCCCCTCCCCCTCAGAGCCAGGCTGCCGCTGACGTCCTCCCTCCCTCCCTCCCCTCGCAGGCCATCATCGACCACATGCACTTGAAGTGCAAATGCCACGGGCTGTCGGGGAGCTGCGAGGTGAAGACCTGCTGGTGGTCGCAGCCCGACTTCCGCGCCGTGGGCGACTACCTGAAGGACAAGTACGACAGCGCCTCGGAGATGGTGGTGGAGAAGCACCGCGAGTCCCGGGGCTGGGTGGAGACGCTGCGGCCCCGCTACAACTACTTCAAGGCGCCCACGGACCGGGACCTGGTCTACTACGAGAGCTCGCCCAACTTCTGCGAGCCCAACCCGGAGACGGGCTCCTTCGGCACCCGGGACCGCGCGTGTAACGTCACCTCGCACGGCATCGACGGCTGCGACCTCCTGTGCTGCGGCCGCGGCCACAACACCCGGACGGAGAAGCGCCGCGAGAAGTGCCACTGCGTCTTCCACTGGTGTTGCTACGTCAGCTGTCAGGAGTGTACGCGGGTCTACGACGTGCACACGTGCAAGTAGAGCTGGCCTGGCGCGGGAGCGGGGGAGGGGCGGGGCCTTCCCTCGCCCCCCCTCCCACATGATGGACTCCCCCGCCCCTCCCCCCCAGGGCCCCACCCGAAAGAGCTCGTAGCTTTAGAGCTGGACGGGACCTCTGACGTCATTCAGTCCAACAGCCTCATTTTACCGAAGAGGAGACTTGAGGCCCGAAGAGGGGCGGCTCACACCGGTAGCAAGGACCGAGCTGGGATTCGAACCCGGGGCTTCAGACTCTGTCCAACAGCTGCTTTGTGGGGCTGCGCTCTCTGTATTATCAAATCGGGCGCGAGGGCGCTCCGGAACGTGGTTTGTTGTTGGGGGTGGGGATGGGTGGGGGTGGGGTGTCCCGACTGGGTCCCGGTGTGGAACCGCCCCTCCACCGGTGCCGATCCGCAACTCACCGACAGCTTATTGTCTAAGGAGCTGCCTGGAAGCACTGAGAGGTGATGTCACACTGAAGAGTATAAAGTTACACAAACGGAAGGTCCTGGTATTATAGGGTCCTTCATAGGAAAAAGTAGGGTCATAGGATTTAGAACTGGAAGGAGCCTGAGAGACGATCCAGACCGACCCCCTCATTTTGCAGAGGAGGGAACCGAGGCCAGAAAAAGGGAGGGACTTGCTTCGAGTCGCACAGCTGATGAGGAGTGGGAGTCAGGCCCCGAGCCGGGCCCCTGGTTCCGAATCCAGCCTCTTTCATCACCACTGCCTCCCTTCTTTGGGAGCCCGGGAAAGAAAGAAGCAGAGCTCTTGGCGGACTAGTCCGCTATAGGGGCAAACGATCTCCATGATCAGGCAAGAGGGTTGGCCTGGGATGAAGATATCAACCTGTGGAATGCCGGATGTTCTGAAACCCCCCCCAGGGGATCACTGGTCGGGGGAAAAGTCACCGCTGGCCCAGATAGCCTCCGATGCTATCTCTGAGAATTGTGCACCGGCTGGGATCCCAATCATCCCCAGGAAGAAAGAAACCACAAGCTTCCAGTCACACTCGGACTAACTCACAGCATCATTACCATGAGTCTAGAGACTGATGTTCACCCTCAGCTGCTCATAGAACTGCATCTCCATCCGTTCTCACCAGAGCACACAGTGTGTACAAATTCACATGCACAGGTGTGCCCACTCGATGCCTTCCGTGGTCTGTTTGCCATTTGGGGAGGTAGAAGGAAGTCTCCTCTGTATTCACTGGGGCAGGAACAGGGCAGGATTGAGTTCCAAGGTTGGAACATGCTCAGCAGAGCGAGATTTCTGTTAGGTCTTTCTGGGATGTGGAATTCTGATCACCCCAAGAGCCAAGAGATAACTCTATGTCCCTCTCATTCTTTTTTTTATTTTACTTTATTTTATTTTTGCCGAGGCAGTTGGGGTTAAGTGACTTGCCAGAGTCACACAGCTAGGAAGTATTAAGTGTCTGCGGTGGGATTTGAACTCAGGTCCTCCTGACTTCAGGACCTGTGCTATATCCACTGTACCATGTAGTTGCCCCTGTCCCTGTCATCCTAAAAACAAAAGAAATTGAACCCCTAGAATTGGCACAGGCTCTCCTTAATCATTCCTAGTTTCCCCAAAAAAGAAATATGACCCACAAGTGGCTCCCAGAGTTGATAGGGCTGAGGGAATTGTTTCTCTTATTCTAACTTTCTCTGTACCCCAGCCCTGAGGAACCTATACCCACTTGTTCCATGGCTACCTAGAACTCTTCCCTTGTCCTTCTTCAAAGTCTTTCCACTTTCCCTGCCCCAGGTACTTCTCACCAATTTCTAAGAGAGAAGAGAGAGGGAAACTTGGTCAATTGAGTATCTGCTCCATAGCCATTGCTTTGTGGCCATGCAATCCCCTTCCAACTCAGTAATTCAGTCATTCTCATTAAAGGTAGATTTGAGGTGAGCGAAGGTCTCCCTCCCTTTCCCATCCCCTAAAACAACATGGTGGACTGCCCTCAGCATGGAGAACCACGAAGCTAGGACCTCTGAGATGGAGTTATTATTCTCCTCTCCCATCCCTTCAGTATTTCCTATATGCTTCCTTTAATCCCTCACCACTTCCACTTTCTTTCTCAGAGAGGTCAGTGGGATAGTCTGAAAGTCAAACCCATTACAAATCCTGGGGGAAGGGGAGGAAGCATTTGTGTGTGTATCTGTGTATATGTCCAAACGTTCTAGCTCTTTCATTTCTTCTCTCCTTTCTCTACTTTGCTGGATTGAAACAAATTTCCAGAAACCTCTTCCTGACCAGGCAGAGGTTGGAGGCAAAGTCATCTGGTGTGTGAGTGTTTTTGAGGTTTGATCCTTTGAGTGACATCTCCCTCCTTTGTTCTTCATCTGGAAAAAATGGAGCTAATGCCAAATTAGGTCTTTTCTTCAAGGCCTCAGTTTCCCCTGGTTTTCCCTTTTGCCCTCGAACTCCCATCACCGATAAATGTGAAACTGGTCCTTCTGACTTCCATTTCTTTAGCTGGGATCCTGGTCTTCCATGGTCAGGGATGGGGGCCAGGGTGGGACTGGTAGGAGACAAGCAGTTTGCAAAGAGAATACTTTGCAGGTGATTGAGGGAGGGAGACGAATTCCTCTTCCTTTTTTTATTTTAAACTTTTATTTTAAATGCTGCTATATCAACGATACACTGGAACTAGACAAACAGACAAAATTTATTTTTTTTTTCTTTTCTTTCTATGAAAGAAATTGTTTTAGACTTAGCTTTAGGAAATTTTTAAAAGAAAAAAAAAAAAAAAGAAATGTGAAGTTGTATGTTCAATTCCCAAGTTTCCAGGATCTCCCTGCAATGTGACAACCAGTGTTCAAGGACTCTCTGGATGTCACCTGACAAAACTTCTGGGAGAGAGTAGGGCCTTGGTGATGCTTGTGATTGTTGGCTCGCTGCTGTGTGTGATTGGACACAGCAAAGAGGGAGAAAAGGACATGGGCAGTCTTCTAAGCTCCCAACCTCTGTGGTCCTTAGCTGTTTCCCCATCCCTAAGAGGGGAAAGGAAGATCAAGGTAGATCATTCTCTCCCCCCATGCCTGAACCTTTGAAATCTGGCATAATAGAAGAGGAGGGGGCCCCCGTCACTGAGAAGAGCATGGCCCTTAGAACAAATATAGAAAGGGGGGTTGGATGAGGTAGACTGGGTTCCCACATTTGAAATCCAAATAAAAATCTTCTGTAAGCCTTTCTCCAAGTCCAAGGACTCTGGATTTTAGGCATTTGCCTACCTAATTCAACTCCTGGACTTAATTACCTCTGGGGCTCTTAAGATCATGGGAAGCCCTCAGAGCCCTGTGAATTAGCCCAATACCTCCTGCCTTACTATGTGACTTGTTCCTTTATGATACAGGAGCTTCATCCTTGTCCCTCTGGGTTTCTTGGGACTAGTGGTGAGATACAAGATGAGATTTAGAGATGAAAATATCTTTAGTAATTCAAGATATGTTTCTCTTCTGCTGGCTCACACCAAATCAATATTGGAATGTCCCCAAGTGCAATGGAATACTTAAGGGAAGTAGTGAGCTTCCTAATCTTGAAAATTTGCAAGCAGAGGTAGAATGATGACTAGGCAGGAATGTTATAGAGGGGAGACCAGTTAGACAATATTGCCTCTGAGGTCCTTTTCAATTCTGAGATTCAATAAGACAATTTATTTAAATGCTAAATGATTTCGGTAAGATAGTGGAGCTGGTCAAGATTCCTGATGAGAAATGAGATATCTGCTAAGTTCCTTTTTCTAGTGATTGCTCCTTCACAAAAAGGGCACCTCTTCCAGAAGAAGGACTTTTTAGACACTCTCTGCATCCCTGCTCTCTTATCTCAGTTTGGCTGTGTTTCTCCCTTTCCTGGGAGCTTTGTACCACAAGCCCTCCTATTCCATTGGCCTAGATTTTCAAGGGAGAGAAGTCTGATACCTTGTCTCACTCATGCTCCTCATTGTCCCTTCCCTAAAATTCCACAAAGGGACTCAAACCTGGTTGGCTATTTCCCTTGAATCCAGCCAGGACTTTGTTAGAGTTTCTTCTGGGTGACAGGAAGTCATAGACATGGCCAACACAGGAGTCTCTAGTATTTCTTCTAGGGCCTTCTTCCAGCTTTCCAATCTCAATTGCCCAAGGCCCACCTCCAGAGAATCTTCTGAGTCCTTCCTTTCCCTACATTGCAGATTATAATAATTCCTATTTCTATAGCACTTTAAGGTTTGCCAAGGACTTTTTCTCACAATGACCAACCCCATAAAGGGGTGGGGCAAAGATTATCATCCCCAATTTATATATGAGAAAACTAAAGATCAGAGAGGGAATTGACTTGCTCATCCTATTATTACTAAGTGGTCAAACTGGGCTTCAAACCCAGTCTCCTGATTCCAAGTTTATTGTTTTTTTCATGACACCACATTTAACAAATATCAGAGCTGAGAAGTAACCTCAGAGGACGTCTGGTCCAAACCCCACCACCACCACAGAAGAAGAAACTGAATCTCAGAAAGGGGAAGAGTATCACCTAGGTCACATAGCCAGTCAGTAATAGAGTTGGGTCTTGGACCTATATCTCTTTTGACTCCCAGCACAGAATTCCTTATGCCAAAGTCTCTCCCCAAACAGACAGTCCCTTTATTGTGAATTGGGTTCCATCCACTGCTCTTTCCCTATGTCTAAAAGTATTACACTCTCATTTTTCCCTATTCACTATGCCTCATCCAGCCTGGTATCCCCTGGTTTCTGTACCCATTGATCACTTCTGTTTGTGGCTTTTTGTTTTTACAATTATTTATTTGACAGACAAGTGTCTTCTGTATTAGGGAGAGTTAATATTTTGCAGAAGGTGGTGGGGAATCATAGGAAGGGGAAAGGCTTCTTCATCCCCCAAGAAGTTTTCCCATTACCACAGCTCACCCACCAGGACATCGGTGATGGACTGGGTCTCTTGAGGCCACAGCAAGTTGTTAGATGTGTTAACTTTATATGGATAATAAAAAAATCATGTGTTAATATTCAATACATCTGTCTTTGTCTCTGCTCCTTTTTCCAGGTTTGAAGGTCAACTTTAGAAATCCATACAAATGTATTCTAATTCGTAGCAGATTTAAAGCTGGTGAGGTCTTTAGGAATCCACTAGTAAAATCCTCTTTTTTTTTTCTTTACAGAAGAAAAGATTGACACTGAAAGAGGGAAACTATTTCCCTAAGATCCTAGAGCTAATAAGTAGCAAAGATAGAATTTGGATCCTACAAATTAGAACAAGAGCAGGCAGATGTGCGACAAGCATTTATTATAAGTTTCCTACAGGCCAAGCACTGTGACCAGTTCTGGGGATCCAATTATAAGAAAAAGTGTCTGTCCTCAAGAAGCTTATATTTAAATTGGAGAAGCCAGGGTAGGGCAGGTGAAAGGATCAGAGGGAGCCATAGAATTGCAGTCTGCACAGTCAGAAGCATAATTGAGAGGAGAATAAATTGATTGACCTGTTCCACCCACCCCTCCCTACCCACACAAAACAGAGGAATTCACTCAGGGGAGAAGACCTGGATGGCAGAAGGAGAAGGCCCCAGGTCCTGAACATTGGTAGATGAAGCATGGCAGAATGAGACTGGCAGATGAGGCATGGTGCTAAAGTATAGTGAGGAGGATGGAAGAGGTAAATTCTTAAGAGCTTCAGCTTAGTAGAGTCTTACATGCCTGGGCTATATATTGACTTCCAAAACCTCAAATTAACATTATCCATGTTTTATTTTAAAATTTTAAAATTGTATTTAACATTTTCTCATCTCTGATCTATCTGATTCACCCAAGATGAGAGACAGACAGACAGACAAAAGCAGAGGGAGAAAGAGTGAAAGATAGAGAGAGAAAAGGAGAGAGTGTGAGAAGGAGGGAGAGATAAAAAGAAAGTAAATGTCAAGCAAGGATTCAAATCTAGGTCCTCTAATTTCAACACCTTGTGTGTGTAAATTGTGTATGTAAATAAGATTTAAAGATGGGAAGGATTTTGGAGAGAATTTAATTCTGATCTCTTCATTTACTCCCTTTTCCCCACCCACCATTATTCTATAGAAAAGATGAAATGATTTGTCCAGAAGTCCCACAGCAAGAGAAGGTGCAATGTCTGGCTCTGGGAAGCTCCCAGTTTTGTTCAACTCAACAAGCATTTTTTAATTTCCAGTTTCTTTTATTAGGCATTGGGATATAAAGACAAAAAAATCGATCTCCCTCAGGGAGCTTACACTCTAGGAGGAAAAAGCTTCAGGTAAATAGATAAGTAAATACAAAATGGATACAAAGTAAACACAAATTAATTGAGAATGGGGTGGGCCAAAGATTGGGAAATATTTTCATAGCAGGGGCATCTGAGCTGAACCTTGAAAAAAGTCAAGAAGTCCAGGAGGTAGAGGTGAGGAGGAAGAGAATTCTAGGCATGGGGGTGAGTCTAGAAGGTGGAGAAAGGAAATTAGCAGAAAGGTGAGGAAAAAGACTGGTTGTGAATAAATAGCTGAATGAGTAGACACGGCTTGGAGAGTCACTGGAATTGAAAGAATAAAGTTCATGTGAAGTCATTCTCACTCAAGGTTGCCCCCAGAGATTTGGTGGCAGAAGGGAAGTGACAAATAAATTATGGAGTCTCATCATTTCGAGCTAGCAGACTCAGAGAAAGCCCTATCAGAGGACACAGCAACCAGCTGGAGCTTGAGAATTAGGTGGGATTTCAACAAGAGGAAAAGGCATTATCAGGAGGGTATATAGGAATGTCACAAACAAAGTCTCAGAATTATGGAAGCTACAAGCAGTAGCTGAATTTGGCTCAAGCATATATTCTCAGAGGAGGAGGAGAAGGAAGGCATGTCAGAAACAGATGGTCAAGGGCCTTGAATGCCTTGTTAACAAATACCAAGAAGTACCTCTTGAACAAGCACATTAAATGGCCCAGTTGGTTCAGAATGGTGGATTAGCAGGGTGGTTCACAGTGCCAGTACTCTAGGGTTCAGAGAAGGCCTGACAGAAACGGCCTCCTAGGTGAACCAAAAGGGAGGTGATAGGATTAAGAAGGTTTAGGACCGGGCTAAGTACCAATAAGTCATGGCTAAGAGAGAATCAAATTTCTGCTATACATGAGGCCCAAATCTTGGAATCCAATCTTGATTTCCTCTTGGAAAGAAAATCACTGGAGATTTTTTTTCCTGTCCCACTCAGCTATTTGCTCCTTTTAGAATTAGAGACCAGCAATTTATAAAACAGAATATAGGAGCTGAAAGTGCTATATCATAGCATGAGAAATGAGATTTGTTGAATGAATGAATGTTGTCCTGATCAATGCTCTTTCCACTGGAAAAATATAACAAGAAAAATAAATTGCAACCATCCCAAGAGACACCGGTAACTGTGTCTACCACTCTCTTGAGCTTCCCCTTTCTTTCCATTCTCTGGTTGTTCCTTAGGTTCTACTCCCCGTTTAGAAAGCAGCAGACTAACAGTCTGAATTTCCAGCCTCCTGTCTTGAAGCCAGCTGGCAAGGTCTTGGAAGAGGGCTTGGAAGTGTGGAGGGGGTAGAGGGAGAAAAGGAGTGGGGGAACAGATGAATGAAATGGCTATCTCCCAGTAGCCCCTGCACAGCCCAGGGTGGGATAAAGGACAGACAGAAGAGCTTGTGGGGGATCTCTCCCAATCTTCTTAGGCTCCCCATGTCTATAAGAAGAAAATTCTAGTCTATTCATAAACCTGACCTAATTCTAGATCTCTCCTTAGGGCCCAAGAGGGACAAAGCAGGGAGAGATGGTTGGAGCCAACTGCATTCCCTTACCCTGCCTCTTGTTCCCCAGATGGAGGTGGGGATGGGGGGAGAGAAGTCAATGGAGGCACTTTTGGCATGGAGCCTGCTACCCTTTCCCCAGTGCTCACCCTAGTACCTAAGATCAGACCCTTCTAGACTCCCTCCTTCCTATTTGATCTGGACCCCCTCTGCCTTCAAGAGTCATGAAAAGAGTCACAGATGAGCTCACTGAGGCACAGAAAAGTGATTTGACCAAGGTCTCACAGGTAGGGAATAGGAAAGTCAGGGTTCAAACAGATCCTGTGGCTGCAGTGTCCTTTCTGGGGGCACCACAGCCTGGCCCAGACAGAAGGTATCTGGTCAAGAGGGGAGGCTCAGGCTGGCCCCATCTAGGCCCGGAGTAAGTAGCAAGCAGGAGTCAGGGCAGACTCCAGTTGTCCATTTGCAAGCCAGTTGGCCTCATAGGGGCTAGGCCTTGGGGGAGGGGAAGCCGAGGAGAAAAAAAAAAAGAAGAAGAAATAATCTCTACCCCTCCTCAGTGGAGGGGCCTGATTTAACAGTGTGTTTTCTCTAATGATTAACAAGGAGCCCTTTAATTTGAGAGCTCCCCACGGCGGGGGGACGGGGGTGGGGGGAGACTGCAGGGAGGGGGACAGGGGGGAGATAAATCGCCTGCAGAAGGGCAGAGGAGGAGAGCCCTGGGAGGGAGCGAACCAGCCAGCCAGGCCGAGAGAAGGGCCCTGGCGGGGATTAGGGCCGAGAAAGGGAGGGAGTATTTGTGCCGCTGCTAAATATGGTTTGGGGCTCTATTGAAAGGGTTAAGGGGACAAAGCCCCAGGGAAGGCCGGACAGGCTGGCCCCCGGCCCCTGGCGGGTGCGGGCACAATGCCATCATTATTGCCTACGCCCATTCTCTGGGCGGATTGGCCACCGGCGCGGGGATCATCAGATTCCTTTAAGGCCCCAGCGGGCAGCCCCGGCGCTTAAGAAAAGGGGAACAAAACCCCCGAGGCCCTGGCGAGCTGGGAGAAGGGCCCGGCCGGTCCCTCCAGGGCCAGGGCACTGGCCCCCTCTGGCCCCATTCACCGACAGCACAATGTGCCCTCCTCCCCCCAGCCGAGAGGGCCCCCAACACTCTCAATCTCAATCACACTATTATCCCAGCTGGGGGCTCTGCCCCACCGGGCAAGAGGAGACTACCGGGAGGGGGGCACCGGGAAAAGGGGCAGACAATGGGATTCGGGGCAACCTCCCCTACTCTTTCTGGTTGGAAGCATCCAATTCAGGCCCAGGGGCTGCCTCCTCCTAATCTCAGCTCCCAGCCAGGCACACATCCCACACACATATGCACACACAACCATAAAACATGCATATGGGAACGTGTAGACAGAAACACAGGTAGGTACAAATATACCTCAACATGCATACCCGCCACTTATCTGGACACAAAAACACGTGGCACACACAAATACGGCATGCATTCCCGTACTTGAAATTATATAGACACACAAACACATACATGCACACGTCCAGGAAGCTGCACTGGGCACACGTATCCAGGAACATGTGCATGCACAGGGACCATGTTATTTGCCTTTCTTTGTATTGGTAGCAATGCACAATGAATGCTTCTGTGTTTGCTGACTGACTGACTGACCTACATTTATGCCCATTCTTTCTCATTTACAAACAAGTCACCCCTCACATAGCCTTTGGGATACTGTCCCCAAGCTGGTAAGAGATAGAGGCCCAATTGACAACTAAGATGGGATATTGGAGGGAGGGTTTGTGGGAAGTTAAGGGTATAATTGGGAAGTGCTTTCCTTCTGTGACTCTGGGTGACTGCCCAGAAGACTCAGTGGGCAGGCAAACAAACCTTGGAGAAATTTGAACAGCTTCCTTCCTAAGCCCTCTCACACTCCAGATTTCTGGAAGATGAAGGATTGCCAGAGAAGACAGAGATGGGCTGTGTGAACATGTCATCTTCTCCTATGATTGCCCATATACAAATGCAGGCATGGGCATGAGTACACATACATATATAGGCACAAATATGGGCCCACTCTGTGGAATCACAGAATCTGAGAACTGAGAGCAGCCTTACTTCAACCTATATCTTATTAAAAACTTCTTCCATAGCATCCCAGAGGAGTGCTCATCCAACCTCTATTTGAATACTTCCAATATGGGGAGACAATATATTCCATTTTAGGACAGTTTTTTTTGGGGGGGTTAATACTTTCTTTTTTCAATTAAAAAAAATCTGCTTCTCTAAAATTTCCTCCATAGTACTTTCCATTAACAGAATCTCCACATTTCAGAGTTAGAAAGCATATCAATGACTACCTAGTCCAGACACACACACAAAAGATTAAGATCTTGCTCTAGAACAAACCATACTAGAGTAAAAACCGGCACTTTATCTCCCATCCTAACCTTCTCTGTGCCCAGGCAACATGCTAACAAGTGGTTCTCCAGCCCTGGGTTAAAGACTTTTGAGGGGAATAGCTCCCCTTCAGCCCATTAAATTTCTGGGCAGCTCTCACTGGCAGGAAGCCCTTCTTTCCTTCCTTCCATCCTTTCTTCCATTCCATTCAATTTCCTTCCTTCTGTCCTTTCTTTCTCTCTTCCTATCCCCTTCCTTTCTTTCATCATGCCTCTCCTTTTCTTCTTTCTTTCCATCCTTTTTTTTTCTCTCTCTCCCTACTTCCTAATTCTTTTCTCCTCTCCCTCCCTTCTTTCCTTCCTTCTTTGCTTCCTCCTTCCCTCCCTTCCTTTTTTTTCCTTCTTCCTTCCCTCCCTTCCTTCTTTCCTTCCCTCAAGTATAAAAATGACTTTGCAACTTTCACCATTACTTTCCATAGTCCTCTGGGACCATGGAGGACAAATCCAGCCCCTCAAGTACATGAAAAGAACCATCATGTCACCCCTTCAGCTTCTCTTCTCCAGGGTAAACTGAGCTTATTCTCATGTGACACAAAGTTTACAGTGTAGCTCTTATACTATGCCTGCTTTCCCTCCTTTGGATATTCTTCAACACAAACTCCAAACAGAACTCTAATTCTACAAATATGATATAGTATAACATATTATATATACTTACATATTATGTGTGTAATGTAGCAATATAATATAATAAACATAACAATATAATATGACATAGTTTCAATGTAATATAATCATGTGGTTACAATAGCAAGCTTGTTTCTGCCGCTAACCTAAACACACACACACACACACACACACACACACACACACACACTCTTACCCCTTGAATTTTGACTAAGGCATCCCACTGCAGAGCACTATTTTGGTTAGCCAACTTTCAGTCTTGTGACCTCAGACTTGCCTCCAGTTCATTTTACTCTTGGCCATACTTTATAGAGACCATTTGTTTCATTGCTGGCCCCTTTGCTATATTGATCTCTTGTGTATTTCTAAGCATTTCAAAAGCTGCTTAAGTTCTTCCTAGCATTATTGCTATGCCCTGTGGTATTTAGCTTGATGGATATACTGAGATAGTTTTCTCTGTTCCTCTTCCTTATTATTTTAAAGCCCTTTTGATTAAACAAGCAAGCTGCAAGTAAATAACATTGTTAACAACTCTCATTAGGTGTACTCCATCTCCAGGCAAGAAATCCATCATTCCTACATTTTAAGCATGGGATAGAAATCATAGTCCCACCCACCATTTTCTTGAGCAGACCCAGTTCTCAGTTGTCATTTTTCCCTTCTGTAAAATGAAAACATAGGACCACATACTTGAAACTCTCATATTCTCTTCCCCCAAATTGTCTTTTCTTCAGCTTGAACACAGTTCACCTAATTCTCATGAGGGATGGTCTTCAGAGCTTTCTCTAAACTCTTTTAGCCCTCCAGGTTGACAGTGGCCAGTCTAGAATGTGATATCCACAACTGAAGCCCAATACCTTGGATGTGATCTCGCTAAACCAGAGAACAGGGGGAATATGTGTCACCTCCTGTGTACAAACTGCCTCTGTTAATGAAGTCTATAATTACATCAGCTCTTCTGACTGCCATATTGATGTTGAGTGTCAGCTCATGCATATGGAAAAAGTACTAACAGTTAGGGATACACACATACATCACACATACACACACATGTGTACATATAGGTATATGCATGCATTCATGCATATGCATAGATACAACATACAGCTATACATATATCTGCATGTGTACATTAGCTATATCTTTGTGTTCATGCATATGTATACAAAAATACACATGTAGGTATACATGTACAAATAAGTACGTTTTCTTATCTAAACACAAATTTGCATTCATGTCTTCATGACAATAAGTATGTACAATGTTTGGAAGCACTTCACACACAGCATGGAATCTTTACCATGGATTAAAAGACTTTTGCATGTTGCTGGAGACCTTGAGTGACTTAGTGGAGTGGACAGAAGACACAGTGTTATCGAACAGATCAGGGTAAGGCAGGCCTAAAAGAGAGTAACTTCCACAGAGCTGAGCTCTCTTCTGGACTTTCCCTAAAAGCCCCAAATTTACACCTCACCAGCTCCAAGCTTCCACGTTTTTGTCCCACAGATTTTTCAAACTCAGTGTGTCCAAAAGCAAAGTCAAGTCATAGAGAGGTCTTTAGAATGTAGGTTGTTCATAAAGAAAAACCAACTCACTTCCAGTTGATCAATGATGGACAGAGGTAGCTACACCCAGAGAAGAAACACTGGGAAGTGAATGTAAATTGTTAGCACTAATATCTGTCTGCCCAGGTTGCACGTACCTTCGGATTCTAATGTTTATTGTGCAACAAGAAAATGATATTCACACACATGTATTGTACCTAGACTATATTGTAACACATGTAAAATGTATGGGATTGCCTGTCATCGGGGGGAGGGAATAGAGGAGGGGGGGATAATTTGGAAAAATGAATACAAGGGATAATATTATAAAAAATATATATATAATAAAAAATTATTAAGTAAAAAAAAAAAAAAGAATGTAGGTTGTTGGAGCTGGCAGAGGCCCTAGAGATTGTCTCCAATCAGACTCACAATCTTATAACTCTGCTTTCATGTCATCTGCTTTTTCCTTGACTAATAATAATAAACATAATAGCTAATAAGCAATAATTATTAACTAATAATAGTTATTAGTGGTTAAAATAGGGTTTGTGTAGCACTTTAAGGTTTGCAAAGTTGACAAATGTTATTTCATTTATCTTCACAACAACCCTTGAAGGTAAATGCTATTATTATCCCCATTATTTGGTGCTGTTATTCAGTTGTTTCAACATTTTGTGACCAAATTTGGGGTTTTCTTGGCAAAGGCACTGAAGTTGTTTGCCATTTCCTTCTCCAGCTTATTTTATAGATGAAGAAACAAAGGCAAATAGGGATAAGTGACTTGTTCAGAGTCATACAGCCAATAAATTTCTGAAGGCAGATTTTAATTCAGATCTTTCCGCCTCCAGTTCCAGGATAAAGTCTAAACTCTTTCATCTTGACCTTTAATGTCTTCACATTCTAGTCTACTTCTCATATTAAGCCTCATATTTCATCCCTATGTGTAATGGTAACAGCAATTCTCTAGCATGAGAAAGATTATAAAGTACTTTCCTCCCAACAATCCTGTGATGTAAGAAGGATATGGATTATTTTCCAAATGAAGAAACTGAGACTCGAACCAGGGAAATGCTTTGTCTAGAACCACACTGTTAGAAAACACCAAAGCTGGGGGAGGATTTTGGGAAGATGGAGGAATAAGTTGGTAAATTTCAAGCTCTTCCAATTTCCCTTACAAACAGAAAAAAAAAAAAAATGCACCTTAGGGCAAACATAGACTGTTGAAAAATCAAGAAGACTTGGGAGCAGAACAGGAGTACTCCCGATACAATCCTGGAAGATCCAAAGAAAGACCCAGGACCTCGGATTAACTCAGATACCTCCAGGCTAGAAACAACAAGTTGGGAGCCCCAGGATGAGCTGGAGCCTCACAGAACCACAGAAACGTTTACCTCCTGGATTGTTTGTGGAGACCAAGTCTGAGTCCTGGAAGACTGAAGGAACCTTGGCAGATTAGGAATGTCAGACCCAGATGTGCTGCAGGGATGCCGCTCTGATGAGTAAAAAATCAGCACATCGGCAGTGCAGAGTGGTGGGGCAGAGATGCTGCTGTTTCCAGCACTTGCTGGAGGGTGAAGCTCTTGGTTTGAGGTTCCTGGTCAGAAGGAAGAGCTGAAGGGAAGGCAGGGGCACCTTCCCCTACCCCACCCCAAGGTTAGAGGTACTTAAACTAAAACCTCGTATTTAAAAAAAAAATGAACCAGAAAAGAAGAAAGAAACCCCTCATAGAAAGCAACTATGGGAACAGGGAAGATGGGGTTCACCTTCAGAGGAGGACACTGAAGTTAAAAAAAAAGGTTTTACCCCAAAGAATACTATGAAATGACACCTTGCACAGAGAGAATTTCTAGAAAAACTCAAAAAAGAATTTAAAATTCAAATAAGACATTGAGGAAAATATTTTTTATTATTAGTTTTATAATTATAATTTTTTTGACAGTACATATGCATGGGTAATTTTTTTTACAACATTATCCCTTGTATTCACTTTTCCAAAATTTCCCCTCCCTCCCTCTACTCCCTCCCCTAGACGCCAGGCAATCCCATACATATTAAATGTGTTACAGTATGTCCTAGATATAATATATGTGTATAAAACCAAATTTCTTGTTGCACAATAAGAATTGGATTCCGAAGGTATAAGTAACCTGGGTAGAAAGACAATAGTGCAAACATTTTACACTCAATTCCCAGTGTTCCTTCTCTGGGTGTAGCTGTTTCTGTCCATCATTGATCAACTGGAACTGAATTAGATCTTCTTTATGTTAAAGATATCCACTTCAATCAGAATACATCCTCATACAGTATTGTTGTTGAAGTGTATAATGATCTCCTGGTCCTGCTCATTTCACTCAGTATCAGTTGAATGTAAGTCTCTCCAAGCCTCTTTGTATTCATCCTGCTGGTCATTTCTTACAGAGCAATAATATTCCATAACATTCATATACCATAATTTACCCAACCATTCTCCAATTGAGGGGCATCCATTCATTTGAGGAAAATATTTTTAAATAAAAATAAAAACCTCCAAGAAAAATAAGATTATGAAAAAAAATTAACCAACTAGAAAAAGGAGATACAGAATCTCAAAGATGAAAATAATCTTTGAAAATTAGAATCGGGCAAGGGGAAGCTAGGGATGCTATGAAAGACCAAGAAATAATAAAATATATTTTAAAGAATGAAAAAATAGAATATGAAACATCTTATAAGAAAAATGACAGATGTAGAGAACCAATCAAGAAAAAAATATATATATAAGAATAATTGGAGTACTTGAAAGTTGTGGCCAAAAAAAGGACATTGATACAATAATGCAAGAAGTAATCCAAGAAAATTGTCCTGGAGTGATAAAATATGAGGAAAAAAGTAGAAATAGAAAAAATCCACTGATCACCACCTCAAAAAGATCCTTTGTGGAAAACAGATAGGAACATTATTGCCAAATTTCAAAACTCCCAGATAAAAAAGAAAAAACTTTGCAAAAAAAAAACCCAATTCAAATATTCTGGAGCTTCGATTAGAATTGTACAGGATTTATCAGCAGCCACAATAAAAGATGGCAGGTCCTAGAATCATATCTACCAATTATTAAAAGAACTAGGCCTAGGACCAAAAATATCATATCCAGCAAAATTATCTACAATATTCAATGAGAAAAATGGATATTCAGTAAATTTTCAGATTTTCAGAACTTTCTATCAACCAAACCCAACTTAATAGAAAAGTTAACATATAAGAGCCAATATCAAAGATAAATTTCAAGTTACTCAATATGGCCAAAATTTTTATGTTTTTTTTGACATGGTAAATATATGTTTAAATTGACATCAAAAATAGTGCAGCTCAAAAGAAAGATTGGTGCAGAGTTAAGGTAAAGATAATTATGTTAAACAAATGAGGTGCAGAGGAAGAATAGACATGGAGGCATTGAGGGGAGGAGGGCTTATAGTTCTGAAAACCTCACATAAGGGAATGGGTTAAATAAGCAATAACACATATATAATATGAAGGGTATAGCACCCTTCAAAATCTATAAAGAAATAAGAGGGGAGGAATGAGTGGACAGGAAACAAAAGTGAGGGAAGAAGTGGGGGGATCCATGTGTGGAGGAGGTTAAATAATAGCAAAGTAAATTAGGAGCAAAATTTAAGTAAAGGGTCAGCAGGAATAGGAAAAATGTGTGTGTATCTACATATGTGTATAAAAATATATCCTTTCTTAACTATGATTTGCTTAGGGAGATGAAAGGGAGAAAAAAAGAATAAAGTAAAAAAGATGCACAGCAGAGAATGAAAGAACAATTTACAAGGAAGTAGAGAAAAGATGGACACTCATGAATATCATTTCTTCTACTGGTATATATACTTTCTTGATCTGGTAATTTGTTGTTACATATTTTGAATCCTCCCTGATGTTCTGTTGGGTACATTATAATGTTTTCTTTTGTTTTGTTTCATTTTGTTTTATATTCCTTTTTATGTTTTTTTTCTTATTCTGTTACTTTAAATTAAAAAAATAATATTGACAAAAAAGAAAACACCAAAGCTGAAATTCAAATTAAGATCTCTAGAATCCAAATCCAAATTTACTTTTTTCTAAAATAAAATAAAATAAAAAGTTTTCTTTATTTATGCTCTTTTTCATTATTTTTCCAATGGCTCCCCCATCTCTTCCCCTGCCACCACTGATAGAACTGTTCCTAGTAACAAAGAAGCAGTCAGACAAATTTCTAAGTCTAATAAATGTGTGCCTTCATAAATTACTAAATTCCAGCCAACCGGTAGAACTGACAAGAGTATTAGCCTTGGAATAAGGAGGCCCTGAATTCAAATCCTGTCTCAAATACTTCCAAAGTCACTTGACCTCAATTTCCTCATCTTTCAAACAATAGGTATAACGTATGTGTGTGTGTTCTATCCTCACAATAGCCCTGTTATGAAAGTATTAAATGTGCCATCTATATTCAGAAGAAGGAGGCAAGCTTCACACCCTAGTTCACTTTTGCCATCCTCTGAATTCAGAAGTGGTCACAGCACTTGCTGATTAGTCTTTCAACATCTAATGTCTTTTAAGATTGGTTTTTTTGTTTTGTTTTGTTTTGTTTTGTTTTTAAATATATATATTGTTGTGGTCATCATGTAAATAGTTCTCCTGGTTTTGCTCAGCTAATTCATCATCCATTCATATAAGGCTTCCCTGGTTTCCCAAAACTCTTCATATGTGTATTTTTTCATGACATAATAAAAGTCCATCATGTTCATACACTATAGTTGGCTCAGCCTGTCCTTTATCAGTGGGCTTCCTCTTTGTTTCTATTTTCTTCTTTCCACAGAGAAGTTCTGCTGTCATTATTTTTCAGCCTGCTTCTTTGCCTACTTCCATACTCCTCCCAAAAAATAAAGAACCAAAGTTAAAACCTTTAATTCCAGATTTATAAACATTAATATTTATAATTTAAATAAATAGATCTATAAACCTCCTGGATGGAGGGTTGTTCCAAAGGAAGAATTTGGTGTCAAAGGAAGAGATAGAAAAGGTCAAATAAAAGGAACCTCCAAACAATCTCTTCCTACCAATCAAGAAAAATGGATTTGGAGTCCAAATCTGTCACTGTTAGTTACTTCTCCCTCTGGGCCTGGATATACCTCTCTGTTCTTAGCCTGGGGTCTATGAGCTTTCAAAATGAAAAGATTTCAGGAGGTCTGTTATTTTGAATAAGAAAAATAATTGCATCTTTCTTTTCATTTCTTAAAATTTAATTAACTTAATTTTTTACATTACTTTATGAATCACATTGGGAGAGAAAAATCAGAAAAAGAGGGAAAAACCATAGGAGAGGGAAAAAAAAGAAAAAAGAAGTAAAAATAGCTTGTGCTAATTTACATTCAGTTCCCATATTTCTCTTTCTGAATGCAGGTGGTGTTTTCTTTCCAAAGTTTATTGGGATTACCTTGGATCACTGAACCACTGAGAAGAACCAAGTCTTTTATAGTTGTACATCTTTATTTTCGCAAAATTCTAGGTGGTACAATAAATGAATAGCATTGGATTTGCTGTCAGGATGATCGGAGTTCATATCTATCCTCAAAAATTCTTATTAGCTATGTGATCTTAGACAAGTCACTTAACCTCATTCTGCCTCAGTCTCCTCATTTGTAAAATGTGGATAATAATGGTACCCATTTCTTGGGACTGTCAGGAAGATAAAATGCTACAAATGCATGACAGATTGAGTGAAGAGAATGGCCAACAATCTGGAAGATGGAGTGCAATTAGGAAGACACAGAGTAAGGTGAAGCAAGACTGGAAAATATTCAGTGTGTGTCAGGATATGGAGGACTTAAAACAACGAACTCAAAGAGTTTGTATTTTATTCTAGAGGCAAAGGGAAGTAAGTTCTTGATGTTGTTGTCATTATTGATATTTTTATGGGAGAGTGAAGTTTGAAGCCCTGTGCTTTAGAGATCCTTGTGTGGGCAGGAACTAGATTGGGAGATACACAAAGCAAGGAAACTAGGAGATTATTGAAATCGTCCAAGTGAAAAGAGCCAGGATTCTTTAACTTTTTGCATGTGTCAAGGACCTCTCAGGAAGTCTGGTGAAACCTAAGGATCTCTTCTCAGAATGATTTTTTAATAAAATTTTGTTTTTAAATTTTTCAAACATTTATTTTTTTTTCTCTTTTCTCCCTTCCTCCTCCTCAAGCGTGTGGAGTAGGGCAGGAAAGGTGAACAGAAATCCCTTGTAATAAATAACCACAATCAAGCACAACAAATTCCCATACTGGCTATATTAAAAAATTGTGTATCTCATTCTATATATTAGTCCATCTCTTCCCTATAAATGGAGAGAAGAAATAAGTATTTATTAAGCAAATATTCTATGCTTGGAATTATGCTAAGTACTTTAAACATGCTATCTCTATAGAAGAATATATTTTTTAAACAAAACCCATAACTGAAGGAAGTGCTAAATTTCAATTAGAGGCTAGTAAAAATAAAGATCCAATTTATTTTTCCCATCCAAGTTTGCAGACCCCCTGCATTCTACCATAGATTAAGAATTCCTGGATAAGGAGAACCTGAACTCTGATGCTTACTGTCTTAAGTGGAGAGCAGAAACAGATTCTAGAGGTCTTATGAAAGAAGAATCCACAAGAAGACTCTAGGCTGGGGAGGGTAAGGAAGAGGGAAGCTCCAAAGGTAATACTGAAGTTACTAGCCTTAGTGACTAAGGAGGATGGATGTTTGGTCAATAAAAAACAGAAACAAGAAGAGAGGATCAGTTTTAGGCAGGTAAGACATTGATCTCTGTTTGGGACAGATTGAGTTTGAGGTGCCAGTGAGACATCTAGGCAAAAATATCCCCAGGCAATTGGCAAGGGAGACCTGGAATTCAGGGAAGAGATTAAAGATGAAAATTATTCTAGATGTGAATGTCATCAGTTTCCTCAATCTATAATAAGGGAGTAGGACTTAATGATTTCTGGGTTCTATCCACTCTAACAATCTAGGAATCTAGGGGGTGGGCATGAATGTGGCCTGTCTGTCTGTGGAGCACTGGAAAAACCAGCAGGGATGGACTGAGAACTTCCCAGCTGGCTCAGCCTCCAATTCCTCCTCCCTGTTTCTGTCCCTGTCCCTGTCTCTGTCCCTCCGTGTCCCTTTCCTCTCCCTCTCCCTTTTCCTCCCCGTCTCCCTCACTTTCTCTCTTCTTCTCTTTCTCCTTCTCTCTCCCTTTCCCCTCTCCATCCCCCTCTCCTTCTTCTACCTCCCCTTTATTTCCCCCTCCTCTTTCTCCTCCCCTTTTCCCTTTCCCTCTCCCTTGATCTCCCTCTCTCTCTCTTTCCCCTCTCTTACCTCCCTTTCTCTCTGTCTGTCTCTGTCTGTCTCTGTCTCTCTGTCTCTGTTTCTGTCTGTCTGTCTCTCTGTCTCTCTGTCTGTCTCTGTCTCTCTGCCTCTGTCTGTCTCTGTCTCTCTGTCTGTCTCTCTCTCTGCCCCGCCCCCTGCTAGTAGCACCTGGCACATTGTAAGTTATTAATAGAAGCCTTGTTGACCAGAATATGATATCCCTTATGATATAGAATGGGGCAGTTCAGTGCTTGTAATCAAGAAGACTCATCTTCCTAAATTCAAATCCAGTTTCAAATATTAGCTATACATTTAATCCTGTTTGCTTCAGTTACTCATCTGTACAATGAGCTGGAGAAGGAAATGGCAAACCATTCCAGTGATTTTGCCAAGAAGGTCCTAAATGGGGTCACAGAGAGTCAGACATGATTTAAATGACTGAACAACAACTACAGAACTTAGAATTTATGTCAGGACTGGATGAGTCTTTAAAGAATAAAATGACAGAGCTGGAAGGAATTTAGAAACAACATCAAAGCTAGAAAAGACTTTAGGAATATAACTTGTTAAAGCTTGAAGGGGCCTTAATACCTAAAACACAGAATGTCAGAGTTTAATGGTTTTCTAGTCCAATTTTAGCATTTTCCTTGGAAACTGTGTCCTTTATAAGTGAGAAGGAAAAAATCTCTTACCCATCTCTGGATGTACCCATTGACTTTGGGCTATCCGGTTAGTTACAAATCTTTACCTTTGCCTACTTCACAAATGGCAGCTTGGATATTGATCTCTGACTCAGAACACCTTGAAGGAGACAGCCTAATTAACACCTGCCAGGTCGGGCACTAGGAGATCCTGAGATGAAAGCTTCCTATGAGATGCCACACTGACTTAGATACCAGCTAGTAGAGGAGGAGTAGAGATAATGGCACATAAAAAATTATTGTTATTAGCCCCAAATCAAATATCAAAGCAATAAATAATAATTTGTTTCCACTAGAGCAAGACAAAGCAGGCAAATGTTTCCAACAGAAAAGGTTTGGGGAGGAGGAAGGCCAACAGAGAGAGAACAAGACAAATGGTAGAAACTGGAGACAGGGTTGGGCCATATTCCCTAAAGGGAAGATTGTGGAAGAATTGAACAATAGTCAGAGCTGCCCATGTAATGATATTCATGTCAACCTCTACTTCTACTTCTTGACCCTTGACTCACATGATCAGCGTACTCCACTGGGTGATGTGAAAAGGTTAAAGAAAAAAAGACAAGTGATCTTTCCTGAACTTCTTCATCAGAGCAGAAATGAAGCACCAAGACTGTATGGGACTTGTAATTGCTGGATGCTACTAGCTGTTGGCTGAGGACCAGGGTGCTATGACCTTTATTAGAAAGAAAAGAAAATAGCACAGAGGCTGTAATTACCTCTTCCCAGACATGAAGGAAGCCGATGAACCATTGTGTAGCTACTCCATATAGGAATGAAGCTCAGTGGGGGGAGAGAAGGGGGGAAGAAAGTCTCTTATGGTGATAGGAGGAATTTCATGGATGCTGAGAATATCAAAGCTAGAAAACTTAGAATATTAAAGCTGGAAAAGACTTGAGATGATTGAATGTGAGAATGGGAAAACCCTGAGAACATAGAATGCTATCAAACTGGGGAAGACCTAAAGACCTAGAATATTGGTGCTGGAGGAAACTTTAGAGATCTAATCTGATTCCTTCATTTATTTTACAGAGAAGCATACCCAGACCCTTAAAGGGGTGCTGACTTCTATGATTCAGGGAAAATCTGAAACTAAGATGGTCTCAACCCCCAATTTAGCATCCAAATATTTATTTTATTATCTTAGCCAGATGACAGCAATTGATCTCCATTGAAGCACATTGTCAAGTGAATAATGAACCTACTTTTCAAGGTGCTATGAAGACAAAAGAAATTATCTTCTAACTAGGGACTGGCTCTTTTTCAGAGGCAAGTCCCTTTTGATGAGAGTTCAAATGCTGTGATCTCTATTTATGTGTGTATGTTTATGTGTGTATACACACCTGTGTGTACATGGGTACACACATACTATGGGTAGAAAGAAAATAGGATATTTGCTTGCATTTTGTTTTTTCTCATTTTTTTCCTTTTGTGATCTGATTGTTTTCTTGCACAGTATGCTATTTGTGGAAATATGTATAGAGGAATTGCACATGTTTAAAATATATTGGATCACTTGCTGACTGAGGAGGGGGTGGGAGGAAGGGAGGGAAAAAAATTAGAAGGTTTCCATGATGATCCATGTATGTATTTTGAAAATAAAAAGTTTTAATTAAAAAATGAAATAAAATATGGGAAAAAAGAGAACAGGAGATGGCCCGATATCCTAAGGACATTTCTAGGACAATTCTAATCTAAAATTGAGTTTTAATCTAGAAGTCATTCTATGTGCAATGAAAGGAACTGAGGAAATCTAGCCTGCAGAAGGATTATTGAACCAGGGATTTAGAGAAAGGCAGAGTCATTCAATAAATATTTATTAAAGTATTTATTTTTAAAAATAAATTTTGAAAGCACCTACTGTGTGCCAGATACTATATTAGTGATAGGAATTCAAAGAAAAGTAAAAAACAGCTCCTGCCCTCCAAAAGTTCATGGTATAATGGGGTGGGGGGGTAGAGAGACAATAAATTGGCTAGATTGGGACTAATAAAAATAGGAAAGGTACTACCAGTAAGAATTAGGAAAGACTTCCTGTAAAAGGTCAGATTTGAGCTGAGAATTAAAGGAAGCCAGGGGGTGGAGATGAGGAAGAGAACATTCCAGTATGGAGGACAGCCAATGAATATGTCTAGTGGAGATCAAGATGGGGATGGAAGTGGCCAATGCAGGGGAACACTATGGTAGCTGACTCCCACTATTTGAAAGGCTGATGGAGAGAAGAGAAGAGAAGAGATTTGTTCTGTTTGATTCCAGAGGTCAGAACTAGGAGGAATTGATGGAAGTGGAAGGAAGCCAGATCTTAGAAGCACATACTGAAAAACTTCCCAACAGCTGCAGCCCTACCAAAAATGGAATGGGTTATTTTATCTGGTAGTGAGTTTCCTGTCCTTGAATGTGTTCAGCCGGTCAGGGAAGAAGTGGCCTAAATCTGCAATGCTCCTTCAAGTTATGAGAACAATTCTGAGATTCTGAGATGCTAGTTCTGCATTTCCTGCTTCCTTTTCTCGATTTGAAAATCCTCCAATGATGGTTTAGTGATGGGAACACTGGATTTGAAGTCAGACGGCCTGGTTCATAACCTTAAAGGTCTTGAGCTAGAAGAATGCTTAGAGGTCATCTTGTTCAGCTTCCTTATATTTTAGAAATGAGGAAACTGAGGTCCAGTAAATTGCCCAGAAAGCAGCTTTCCTGAGGTCACACAAGGACAGTGATAGAGACCCTGGTCCCTAATTCCAAATCCAGCATTTTCCCCTCTGTGCCACTCTACATCTGCAAGGGTGATTCATACCCACCAGGCACATAGGAAACCAAAAGAACACCATTTTGGTTTCTTTTGCTGGAGTGAATTAGGAGTGAAAAGAGACATGACTCCTTAGACTCAGGCCCAGAGTCCTGGCCTTCCCAATTTTGGGGGTGGGGTAGGGGAAAAGGAGACAAGGTGGGGAATGAGGAGGAAGAAACCCATTTCACAACCCCTTTCCAAAAGTCTGGAAATCAAATGCTTCCCTCCCCACCTCCAGCCCCACCCCCAATTGCAGACAGAAGTCCTAGAACAGGTCACCAGAATGATCTTGTATGGTGGAAAGAGTTCTGGATTTGGGGTCTTAGTTATGATTTTTATATCTATGTGACCTTGGATAAGTCACTCACCTACCCTCTTGGGGCCTCAGTTTCCCTCTCAGTAAAATTTGGAGATTGGATTAGATGATTTCTAATATCCTTACTAACTCTAAATCTTAAAATCCCCCCTGAGGAAAGTTTACAGCCGATGACCCCCCAAAGGGAGGAAATGGGGCGGGATTGGGGCCAGTTCACAGGTAGTTGAGACAGGAGGGGAATAACCATATAAAAGAGGCAACAATGGGCCATGGGGGGGGGGGGGACATGGGCTGGGGCTCTGCAATGCCTTCCTGGACTTTCTGCTCCTCCTATCCAAACCCCACCCCTGAAAAACCTCACACCCATAGTGCCCAGGAGGTGGGGGAGATGTGGAGCTGGAATCAGCTTTGATGTGGCCGCTTAGGGCAAGCACCCAGGGTCTGGGGTCTGAGACCTGGGGTCTGGGAGGAAGGAGGCCAGTTCTCCATGACAGGCTTGCTAAGTAACCCTGAGACAATGTTCTTATTCTCCTTCTCTTCTATCTTCCCTCCCTTTTTTTCTCTTCTTTCTTTCCCACCACTCCCTCTTTCTCCATTCCTTTCTTTTGTTTCTTTCTTTTTACTAAACTCTTCTCCAGGCCTTTGGGTCCTCTCAAGGATAGGGAGCAGATTCCTAATCATCACCACCACTTCTCTCCTCTTGCTTTGGGCAGAATATATGCCCAATTGGGGAGGGGCATATTTTTCTGGGGCCAGATTAGAGAGACAGGACCCACTTCTCTCAAAAAGCATCTTTACCACCACTCAGAAAGGTGAACATGCCCTCCCTTGATCCCCATCACTACCATCTTTGTTGACAAAGGATACTTTTTCAGATGTAGGTTGGAGTATATGACTATTGAGGTCCCTTTTAACCCTGACATTCTCTGAAAGTCATGATCCCAGTCCTAGAAAGTCCCTGGGAGACAGAACCCATCACAAAGACAGATGTTTTCATAAATACTCAATCAGTAAGGCAAAAAACAGTTCAAATCTGAGAAAATGAATTCATAATTACCCAGGGAGCTATGACAAAATAGGACAATTAGAGAGTGGAATTCATTAGGGAAGGTTCCTAAAAGAAGCTCAAATGTTAGTAGTTAGCTGGAAGAGCCTACAGGACGCAGATTGTCAGAGCTGGGAGAAATCTTAACAACCACTAAAGATATGCAAAGGGAATCTGGGGAGTCTTTCTAAATGTTCCTCCCTTACTACAGAAGGATCTAGGCTGTCTTGTGCCTTTGTTTCTCTTCCTACAAGGAAAGATGGGGGTGATATACAGAAAAGCCCTAGAAATGAAAGGAATTTGTATTAGGTGAAGTGGGGGAAATTGAGTACTTGAATACTTGAAAAATTGAATGGGACTAATCCAGTCCTATGTTATGGGCCCAAACCCCAACCCAGCCAGTGACTTGAAAGGGAAAGAACTTGGGTTCAAATCAAAACTAAATTATGGATAGATGTGTGACCTGGATCAAATTAGTTGTTCTTTGGGGTCCTCGGTTTCCTTCTCTGTTAAGTGGGAGAATTTCTAAGGGCCTTCCAGTTATCAATCTCTGATTCAAAAAAAAAAAAAAAAAAAGGTGCTTCTCTCACCTCCAGAACTTCTATCTCTGCCCTGATGGGTAACTCATTCCATTAGCCCACTATTTCAAGCAGCTCTTTGCCATGTTATTCTTCACTCTCTATTCCCCTCCATCTCTTTGTCACCCTTACCATCCCAACCATCTCCAATTCTGGAACCATGGTCAGATAAACCCTGTCATTTTTATTGTTTGCTTGCATTTTGTTTTCTTTCTCATTTTTTCCTTTTGAATCTGACTTTTCTTGTGCAACATGATAATTGTGGAAATTTGCATAGAAGAGTTGAACATGTTTACCTTATATTGGATAATTTGCTGTGTAGGGGAAAGGGGAGGGGAAAGGGAAGGAAAAAATTTGGATTGACTCACCCCTTTCAAAAGCAGTGACAGGGTTTATTTATTCACTCCCCCATACCTCCACTTACCATCCCTACACCATTCTGGACAAACATGCCCTCCCTGGCTTGCATTTTTCAATGTTTGTTGATTTCCACATTAGAATGTATGCTCCTTGAGAGCAGGCACTTTCGTGATTTGTTTTGAAGCCCCAGCACTTAGTTTTTGACATTTACTTTTATAAGATTTTGATTTCCAATTTTTTCTATCTCTTTTCCCTCCTCTTTTCTCAAGAAAGTAATCAATCTGATGTAGGTTATACATATATCATATTAAACATATTTCCATATTAGTCATGTCATGAAAGAAGAATCAGAACAAAAGGGGAAAATCATGAAAAAAGAAAAAAAAAAGTGAAAACAGTATGCTACAATCTACAGTAGTTGGTACCAACGGTGCTTGATAAATGTCTTTTCATTCATTCATTCATTTTCAGCCATGTGAAAGTTATTTTACCAATCAGAGTAAAAGCTTCCCAAGATCAGGAACTATGTCACCCGAGGCTTTGCATGTTCTCCAATGACTAGCACTGGATCCAGTACACTACAGGGCCTTAATAAATATTTATTGGGAACTGAGAATGGATCATAACATAGTATTATTGCTTGCTTGTGTTTTGTTTTCTTTCTCATTTTTTCCCTTTCTGATATGATTTTTCTTGTGCAGCAAGATAATTGTATAAATATGTATACATATATTTGATTTAACACATTTTTAACATGTTTGATATATAATGGATTACTTGCTCTAGGGAAGGGATGGGAGAAGGGAGGGAAAAATTTGGAACCCCAGATGAATGCATATGTTTTTGTTATTAAAAAAAACTAAAAAACATGCACAGCAGAGAACAAAAGAATAATCTACAAAGAAGCAAAGAAAAGATGAACACTCATGAATATATTTCTTCTATTATCATATAATTAAAAGAGAAAGTTATTGTTATATATTTTAAATCCTTCCTGATGTTTTGCTGGGCACATGACGTGTTTTGTCATTTTGTTTTTTAATTTATTTTTTCTTTTTTTTCTATTCTTTTTTTTCTTATTTTGTATTTAGTTCAACAATTAAAAAGGAAAATAAATACATAAATGTTTATTGATTAATTCTTGTACCTCTTATGATAGTTGCTTATCAGTGTTGCTAATGAGGGCATAATTTGCCAGCTCTTTATAGCCCATATAAAAACTTGGTGTAACTTAGACTTGATTGTCTCCATACAACAAGAACATGTTATCCCAAAAGAAATCCCAAATCTAATTAAGTCAAAGTAGAATCTCTTATTTATCTTCCACCAGTCCTTTTAAACTCTGTCCTAGATAAGATATCCCACCAATATCTTCACTATCACCATCATTACTATAATTAATAGACATTAATAGACCTATTATCATTATCTTCAACATCACCATCATCATCACAACCATCATCATTTTCACTATTATTACATCAATCACCATCATCTTCATCACCTTCACCAATAGCGTCATCACCACCCACAACGTAAGGGGAAGAATGCTATACTTAAGAGTCAGAATGTATCTGGCATGAACTAATTTTGAGTGAAGTGAGCAGAACCAAGAAAAGAACATTATACATAGTAACCACAACATTGTGCAGATGATCAATGTTAAAAGATTTTGGTCTCCTCAGCAATACAATCATCTAAGATGGTGCAAAATGCTACCCACATCCAGAAAAAGAACTATGAAGTCCTGATTGGAGAGACCTTTTAAGGCTACCTTTTTAACCCTACTAAATTAAATTGTGTTTTTTTTAAATAATCAACAAATTCAATGGAAATTTAAAGTCTATAAACCTTTTCAGTCATTTACTAAAATATACAATGTCGTAGAAAATAATTTGTAAAATCTGCCTGTTCCTTTTTCATATTTACTTCAAGGATAATCCTCTTTGTTGTATGTGCATCTTTATTCTCATAAAGATTTTAAAAAGACAAGAAAGTAGGCATATGTTTAAATAGTTGTTGTCTGTTAACTTTTAGAGTAATAATATTACCTGAGATTTTTCCAATCTTTTTGCATCTCCCTATGATAAAAAAAATTCTTTCAGGCTTTTAAAATTATATATTTCCAGCATAGATTTCCTGTATATTCTAGACCTTTTCCACCTGATCTTCTCAGATTCACCTTATCTATTTATCATGTTAACTTCTTTATATAGCACTTTAGGGGCCAGGATACAAGAGCCTAAATGTTATGATTCCATTGTTATTAAGAATGAAAATAGAGATTTATTGCTGAAATGTTTCAGACTCTTCACGACCCAACTCCCTTTGAGTTTTTTTTTGTTTGTTTTGTTTTTGTTTTTTTGGCAAAGATACTAAAGGAGTTTGCCATTTATTTCTCCAACTCATTTTACAGTTGAAGAAATTGGGGCAAACAGGTGAAGTGATTTGCCCAGAATCATACAGCTAGTAAGCATCTAAGGTCAGATTTGAACTCATGATGATAAGTCTTCCTGATTCTAAACCCAATACTTCACTGTGCCATTTAGCTGCCACAAATAAAACACTAGAGAAACATTAAAAGATCTATTCCATTTTCTGCCTATTCATTGTCTTTCTTCCAGCATTATCAAAGAATGTTTTTGGGTCACACACCAAGACATCTGTAGACTTTTTTTTTTTTTTTTTTGCCTCCACTAATTCCCCCTTTGGAATTTATTATAGATAATACAGGCTAAAATTGCATTTGAGAGGTATACACAAAATGCCACATAAAGTCCCAGAAAAAGGCAAATGACCTCAAGAACCTGGGAAAGCTTCCTGGAGGAGGTGGCATTTCACTTGAGCTTTAAAGGAATCCCACAAATAAAGATGGAGGACATGGGGGCACTCTAGGTCTCAGGAGCAGTATTAACAGAGGTATGGATACATAAAATTTAGGTAAGTAATCTGTGATAAGGTTGGTAAGATAAAGACAGGTTTTGGAAAGCCACAAAGGCTAGGAATAGAAGTTGGAACTTTACTCAATGGACAGTAAGAAATCATGAAAAGGTTTAGATCAGAAGAATGATCTGACCGGCTCTTTGCTCATTTTGACAGTGTGAGGATGTCCCTCAGTCACAACTGCCTGTTGCTCCCAGGAGCAGCCATCAGAGACTGACAGTTACACCTTTCCTATCTCCCTTTTGGAGATCTGCAGGAAGTAGTTTAGGGTAATTTGCATATCTAGACAAGTTGCCACAAAAGAAGATGGAAGAAGGAAAATTCAAAGGAAAAGGTTCAAGAATTTCTCTCCAAATCCCAAAAGACTTAGCAGAAGACTAAATGGAAGGTACCACACCGGTGATGAGAGAAGGAAAATGATAGAGGATCTATCTGGAGTGGAAAACAGAAATCCTTTTGAATGGTTCAAGAAAGAGACATTCCCATAGACCCCTGAAAAAGCCATTTATGTGGAGGGAGCTGCTTTTCCATTTTGTTATTTTGTTTTGTTTTGTTTCAGTCCTGCTGACTCTTTTGACCTCATCTGGGGCTTTCTTGGCTAAGATACTAGAATGGTTTACCATTTCTTTCTTCAGCTCATTTTGCAGATGAGGAAATTGAGTGAAGTGACTTGCCCAGGGTCACACAGTAAGTGTCTGAGATTGGATTTGAACACAGAAAGATGAGTTTTTCCCTGACTCCAAGCCAAGCACTCTATCCACACCAAAAAAGAGGAGTAACTACTCTGAACCTACAAGATAAAGAGAAGCCATAACACTGTCCACTGAGGCTCCAAACTAATCCTTCCATGAGCCAGCTGTTAGAGAACTGGTCTATAAAGGAACTGGTTAGCACTATCTTCAGGAAGAGAATTGAACATTGAAAAAAGAATGCCTAAATAGGACCCAAAATACAGGAGTATAACATATATACCTCCCCTTTGATGGGAAGGAAGGAAACAAGTAATTACTTAGTATCTGCAAATATCTCTTTCAATCCTCACAACAATCCTGAGTGAAACATGCTATTATTATCTCCACTTACAGTTGAGGAAACTGAGGCAGATAAAAGTCAAATATCTTGCCCAAGATTACATAGTTAGGAAATTGTGAGGCTCTTTGGAACTAGAATCTTCTTGAATCTAGGTATAGCATTCTACCCATTGAGTGATCCAGCTACCTCATGATGGTGTGGAAGAGGGGCATCTATGGCAATTACTCTTCGACATCCAGACAGTACAGGTCCCTAGGGGTTAGGTGAGAGAGAGAGGGTATCTTGTCATTCTACTGGCATGGATTTCCCCATCTTTTACTGTTTAGATAAGGATCGTTCTATATTTTAAAGTTCTAGCCATTTGAGTGTTCCATAAGGGAGCTTGGCAGTACCAAGTACTAAGGTTCCCCCATTCTGCCGGGATGAGGATAAGAAGTCACAGAGAGAGGAGCCCCCCAAAGTGTTCCTGAGACTTTCATCCCTTTACTCTTTGAGAGCAGGAAATGTTTCTCTTGTCACTGAATCCTTGGCACCCAGTAGAGTACCTTGTACATAGTGGGCTCCTAACAAATGTTTATGATTGATTACAGGTAGATTGAAAGGGGAAGATGCTAAAGACAGACTGTCCAGAGAAGAAGCCATAGTGACCATTCAGGCAGGAAGTGAAAGGGGTCTGAAATCGGGGTTAGCAGTAAACAATGAGAATAGAAATGGGGAGGAGGGAACAGAGTTGAGAACTATTAGAAAGGAATTGGTGTCTGATTAGATGGGGGGACAGGAAAGAGTCAAAAATAACACTTAGGTGACGAACCTAGGTGAGCAGTATTATTGTCTACCTCACATAGGTGTGGAGAGGGAGATGCCCTGTAATCAATAAAATGTTATATAGGGTTACCATTTACAGAAATAGACACCATTGGTTTCAGAACAGCAAAATGAAATCGAAACCCCTAATTTTACAGAGGAGGGCAGTGATTTGTCCAGCTATGTGACTGTCAGGAATAAAATGCAAGTTACCTGACTTGGAGCTCAATGCTGCTTCCACTATAGAACACTAGCTCCAGTTAGTATCCTTGCTCCCAAATGTGGCTTTTATCACCATTCTGTGACTATTCCTCCTGGGCTGTTGATCCTGATTATCCCTTTGGTTTGACTCTTGCATCCATATTCCATCTCTCTCCTTTCTCCATCCAGTATCCTGGTAGGGTCTTTGCCCGACTCACCTTGCTAGGGGCAAAGGGAAGGCAAAATCTGGGAGAAGTAGGAGTGGGAAAATACAACTAGACACTAGGGTTATGAGACAGAAGACGCCTTCACTGGCAAGAAAGATGGGTCGAGATACGAGCCCTGGAGGAAAAGTGGTCTGGTCTGTCAGGGGGCTGGGCGCCAGGCATTCCTGGCTCCTCTGGATGACTCAGTGGGTGGCCAGCAAGATGCTGAGTGGATTAGCTAATTAACCATTGTAAAGGGCTTTGTAAACACCACATGTGCTGTGGGCTAGAAGTGGTATTATCTGCCAGTAATAATAAGACCTGACATTTCCCTTTCATCTAGAGGTGGTAGGAGCACCAGATGGGTACTTCCTACCCCTAGTTCCATATACATTGCCTTCTCAGCTGCCAGATCATTGAAGATAGATTACTGAGCCTGGACCCCATTCTCCAGAAGCAAAAAACTGAGGCCCACTCATTTGTTGGAAGTTTAAATCAAATATCTCTGTCTGGGATTCTGAGAGAAAAAAGCAAAGAAGATCTAATTCCAAAATAAGGGAAAGGAGGGAGTTACTCCATCTCTCATTACACAATATGGCTTTGAGAAAATGGAAGCTTAAGACTGTTGAGCTAGGGAAAACCTCAGATCTCAATAATCTTGTCTATCCCTCTGCCTTTATGTCTCCTTTGTCCAGGATTAGAGAAAGGGTTCCAAGTCATTTGAAATCTGTGACAGACTATCTTAGGAATGTTTTATTATCTAAGCGAAGCTATCTTAAACTGTGGGTCATGACCCCATATGGGGTCACATAACTGAATGTGGGGGTCATGAAATTATAATTTATTATGAGTAAATGTTTGATTTGTACACCTATTTTATATACCTATATACCTGGGGTCGTATAAAGATTTCTCAAGCAAAAAGGGGACATGAGTGGAAAAAGTTTAAGAAACCCTCATCTAAAAGAGAGAAACAGAGACAGACAGAAAGAAAGAGAAAGGGAGAAAACAGGGACAGACAGATAGACAAGGAGAGGTAGAAAGAGAAAGGGAGACATTAACAGAGAGAAAAAGGGAGAGAGAGACAGAAACAGAGACAGAGACAAAGAGAGAGAGAGACAAGATAGAAAGAGAGAGGAGAGAGACACAAAGAGACACAGATACAGAGAGAAAAAGAAAGAGACAGAGAGAGAGAGAGACAAAGAGACACAGATACAGAAAGAGAGAGGGAATACAGAGACAGACAGACAGACAGACAGACAGAGAGACAGAGAGAGAGAGACAGAGACAGAGACAGAGACAGAGACAGACAGACAGACAGAGACACATAGATGGTATCTGGACTAGTCCACAGAAGGAGGTACTTTTCAGAACTCATAGAATCATAGATTTAGTACTGAAAAGGAATTTCAGTTCATCTAGGCTAATCATCCCATTTTATGGATGAGGATGAGGCTACCCACATGGTAATTGACAGGACTTCTAGGTCCCCTAGAATCTATCCTGTGGGCAACCAGGTGGCACCATAGTGCACAAAGTACTAGATACAAAGTCAGGAAGACTTATCTTGAGTTCAAATTCAGTCTCAGACACTAGCTGCATGACCCTGAGCAAGTCACTTAATCCTATTTGCCTCAGTTTCTCTGTCTGTAAAATGAACTGGAGAAGGAAATGGCAAACCACTCCAATATCTTTACCAAGAAACCCCAAGTGTGATCACAGAGTCAGACATGATTGAAATGACTTGAACAGCAATCCCAGTATCAAACCTGGTGTTCCTTCCTACTGTGCTATGGTGTCTTTCAGTAAATGAGGAGAACTCAAGGGGAAAGAGTTCAAATTTCCTGAAAGCAATTGAACCTTCTCTCTTTTAATTTTGGACCTAATTTGTCCATTTATATTATTTGTCATATATGTATATATTTTTAAAATTTTGATGTATTCTGTTTCTTACATTACTAGTTTCCCATGTATCCCTTCCCCTCTCCCGCAAAGCCATCCCATATAACAAATAGTATTTTTTTAAGAAGAAGGAAAAAGTCAGCACAATTATTCAGTGCATTGAGAAAGTTTAACAATATATTCATTATTCAATACCCATGGACCTCCCACTTTCATAATGGTGTAGAATGGGGGAATCCTCTCATATTTTTTCATTTGGATTCCACTTGATCTTTATAATTTTGTTATATTTATTTTTTATTTCTTGATATGTAGTTCTTTCCATTTATATTTCTGTAGTAACTTTTTTTCTTGGTTCTGCTTACTTTTCATCAAACACATAGTTCTTTCCATGTTTCTCTGTATTCTTCACACATCATTTCAATAGTATGCCATTATATGCATGAACCACAATTTGTTTAGCTATTTCCCATTTAATTCCAATTCTTAGATATTACAAAAGTGCTATTATAAATATTTGTGAAATTTTTTTCTTTTTTAAAAAAGCTTTTTAATTTTCAAATTATAGGCATAGTTTTTAATATTTACTCTTGCAAAACCTTGTGTTTCAAATTTTTTCTGCTTCTTGTGCCCCTACTTCCTCCCTTAGACAGCAAGTAATCCAATATATATTAAACATGTGCAATTCTTCTATACATATTTCCACAATTATGCTGCATAAGAAAAATCAAATCAAAAAAAGGAAAAAAATTAGAAAAAAAAAAAGCAAGCAAATAAAAACAACAACAAAAAACCCCAAAGTCCTCTCTCTGGGTGCAGATGGCTCTTTTCATCACAAATCCATTGGAAATGACCTGAATCAGCTCACTGTTGAAAAGAGTCATTACTATCAGAACAGATCATCATATAATTTTGTTGTTGCTGTATTTTCTTGGTTCTACTGGTTTTACTTAGCATCAATTCATGTAAGTCTCTCCAGGCCTCTCTGAAATAATCCCACTGATCATTTCTTGTAGAACAAACATATCCCATAACATTCATACACCACAACTTATTCAGCCATTCTCCAACTGATGGGCATCCACTCAATTTCCAGTTCCTTGCCACTACAAAAAGGGCTGCTACAAACAGGATTTTTTTTTCCCTGAGGCAACTGGGGTTAAGTAACTTACTCAGGGTCACAATTAAGTGTCTGAAATAAGATTTGAACTCAGGTCCTGCTGACTTCAGGGCTGGCCCTCTATCCACTGCACCACCTCGCTGCTCTGAGAAATTTTTTCTTATTGATGATTGCTCTGGTACAAAAAGTATGGATATCTTTCATTATTCCAAATTGCTTTCCAAAATGATCGCACCGTGTCACAACTACTTTTCCTTTAATTATTAGTTAACTTTGAGATTAAACCTCTTGCACTGGAATAAATCACCTAGAGGCCTTTTCCTGAAGATGGGGAATAAAGTAAGGAGGAAGGACTTTTTATTTCTCTGTATTTCATTATGTTGAAGTCTTGCCACAGCTTTTATTTTTGTTGGGACTTAAGTCTTTCATTTTTTACTATGAATTTTGTTCTTTTGGGGATTTCTTTGGAATTGAGGCTTTCCACATTGTAACGTGGGTTTTTTTTTCCTTAGCCTGGGACTTTTTCACTTTTACCTTTCAGAGTATTTCCCTCCCTCCAGCTCTCCCACCCCTGTGTTAAAGTTTTGTTGGTTTTTTTCTTGTAGTGAGGCCTTTTTTTTCTTGGAAGCTTTTCTCTTTCACTTCTGTCCTTCAGGAGATTTGGATCATATTTACAGCTTGGTGATATCTTTGATAAAAACAGGCAAGTATGAAAGAGGGGTGGGTTTGAGGGAAAGATGATGAATTTTGTTTTGGATTTGTTGAATAAGAAAACTCTCTGGGACATTGAGCTTGAAATACCCAAAAGGCAGTTGGTGATACAGAACTGAAAGTCAGGGGAAATACTGGGATTGAACTTACAGATATGTGATTTTTTTTTTGGCATAAATGTAACAAGAGCTAATGAGACCTCTTTGAGAGTATAAAAGAAATAAGAAGATCCCAGAGCAAGCTTTTGGTTAACATTCATATTTGGGGTATGGAGCATATATAAGGAGCTACTATAAATGACTGAGAAGGCTCCATTACATAGCTGGGAAAAGAACCAATCATTTAGTCAATAAACATTTATTAAATGTCTACTATATGTTAGTCACTGTGCTAAATACTAAGGGGTCAAAAAAAGGAAGCAAAAGTCAGTTCATTGCCTAAAGAAACTCACTTTAATGGGGGGGGAGAGATAATAAGCAAACAGATAGATAGATAGATAGATAGATAGATAGATAGATAGATAGATAGATAGTCAGATAGATGATATTTGATTAGATAGGAAGAAAGGAAGGTAAGAAGGAAGAACTTTATATATATAAAAGTATGCAATGAATAAATGCATGCATGCATAAAAGTCTTAACCTTGCCAACTTCCCTCTATTGATAATTCAATTCAGCTCAACAAATATGTCCAAAGCACCTACTATGTGTGAAGCACTGTGCAGACTGCCTTCTGGACTTTCTAATTTGCTACAAATCTTCTCTTCTTCAAACCCTATAATATAATAGACAATTTATGGAAGCTGTGGCCTTTCCGGGGTCTGCATCCCAGAGGTTTTCTCTGACCCTAAAAATCTCTTCTAGAGATTCCATAGCCTCTCCTGGGCAGGAGTTTTCTCCTTCCCCACTCCCCTTTATATTGTAGACATTCTTCTAAACCTAGTCTAAATATTTCCTGCAGTCATTCAAACCCAGTTCTCTCTTGCCTTGTCCTCAACCCTTTCCTCCCAGGATCCTAAATGCCTTTATAGATATTATCATCCCTAGAATAACAGTCATTAATAACATTGACTATATTTTACCTTGGCTCCGGAGAGCTCAAAGCACAGGTATTATTATCCCTGGGGACAGAGTCCCTGAGACGATGACTGATTTGCCCAAGGTCATTCAGTGTGTCAGGGCTGGGCGGGGCTAGAGTCTCAGTCCATGGGTCAGTTTAGCTCATGTTTCCCAGATCTACATTGTCTCATCAAAGATGAATACCTTATAACTAACATATGTAACACAGGACTATACAGTATCCAAACTATGAAGAAAATATAGGATGAGTGGAGAAGGGGCAGGAGTAGAATATAACACATGGAATTTATACATCACAATGGGAAGGGACTCTTAAAGTCAAATCCCACAAAGGGAAATGGCTTGTCACAGACCACATGGCAAGTTACAGGCACATTAATAAGCTCATTAAGAAAGTGTTTACAGAGCACCTATTATAAATATTAACTCTCTAGATTTATGTAGTCCACTTTGCAGAAGTGCTCCTTAAAATATCATGTGGAGAAAGGAATAGAAGTATTATCTCCATTTCACAAAGGAGGAAATTGAGACTCGGAGACAGAAATGGTTTGGCCAGATTCATACTGCTAGTAAATGTTTGAGCTGGGAAAAGAAGAGTCTTTATGATTAAAGGGGACTCAACTCCCTTTTCCATTGCATAAGGTCTCAACTGGCTCTATAGGGACTGAAAAAAGCAGGGAAGCCTCTGCCCTGAAGGAGGCTAGAGTTTGATTGTCAAAGTCAAGATGCACACACAGGCTACTAGCAGTTAATGTGGGGTTCTTGCCCTCTCTTCTCATCGTTGTTTTTGTTGTTGTTTTTCATTCTTGAAAAGGACCAGGGCATCAGGGAGAGGGATGCCATGGCAGGCAAGTGAATCTGATGAAGTAAGGGAGGACTGTACAAGGGCACCTAGCTCACTGTCCCCTCCAGAGACATCCAATCAAGCAATCAAACACAGTAATTTATTAAGTGCCTAATATGGGCCAACCATCATGGTGGGTTTGTTGGGACAAAAAACCAAAAGTCTCTGCCCTCAATGAGCAGATGATCAGGACCGCCATGGCAGTGCCATGCTGTGGTTCAAAGAGATAAGTCCTATAGGAAGATTGAGTAGGGAGAGGTTACTGTGGGCTGGGATGTTGAGTGAGGGTTTCTTGAAAGAAGTGCTATTTGAACTAAGAAATTAGGAGAGAAAACATGCAATATATATGTGGAGATCAAGGGTAGGGATGGAATCTGGAGTGGGGTGGCTAATCTAGTTAGTAAAGATAATTAGATAAGAATTAGGTTCAGGGAGGAAGGGAAGTGAAAATTCTCCCAGTCACCACTGATTTTGTTACTTGTCACTCAAAAACTGCTTACTCCTTTACCACATCCCATCTCCAATTTCTGTTTCTTTGTATTGATCCCTATATCTAAAACATTGACCTCCCTCTCCATCCTATCTGCCAACCTTCATTTCTTGAAACTTCTGCCTTCTTTCAAGGCCTGGACCAGCTTCCACTTCTTTCAAGATGTTCTCTGGCTGAGTCACTCCATCTAGCAGTGATCCTTCCCTGCTCAATCACTCAAAACTTTTGGTTGGTCCTTTAATGTACTTACACAGTCTCTGACTTGCTATTTAAGTGGACATGGCTTATGAACATGATTTTTCCTCTCTTTTAGAGCATAAGGTCCCAGTAAGGCAGGCAGGGTCATTTTTCATTGTCTTTTATTGTATTTCTAGTACAGTTCTTTGCATCTGGTTGGGGTCTTGATAAATGTTTGTCAAATTCAATTGAATCTATGAGATCAGACTAATTGAAATTTTGGGGAACCACTGTGAGGGTGGAAAAGGGAGAAGAATCAAATGGGAGAATTGGTACACAGCTATGA
Organism: Sminthopsis crassicaudata; assembly: GCF_048593235.1. NCBI lineage: Eukaryota > Metazoa > Chordata > Mammalia > Dasyuromorphia > Dasyuridae > Sminthopsis > Sminthopsis crassicaudata. The sequence continues at coordinate 665,718,110 of NC_133617.1, forward strand.
TGACCGTGTTAGCACCCTGGACACCTCAGAATCAGCTGGAATCAGGATAAGCAAAAGTCTTTATTCTTGGTCTTTAGTGGTAGAAGTGAAGGGAATGGCCGCATAGGATCTCCGCCACCTCACCTCCTTATCTCCCGCTCAGAGTAAGTCTAGCTAGTCTCACTCCACCTCCTAGTCCCTCTCACAATTCTCTGTATACACCAAATAATTGGGCCAGCACAGGATAGTGGGAAGGGCCATTTCTTATAGAGTATTGTCCAATCAGTAATTAGCCTCAAGTGTTCCATTGTCTGACCTCAGTACATTGACTCAAGAGTTTCAGCCCTTTACATCATCCACTTTCTTTTGTTTTAGAATGGTGGCCACTCCATCCCTGACTTCTCAGGGAGGTGAAAACCCTAAAAAGGAGGTGATCATGCCCTCCCTGACTTTTCAGGAAAGGAGGTGAAAAGCACCAAAGGGCAGGGACACTGATACATTGTTAGTGGAATTGTGAATACATCCAGCCATTCTGGAGAGTAATTTGGAACTATGCTCAAAAAGTTATCAAACTGTGCATATCCTTTGACCCAGCAGTGTTACTACTGGGCTTGTATCTCAAAGAGATCTTAAAGAAGGGAAAGAGACCTGTATGTGCAAGAATGCTTGTGGCAGACCTCTTTGTGGTGGCCAGAAACTGGAAACTACATGGATGCCCATCAATTGGAGATTGGCTGAATAAATTGGGGTATATGAATATTATGGAATATTATTGTTCTGTAAGAAATGACCAACAGGAGGATTTCAGAAAGTCCTGGAGAGACTGACACGAACTGATGCTGAGTGAAATGAGCAGGACCAGGAGATCATTATATACTTCAACAATACTATATGATGATCAATTCTGATGGACATGGCCCTCTTCAACAATGAGATGAACCAAATCAGTTCCAATAGAACAGTAATGAACTGAACCAGCTATACCCAATGAAAGAATTCTAGGAGATGACTATGAACCACTACATAGAATTCCCAATCCCTCTATTTTTGTCCACCTGCATTTTGGATTTCCTTCACAGGCTAATTGTACACTTTTTCAAATCCCGATTCTTTTTGTACAGCAAAACAATTGTTTGGACATGTATACATATATTGTATTTAATTTATACTTTAACATATTTTACATGTATTGGTCAACCTGCCATCTGTGTGGGGGGAAAGGAGGGGAAAAATTAGAACAAAAGGTTTGGCAATTGTCAATGTTGTAAAATTACCCATGCATATATCTGGTAAATAAAAACTATTAAAATAATTTTTAAAAAAAGAAGAAGAAGAAGAAAGAAAAGCACCAAAGTGAAGTAGGGATTGCTAGCGGGTTTCTGAGCTGAAGTGTCTTATTAGAAACAGGAAAGCACAAACCCATCAGCATGGGAGGTATTACACAAGCACATAGCAATAACACACAGGCTATTAGTGATGATTCTCCTCACAGTCAGTGCAGGCTCAATGTTGTGTAACAAACATGAATTGCACGTGCAAGTAGTGATATAACAAACAATATGAATCAACATGGTCTTGTAAAATATTTCCAAAAGTCTTAGAAGGAGGGTATATAAACAACAGTCACACATACGCCTTCTTCAGCAGCCAAGAGATAGTGCAAAACCAATCTATTGTTCATTGTTTCATGTGTCAGGGAATCCAATGATCCCCACAAGTTTTTGAAGTCTTGCAACAGTTTAATCATTTCTCAGAAAATTCAATGATTTCTGAGAGTTTAAAAATCCTACACAGTCTTATCATGTCTCAGAGAATCCAAAGATTCCTGAGGGTTTTGAAGTCCTACAATAGTCTTGTCATGTCTCAGAGAATCCAATGATTCCTGCAGATTTTGAAATCCTGCAACAGTTTAATCATTTCTCAGAGAATCTGATGATTTCTGAGAGTTTAGAAGTCCTACAACAGTCTTATCATGTCTCAGAGAATCCAAAGATTCCTGAGGGTTTTGAAGTCCAACAACAATTTTATCCTATCTCAGGGATTCCAAGGACTTAGAGAAGGTGGTAAATGTTCTTGGTCAAGTTGCTCCTGTACTATATCTAATAAGGCCTGAATTTTATCGCTAGCTAAGGGCCACTGTTTTATCCACACAGTTTTCCATTAGATAGGAATAGGTGAAAGTATTGGCAGGCCTTCAACAGCAGCCCTGCCTAAAAAACTGAAGTACTCCTTTTTAATCCTAATTGTTGTAAAATGTCTATTCCCCACAGATTGATAGGGATTGTTTCAACTATAAAATGAGTAAAAACTCCTGTTTCACCTTCAAATATCCATCTCAAAGGAGTAGCACTAGCTTCAGCTGCTATTGATCTTCCTACAGCAGACATGTAGGTGTCTGCCTTAATCTTTGGCCAGTGACTGGGCCAGTTGGCACCTCTAATGACTGTATGATCTGCACCAGTGTCTACCAATCCTTCTAATGGTATGCCATTTATATAGATAGCGAGCATAGGTCAGTCAGCTGTCACAGCTGCTGTCCAGTATAATCCTGGATTTTGTTGCTTGGAGTCAGAATCTGAGCAACTATCGCCAGATTGCTTGTTAGGAGTCTATATCAATAAACCTGATACTACTACTCCTCCTGGTTGATAGGTCACACATTGTCTACCTGTATTAGTGACTGGGATATTATCTACACATTCCCCAGTTTCCCACATCAGTGTATGGATGGACACAGTTTTGTTAGTACACTCAGGAGTTGAAATGGTCAAGTCTACTGTGCCTGGAGGCAAGAGATCCACAGGCTACAGAGGAACAGATTTCACCTCTCCAGGGGTATCTCAGTTGTCCCAGTTGCATACAACTCTATTCTCCCTAATTGTAGTCCCTTTCTCCCATCAGGTTGCTTCCTGGCTGATTGATTGTGTAATTTCTTTCTCCCATCAGATGGCTTCCTGGCTGATTGGTCATGTCTGGGTTCTGAACTTCTAGGCACTCTCTGGGTGTAGCATCGTCTGCCATCATGCCCCAAGTATTTTTTGTCTTGGGCCCTGGGGCTGGGCCCCTCAATCCATTTCCCTGAATCAGTCTACATCCTGATGCCCAATGGAAGCCTCTGTTGCATTTTGGACATGGGGTATTGGATCTTGTTTTCCCACCCTGTTTTCTTACTCTGTCTCTATGGCAACATTGAGCTTTCAGATGCCCTACTTTACCACATTGAAAGCATTGACAAGTCTCTCTGGAAGTCCCTTGCCAAAAGGGACCCTGTATTCCCATGTTGGGATCTTGGAAAGTCTGCATCATAGCCTGGCTATAAAAGGTAATTGTGCCCATTGTGGCACAGCATCTTATGATCTCCTCTAAAGGAGCATTCTTACATAATCCTAGCATAATCCTTCTGCAAACCTCATTAGCATTTTCTTTAGCAAGTTGCCTTATCATAATGTTTGTTATTGCATTTTCACCATTAGTTCGTATGACACCTGTCTGCACACATGCCATAAAATCAGCAAATGGTTCATTTGGCCCTTGTGCTATTTTTGTTTTGGCCTCACCCTTGTCATTTTTACCTGGGAGAAAAGCCCATGCTTTGATAGCAGCAGCAGCAATTTGCTCATATGTTGCTAATTGGTAATTAATCTGTACTGAAATGTCTGCATAAAAACCCACACTTGTTAGTCGGTCACAGGTGATTGGAGGATTAACTCCACTATGACTATTTTATTGGACTTGTATCCTACAGAGCTCACTATATTCAGAAAGCCACAACAAATTTTGTCCAGGTTCTAAGCATCTCCTTGGTATAGATTTCCAGTCCCTAGGGGTTAAGACTTCATAAGCCAAATTCTGTAATAACATCTTAATATAAGCTGATGTAGCCCCATAAAGAGAGCAAGCCTTTTTCAGATCTTTGAGGATGTCTATATCAAAAGGAGTGTATCTTCTACTTTCTGGCTCCTCCTCCTAGTCCCTCCCATACTTCTCTATATACACCAAACGATTGGGCCAGCACAGAATAGTGAGAAGGGCCATTTTCCAAGCATATTCTAATAGAGTATTGTCCAATCAGTAATTAGCCTCAAGTGCTCAATTGTCCCACCTCAGTGCATAGACTCAAGAGTTTCAGCCCTTTACACACAGCTTCTCTAGATTGGACCTGAGCCTAGGTCATGGTGGAAGCTCCTGTTTACTCAACTGTCAACTCCAGAAGAAAAGAGAGATGTTACTGTAAGACAAGAGGAAACTAAAATTCATTGGGCAAGTTTTTCACATAGACAGTTAATCCCTCTTCCTGAGGAGCTAGGGAATTCATCCCTGGCTATTCTGCTCGCATCCTGGCTGAGTTGGCCCTCTCAGGGTCCTTGGGAGATACTAGCATAGATTTAGGATTGGAAAGGCCCTCATAGATGATCTCATCTGGCCTCTCATTTTATAGATCAGAAAACTGAGGCTCACCAAAGGTCACCCAGGATCTAAGTGGAAGAGTTGGATTCAAACTCAAGTCTCTTGACTCCAGATCCCTCTTTCTTTCTACTATATCAAGAGGGCAAGGCTGCCAGAGTGCTGGTCCTCCCTTTCCAGGAGATCCACCTTCCACCTTGCTGGCTCTGACTTTGGTAGAGGAGTGATTAGGGTGCCCATCCAAGAGCCAAGTAGCTATATGTAGGAAATCATCCATTAAAGAGTCACCTGGCCCCATGCCCACAGCCCTGCTTCAGGTAAGGAGCACCTGGCCCCACCCTTCTCTCCTCTCCCTCCGCCCACAGCCCTAGGAAGAGTGAATCTGGGCTGCTTTTGCCAAATAGAGGGGAAAGTTGGCTTCCCTGGGCAGCCCTGGTCTCCCTCTCCTCTGTGTCCTCTATTTCCTCCTCCCCAGCCTTTCAGCCTTGCCCTAAACTCATACCACTGCCATCTCCTGACCATCAACTCTGAGGAAAAAATGGATCACTCCTATCTCCTTCTATAGAGCTCTTTCTCCATCCAGCCATTATCCTATTTCAGAATTAGGAATCTCCGTATGACTCTTTTTTTTATAATCCTCCATACCCTCTCAAGTCCTAATCCCTTCTGTTTCCCTATCCCATCTTTTGAAAGGGCAGCACATTAGCCAAAAATAAACAAACAAACAAATGGGTAAGTAAATAAATAAATAAATAAATGAATTAATAAATAAAAAGGAGTACTGTACTAGCAGTCTGCAAATAAGTTATGGATGTTATCTCTGATATGTATGTGAATTAAATTAATTCAACATTTATCTGGTTCTTCCCACATAAAAGTATGGAGAAGAAAAAGAAAAATACAGGATGGAAGAAAGGGGAAGAAGGAGGAGGGATGGAGAAAAAGAGACCAAAAGAGATAGAGATAGGCATAGAGACAGAAAAGTAGAGAGACCCAGAGAGACAGAGAAAGAGACAGAAAAAAAGGAGAAAGGGAGAAAAAAGAATGGGAGAGAAGAGAGAGGAGAAAGAGAGAGAAAAACAGAAGAGAGAGTAGCAAAAGTACAGAGACAAAATTGGAGAATGAGGGAAAAAAGGTAGGAGACAGAGAAGGAGGGGAGATACAAAGGGTGGGAAAGAAATTCAGGAGATGAAGTCAGACAAAGAGACAGAAAGGAGGTAAGAAAGAGTGACAAACACCGAGACAGAGAGTCGGGAAGAGCTGCACTAATGCTAGGAAGATGAGGAAAGACTTCTGGTAAAAGGTGGCACCTGCACTGAACCCTGAAGGAAGCTGAGGGATCCTCAGGGATGGGTGGAGGTAAGTAGGGAACACATTCCAAAGACAGGAGATAGAATGCCAAGTTCAGGGGAAAGTTAGTGGCTAGTTCAGCTGGAATGTAGCATACCAGGAGGGGAATGCTGGGAAATCCATGGAGAAGGCAGGCTGTAAAGGGTCTGAGGAGTTTGAATTTTCTCTTGGAGACCAGAGGAAACTGCTGAAGGTCCTTCAGCAGGACAGTGACATGGTCAGGTTTGTGCTTTTAAGGAGTTATTTTGCCAACCTGGTGAAGAAAAACTGGATTAGGAAGGAGAAAGGGGAATTAGGAGACTCCTAAAATAGTCCAAATAAGAGGGAACAAAGGTCCAGTCTAAAGTGTCATTCACATGATTGGAGAGTAGGGGATGAATGCCAGAAATGCTGTGAAGGTCAAATAGACAAGAGTTAGCCACCATTTTGCTTTGTGGGAAAAGGTCAGGAGAGGTATAGAGGAGAGGCAAGAGGCAAGGATGACTATTGGATTGAGAATCCATGTAACTGGGAGATGATAACTAGAGAAGCTTAGAAAAGAGAGCTAAGAAAAGGCCATTGAATTAACAGTTAAGAAATAGTTGGTAATCTTAGAGTCAGGATGTATAGTTGGAAGCCAGAATATAAGAGGTGACTAGAAGGAAAAAACATGGAGTCAATAAGCATAAACAACTTTTTCTAAAAGTTTAGCTGTGGAAAGAAGGGAAGATCTAGAATTATAGGGTAAAATTAAGGTTTTTAAAAGAATGAAGAGATCTAAGCAGATTTGTAAGCAACAATTAAGGAGCACATTGCTATGTCCACTTCTTTTTTCTATTTGTTTAATCTTTCCCATGTTTTTTCCCTTTTGTTCTGATTTTTCTCTCCCAATATAATTCATAAAGCAATGGGTATTAAAAATAAAATTGCTACAAAACAAAAACAATTAAGAAGCCACTAGATATGGAAAGACTGAAGATGAAAACTATCCAAGTTCCGAAAGGGTCATAAGCTTCTAGATTTAGAACTAAAAGACACCTTAGAACTCATCAATGCAGCCCTCCCATTTCACAGACAAAGAAAGTAAGTGATTTTTTCTGATCTTAGATGGATCCAACCCAGGTTCTCTGACTGTGATGACCATGTTAGCACCCTGGACACCCCAGAATCAGCTGGAGTCAGGATAAGCAAAAGTCTTTACTCTTGGTCTTCAGAGGTAGAAGTCAAGGGGATGAAAGCAGAATCTCTGCCACCTCACCTCTTCATCTCCCACCCAGAGTTGAGTCTGGCTAGTCTCAACTGCACCTCCTAGTCCCTCCCACAATTCTCTGTATACACCAAATGATTGGGCCAGCACAGGATAGTGGGAAGGGCCATTTCCCAAGCTTATTCTTATAGAGTATTATCCAATTAGTAATTAGCCTCAAGTGTTCAATTGTCCAGCCTCAAGTGCTCAATTGTCTGACCTCAGTGCATCAACTCAGTTTCAGCCCTTTACATCTGACTCTACAATTTTTCCCACTTATTAAGTGTTACCTCACAGGAGATGAAATGGAAAAGAATGAAGGGCACAAGTGGAGAGGTTGGTTTTGACATGGACAAAGCTCACCTCTTTGTTAAGAGACTGGAGTAAAATGTGAGAGAATAGCATATGATGTAGACAGGTTCTGAGGTTTAGAGTAGGGAAAAAGAAGGAATTCCTAATAGCCTCAGTTTGCTCAACAGAAGAAAATAAGACAAAAGCCCATGCTTAGAAAAAGGGAGAGGAGATAGTGTTGGGAACTTGATGGAAAAAGAAAGCTTAAAATGTTACTGGAGGAAACCTGACAAAGAGCCAATTAGGAGAAAATGAAAGCATCTGGTTAGTAATAAAGATGCAGTTGATATTAGTTAACATAAATTCATAGTGGATCCAATACATACACTTAAGTGGCTTCCTTCAATGGCATTTGGCAGCTCAGGACTTGAATCAGAAGGCAGATGGTAGGAATAACCAGACACGAGTGGAACAACTGTATAAAAAACAGAGAATATGGTATAATTGAACTGGTTAACTAACCATTAGATCAAGAAAGTGAGACCAGTGGGAAAACTATAGATTGTGACAAAAATGAAGAAGAGGCTTTAAGTGAAAAAGATAGAGAAAGAAATGAAAGACCAAGAAACTATGATCAGAAAAAGTTCAGGATTCTGAATCACAGGATTTATGAGTGACTTATGAGTTGATCATGTTATGATGTGAGCGACAGAAATAAAGTGAAGGTGAAGATCATGAGATATTTAGAAAGTGGATATACGGGGAATTCAGGGCTTTTGAATGGACATGAATATGGATATTTAGGTAGAGATGAACACTGAGTTGAGTACTGAATTCCCTGAGATAGAAAGAATAAACTAGGGACCAGTAGACATCATTAGGATCTGGATTGGTTGGCAGAGACAAATGGAGAGGAAATATCAAAGAACTAAGTTACTCATGATGCAATGATAAAACAGATACAGTATTTTTTGGAGAAAGCTAGCTTTGATGAATGCAAGGTGGAAACAATGTGATAAAAAGTCTAATGGAGAGAAGTCTTTCAACTTTAGAGGTGTGGTTTCACAGGGCACAAAGCAAAGGGAGGTCAGGGCTGGAAAGACAATCAGAAGGAGTAAGGCTAAGGTGAATGGCGATGAGAGAGTAGGGAGTGGTAGCGGAAAAGGGGTTTTCACCTTGGCAGACATGACTGTGAATCACAGGAATTAGGGTAGAGGAAGGTTGGAGTTTGTTGGCCATAGGATGAGAAGATAATCCTGGGGTTCCTAAAATTGGTGTCTAAAAGTATAAGGGACTTCCTTGAAAGGTGGTAGACTACCCCTCCTTGCAAGTCAAGTAAAGACTGAATATCCTCTTCTTGGGTATGAAATATTTGTGATTCCTTTTCTGTATGGGTTGGATTAGATGGCTACTGGGGTCTCTTTCAGCTCACAGATTCTGGGATTCTGAGATTCCCACATGAAGAAGATAAAGGACTAGTGTGTTCTCTCCCAAACATCAGGGAAGAAAGGAGAGAAGATTGGTTGCAAGAGGGACTGGGTAATCAGATCCCTCCAAACCCAACTGAATTCACACTCAAAATTAGCTTCTTTTCCTTATTCCAAATTGGCAGAGGTAGGAAATGATAAATAGCCAAGAAACATCCTTCCTGTGAATCATATACTTAGTTCCTGACAGGCTTAATGTCTTTCTCTGAAAAAATGTGGGTATTCAACCCCAGGATTGCCTTTTCTCTAAGTTACTAATGACCATCCTAGCAAATCAGTCAAAATCATTCAGGGGCATATGGACTCTTTATTCATTAGATTTGGTCCATCATTTTCCAAAATAGCAATAAACAAAAAGAATTAAACTCCCAGTTTGTTCCATTGCTGTATTTTGCCCTGCTTCCCCCTCCCTACCACTTATTCTGTACTGTTTATTTGCTTATTGTTTCTATGCTTAGAAAGAGTAATTGGATGCTATATCCAAACATGTTTGCCTGCTACATGATAAAGCAACTACTTTCTGCCAGTGGCACAAGGCTAGGGCTCAATGAAATAAAACAAGTTCAAGTAGATGGAGGTTCATAATTAAGTTCTAATTAGGTAAATCCCACAATCTCACACATCTCTTGTCAATGTATCTTCACTTTATATGAAATACTGCAGTAGCACAATATTTTGGAGAATCTTAAATGTCACATTAAGAAACTCAAACTGACCTGTTGAGATCTTTTAAGATCCCCATCTTGCTGTCCAATAAGTGATCTCCATCTTCCATTTTTATGTCATATGAAAAATTTTGTTCCATTTATATTGATATTTTAATTGTTTTTTGTTGATGTTTTCCATCATAATCACTTTTCACTAGCTCCACTCTAGCCTCAGCCTTCCATTGGAGTCTACCTTGTAACATGGAAGAACAGTTAAATGAAACCAATTTTAAAAGCAACCAAATGTATCAGTTTATGAAACAATTCCTGGACAGCTTAGGTAGGATAGTAGATAGAGTGCTGGGGCTGAAATCAGGAAGACTCATCTTACTGAGTTAAAATCTGGCCCTAGACACTATTTGTGTGATCCTGAGCAAGTCACTTCACGCTGTTTGTCTCAGATTCCTCATCCATAACATGAGTTGGAGAATGAAATGACAAACCATTCTAGGATCTTTGTCAAGAAAGCCCCAAATGGGGTCACAAAAAGTCAGATGTGGCTATAAAATAACAAAACAACAAAAACATTAGTGTTGTTCCCCTTCTTCTCTCATAGTTCCCCTCTTCTCTACTGAGAGAAGGAATGTGTTCTTCCTCCAGAACCAAAACTGTGATTTGAAATTAATTGTCATCTGTAAACTTGATACAAATGTTTATCTTTGACTTCATCCAAATAATTGATTTTTTAAAAAATGTTGGACAGGAAAGAACTCTGGGAAACTCCTTCAGAGATCTTCTCCTGGTTGATATAACTTTATTAATCAGTCTTCTTTGGAACCCATTTACTTAAATTCTCCTAAATAAAACTAACTATTCTCATTTGGTTCACATCTTTTTATCTTGTGCACAAGAATGGCATGAATGATTTTTGTCAAAAGATTTGCTGAAATCCAAATATAATATGTCTCTAATATGTCCCAAACCACCTGGCTTACTTATCCAATAAGAAGAGAAAAGATGAGCAAAAGTATGAATACATACACTAGAAACAAAGCTCCAGCAAACATTTATTAGGTGCCTACTGTGTTTCTGATCCTGTGCTTACTTTCAGCACCAAATGTCGATACTTGAAAGTTTATGGAATTGATTGTAGTACACCCAGACATATATATCACAAGTCTGACCACATCTTCTCTAACATTCAAAGCCCTTTCAACTGACCCCAATCTATCTTTTTCCATTTTATATATATTCTTCCCTTTCTTGCACTCTATGGTCTAGCCCAGTGGTCCTCAAACTTTTTAAATAGGGGGCCAGTTCACTGTCCCTCAGACTGTTTGAGGACCGGACTATAGTAAAAACAAAACCTAACACTCTGTCTCCACCCCTCACCTATTTACCATAACCAGGCCAGCGGCATAAATGTCCTCAGTAGGCCGCATCTGGCCAGTGGGCCGTAGTTTGAGAACCCCTCTCTAGCCAAATTGACCTTGGCATTCCTTATATGTGATCCTCCAACTCCAATCTCCAGTCTCTAAGTGTTTGCATTGGCTGTCCCTCTGTGCAGGTAATATACTCCTTCCAGGTGTCTTTTAAGACTCAGCTCAAGTCACATGCTCTGTATAAGACCTTTCCTGTTCTTCCTCCCCTTCAAACAGTGGTGTGCTGGCAAATATACCACAATATATACAGGCCATATTGTATTTTTAAGTTTAATCTCTAACACTAGTTTTTTGCTGTTGTTATTCAATCATTGTGTGAATGATTCCATTTCTTGGCAAAGATACTCAAGTGATTAGCCATTTCCTTCTCCAGCTCATTTTACAGATGAGGAAACTGAGGCAAACAGGGTGAAGTGACTTGCCTAGGTTTATACAATTAATAAGTGTCTGAGAGTGACTTTAAATTCATAAAAATGAATCTTCCTAGTTCCAAGCCCAGTGTTCTATCTACTGCACTACCTAGCTTCCTACTTACGTCCAGGCCACCAAAAACTCCAATTGCTGATTTTCTAGATTAAAATACTTATGTTCTCACCAGCACACACCCTCCTGAGGACTGCAAGATGACTTTCTGTTTTGTATGTGTTTGGACTGTATCTACACATGTACATGTTATCTCCCCTATTAGAATGATACTCTTTTAGCACAGGGGTTACTTTGCTTTCGTCTTTGTATCTCCAGCATCTAAGAGATGCCATCAACACAGAAGAGAACTAATAGCTGTTCATTAACTAACTGATGTTACTCCCCTGCTCAATAAATTTTGGTGGCTCCCTATTACTTCTAAGATACAAACTTCTATTTGGCATTTGAAACTTCTCCTCATGTGGCTACAGCATACCTTTCCCAGCTTATTTGTTGCCACTTTTCTTACATTCTATTGGCCAGTCAAACCACCTCTTGCTGTTTTTCACTCAGGACCTCACACCTCCAGTCTTCTTGTGTCTGTTTGTTTGTTCCTTAGGAGGCCTCTTAAGCCTGTGATGCCTTCTCAAAGGTACTGTGTAAATGTTTAATGACTGACTCTCCTGAAGTACTTTTAAGTTTAATCTGCATCACTTTCTTTTTTTTTATTACAGCTTTTTATTTACAAAACATATGCATGGGTAATTTTTTTCATCACTGACCCTTGAAAAACCTTCTGCTCCAAATTTTCCCCTCCTTCCCCTCACCCCTTCCCCTAGATGGCAGGTAGTCCCATACATGTTAAGTATGTTAAAATTTATGTCAAATACAATATATGTATACACATTCATACAGTTAACTTGCTGCACAGAAAGATTGGATTTAGAAAGAAGGCAAAAATAATCTGAGAAGAAAAAACAAAAATGCAAGCAAACAATAAGAAAGAGTGGAAATGTTATGTTGTTTCACTGAAATTTTAAGGATCTTCTAGCATAGGTCTGTGGTGCATTCCTTCTTAGACTACTTAGTTTCCTTCAAAAGTCAGTTTGAACATCATCTCCTACCAGAGGAGGTATTTCCCCACCTATTAAAGCCTACTCTTCCAAATTAACTTTTTTTTTTCATCTCTTGTGACATCTCTCCACACAGAATGTAAGTTTCTGAAGGACAGAGTCTATTTAATTTTTTTTTTATTCCCAAGATCCAGCATAGCTCCTGGTACACAGTGGATGCCTACTAATAACTTGCTTATTTTTTAACTTCACATAGTGACACCTTCACATTCCCACAGGAGGTAAAGGTTGAAGGGCCCAGATGTGTTTAATAAGTCCTAGGGGATAGGTTTGGGATGTGGAGATAGAGGTATTGAAGTGATTGCTTCAGCTAAGAGGACTGAAGAAATCATTTGAGAAAAATCTCTCCCAAGGATAGAACCTTCTTAGTCTTATTAGGGATGAAACCTTGGGCTTTATCAGAAGGACACTAGGTCCAAGGGTGACAATGAACACCAGAAGGCAAGAGGGTGTGAGGGAGGGATGGAAAAGAAGGGAATGAGGGGGAGAAGTCACATCAGGAGAATAACATCAAAGCAGACCAAAGGGCTCAGATGGGCAGTAATTGCCAGATCAGTAGCCTAATCATAGGCTAGGGCCACCTCCCCAGGCACGTATACCTGATCTGAAGTGGGATATCTAGGAATTCAGCTTCCTGCCTTCCCCTACCCCAAGCTCCATGCATAATCTGGATGGACAACTAGACAGGTCCTCCCAGAATATGGAAGGTTAAAGGGAGCCTCCCATATAATGACAGATACGAGGTTTCCCACCTACCTCCAGGAATCCTACCCTCCAAAGAAAAAACAGCATTTCTCCAAGGGAATGACTTCAAACCACAGTAGTATTAAAAACAAGCACAAGTAATAGATTATTATTGCCATTAACCATAAAAATAATGCAAAGACCCTTGATTTCTTCATTTGTAATAATAATAGCCCCTATTTCTCTAGCACTTTAAAGTTTAGCACTCTCCTTCCAACAGCCCTGTGAGGTAGGGAAAGCAAGGATTCAGTTAAGTCAAGAGATTTGTCACCAAGTCTTCTTTATGTGGGCCTATGCTCCTTCCCTTGTCCCGTGTTACAAACTGTGTCATTAAGCATCCATGCTTATTTGGAGAGTGCTCAGACACTGGTGGGGAGGACATCTTGGAGGACGTAGTTATGAAAGGCTATGCCTTGAAGCAGGGAAGACTGCATGGCAATGGGCAAGGTTTGGAATCAGAGTTTGGGGCTTGGATGCCTCAGATGAGCCTCAGAGCCTCTCCCACCCACAACACACCTTGGCTGAAGGCCCCAGGGGCTGCAGACAAGACACCTCCCTTTCAAGTCCCTGCTATGTCAGCTGTGCATCGAGACTCCAGCTGTGTTTGTTGTGGTTACGGATCTCTTGCGATAAACAGGGCCAGCCTGCTGTGGGCCAATGGTGGGGAAGTTGGCTCCCCACAGGACTTGGGGACTGACTCCACAGGAGACCAATCCCTCCCCCCCTGAGGTCCAAGTAGGGGTCAGTTTGACAGCACCCAAATTTAGGGCTTAACATTTCAATGGTGAAATGGAACTGACCATCTCTTACGTCTCCCGTGGACACAGGCTACTCTTTCCCCCATTTCCTCGTAGACACAAATTGTTCTTTTTAATCTTCCAAAGGACATAGAACATTCCTCATGCCTCATTTCTCCAGTAGAAACAATCTCCTTTCCTAATTCTTATCATGGACACAGACCATTTCCCCCTCCCGCTCCTTCAGTTCTCCAGTGGACACTTTCCTCTTTTTCACACTAAAGTGACATCCAAGAAAACCTAGTTTCTGTTTTTTCTCACTTCAAATATTCTGCTTATACCTGCTAAAGGAAGTTCATCCATGAAACTGCCCAAACTGGAAATGCTTCTGATCCAGAGCCACTTCCTCCCTACTCTTTACCCCTGTCAGATGATGACCCAGCCCCTTAAACTCTGCTTGTAGAAAGCAGATTATACTGAACTGAGCCATATACCCTCTCTCATCCCATACTTCTGGTGACCCACTGCATACTTCTGAGATAGCTGATTAAGTCAGGGCTGAGCCTATTGACCAAAGTCAGGCTCGAATTTGACCAAGATTATAGTCCAGTCTTTAATCAGAGAGAAAACTCAGTCTGTGTCCAAGGTTAGGGTTTAATTCAAATCTTGTATTAGGGCTCTGTCTACAAAATCCTTCCGAAACCTAATCAGGAATCACACTCATGACCTTGGCTTCAGGAGCCCCTCTTTTCAGCCATTTACTAATTGGTGGCCCTGAATTATCAATGACATCATCACCTTCACTATCATTCTGATCATTGCTCAATAAATACTTGTTGAATGATTAAATAAATGAATCACCACTGATTGTCATCAATCACCAGCCTCAATCAATCCGTTGCAGGCTGTGTATCACATGGTACCTTCCCTTGAGGAGCTGCCCATTCAAGACAGGCATGGACAGACTGATGACTCACAAACCCCAGATGGAGGAGCTTCAGGAGTTCTATGTTTGGGCAGGGTGAAGATGGGAGTAATTGTCCAAGAATCTCAATCTGGGTAAGTCCCTGGAGTAGTGAAAAATCCTTTTCCAAGACAAACTGACACAACCTTTTCATAGATTTAGAAAATCAGAGCTAGTCTCATTTTTCCCATTTCCTCTTTCATCTTTTCATGAATATAACCATAATCCATCATAGTAACTTATAAGGAAGAATTAAAACAAGTGTTTATTATCTGCCAGGCACTGTGTTAAGTGTTTTATATATATACATATATATATGTGTGTGTGTGTGTGTATATATATATACACATATATATACATATACATATAGTCTGTTTTGATAATACATACATAAAAGATACATAATACACATAATAGGTACTTAATAAATGTTTATTGAAGGAATAAACTGAGGAACAGGGTAGAGAAGCAACTTGACTAGTATGATTTTAAATTGGTTCTTACATCCAGATTTCCTGGACTCCTAGCCCATTGCTCTTCCCACCCCACTACTGTTTATTCTTTTTTGCATTTATTCAGTGTCAGGACCTGATTACAGAGATGAGCAATGATACCCACCAAAAGGGGAAAAGTGAATGAAGGGATATAAGTCAATAGCTCTCTGAGAGCTTGGAATTTGACCCAGGTGCCCTATGGTGTTGAGTGGAGCCCATAGGAAACCAGGTGAGGGTAAGATTGTCAGTGCCTAATTCTGGTCAACAGAACAGTATCAGGTAAGTGGTCAACAGCTCCCCTGGTGGTTTTATTGATTATTTCACATCAAGCAAGTCCATTCCAGCTCACAGTTTTTTCATCTGAAAAATGAAGAGGTTAGACCAGATGGCCTATAAGGTTTCTTCTAACACAAAATCTATGATTGATCCCATAACAGAGACCTGCTCTCAAAGAGATTACAATGCAATAGGAAAGGGAGAACAAAAACACAAATAATTATATATAAGGAAGACTAAAATTCACATAAAGAATAGTTCTAGGCAAAATGTTATGAGAAATTTAAGGAGAAAAGAAGTGTTTATAAAATCAGACAAAGGTTTCCTCATCTCCCATACATACAACTCCTTTGTGAGTCAGCTCCTGTTCCAAATGTCCCTTTTCCTGATGTAGACACCACTTTCATTTCAATCATGTTGGCTCTAAATCTTAGAGCCATTTTTTAATCTTCTTTTTCCCTCAGTTTCCAAATATTGGATCAGTTGCCAAGTTCTCTGATTCCAACTCTGCAATCTCTCTCACATCTGTCTCCTCCTCTCCACTCCCATAGCCACCACCCTATGCCAAGCCCTCATCACCTTTCACTTGAACTATTTCAATAACCTCCCCCAATGGTCTATCTTCCCCTAACTTCTCTTCTGTCCTACATACTCAATAAGAATCATTTTCTAAAAAGATAGTCATGATTATGTCTCTCTTCTGCCCAAGACTCTTAAATAATTCCCTTTGCCCACAAAATCATATCTAAACTCTAGATTTGTGTCTCTGAACAAATTACTTTCTTCTCTCAGTTTCTTCCTCTATAAAGTGAAAGGGTTAGAGAGTTTGGATGGGAGAGGGAATTAAGAGCTGGCCTCTTGGTTGGAAAGGCATGAATTTGAATCCTTCCTCAAATATGGTCCTAACTTCCCAGCACTCTAGGAAAGTCTTTAAGGTACAAGTTGCCAGACAGGAGCTGATCTTCTTTGGAAGACTGAATTATACACCATGAAATCACAGGTCTGCTGGAAAAACAAAATTTAAATTAAATGAAAGACTGACTAAATGATCCCCAAGGTCCTTCCCAATTATGAGATTCTAAAGGTATTTAGCCTGGAATTACAATCTGACTTGTCCTACTTTTCCAGTCTTCTCTACCCCTTTAGGAATTCTACACTCCCATTTTCCCTCTTCTCGGGTTCATTATGGTTCCCACACTTTTGCTTATACAATGCTCTACCTAACTAATTCTGCTCAAGGTTCAGCTGAGGCTCTCCTTCCTTCAGGAAGCCTTCCATGATCATTTTATCTAGTTATTTCCCACTCTCTGAATTTATGAATGCTTACTGATTAATTGCTTGAGAAGAAGTATAGTACAAAGAATGATGAACTCCAATGGATAATTGGTCCCATCCATCATCATCACTCTCCCCTCTGCATCTTCTACATCAGCCAGTAATTCCAGAACATGGTAAAACTGATCAACCTGCACTTGCCTCATTGAGCTTGAGACAAGACTACAAGGCCCCAGCCATTACTTCTGCTTTGAGTCTCTTCCCTAGGCAATAAACAGCACTTCAAAGATGGATGCTTCCACGTTAGCCCATACAAAGCTCTGCCCACTTTAAGAGATGAGCCAGGAATAGTACATGTCCTCCTCAAGTAAGTACATCCCAGAGTACAAGC
Source organism: Sminthopsis crassicaudata (assembly GCF_048593235.1). Classification (NCBI taxonomy): domain Eukaryota; kingdom Metazoa; phylum Chordata; class Mammalia; order Dasyuromorphia; family Dasyuridae; genus Sminthopsis; species Sminthopsis crassicaudata. The sequence goes on from NC_133617.1 coordinate 665,735,354, forward strand.
CCTCAAGGCTCTAGGAATAGCCCTGAGGAACCTAGAGGGGAAAAGGGGGAGTCACAATCTCATCATTGATACCTATCATTGGGAAGAGTAAAAAGACAAAGCATTTGCTACAAACATTCACCCCACAAAATTCTAAATGTTGTAGAGTCAGTAGAGAAATCTGCTCCCTTAATTATAGGTACAGTATATTAGATACAGATCATTTCTCTTCAAAGATGGGCCCAAGTCAGAAATAAAGCAGACTAAAGCTCAAAAGTTTGACAGAATGGAACAGGAAGTAAGTGATTCCTGTGATACTGGTCTGAGTTGGAAAGGAGGGAGAAAAGAAGAAAAAAAGGAAGGAGGAAAGGAAGGAAGGAAATACAATTCAATAAACATTTATTAAGCACCCACTATGTGCCAGGCACTACTATGTGCAAAGCACTAGGGATACAAAAGAACCAAAAGACAGTCCTTGTCCTCAAGAAGCTTATAATCTAATGGACTTTTATGAAATAACGCAAAACTGAAGGCATGCTACCCAGAACTAAAAGAATCAAATTAACAATAAGGTATACTAAAGAAAAAGTGAATGAGAATGAATGGATAAAATATAAGTCTTTTTATTTAAAAAAAAATGATATTGTTTGTGTTTACATCATCCACATTTCCCAATAAGCCCTTCTCCCTCCTAAAGAACTGTCATCCTTAATAACAAAGAATGTTTAAAGAAGGGGGGGAGGAAAGGGATTCATCAAACTCCACCAAATATCCACCAAGTCCAACATTTTATGTTATTTTCCACATCTATCATGCTCTACTTCTGCAAAGTGAGGGGTAAGGGGGTCACATCTCTTCTTTAGGGACTAATTTTCATCATGGCAGTTTCCCCGCATTTTGTGTTTATTTTGCTGTTGTCTTTCCAAACAAAGAATTCTAATGAGGATTTAGAGGGAGTGACTAAAAGATTATTATAATATTTTATATGTTGAAATTAATTTAAATGTAAATAGTTACTAAGCAAGTTTGGTTGGTTGTACTGATGTTCAATGTTAAACTTTTTTCTTTTCTTTTTTGATTCATGGAACAAAATAAGCATTTCTATAACATAGTACAATAAAAAGATGATTGCACATGAAACTACGAATCTAGTAGTACAATACAACTTACAGGAATGTTATAGCCAAGTTTTAAACCTCTCTGGTTAAGAAGAAATAATGCTGAACTTTTAATAGGAGTTGTTTATTTATTTTAAGAGTATTGACTTAGGATTCAGGGAATCTGGATTCCAGTGCTGGCTCTGCCCAATATTAGCTATGTGATCTTGGGTAACTCAATGAACTTCTCTGATGTTTTTTCCCTTCATCTGCACATAATAACATTGGTCTTATCTATCTCACCCAGTGACTGTAGGGATGCCATGAGGAAGTAGATGGAAAACAATGGGTTTCCTGCAATACTTACTGTCCTGGCCAGTGTTTTGCAACTAACAGTGAAAAAAGTTATTACCATCCACAAAACTCTAATGACTAAAGGCTTGAGTCACCTTGGACAAGTCCCTACCCCAATTTGGGCCACAACTTCCTCCTCTGTAAAAGGAAAAGCAGAGACCAGATGATTTTCTAAGGTCCCCTCTTGTTACAATCTTGTTCATTTAAATCAATGAATATTTGTTAAGTGTTTACTGTGTATAAAGCTCTGTTACAGTGCCATATGAAGAAGAACTTGCTCCCTAATAGTGGAGATGTTAAGGTCTATTAATAACTCTTATGAAAAGAAATTAAGTAAAATAAGCAAGAGTCAAAATTCAGGTGGGAATTTTGAGAAGGAATGGATCTTGGCAAGGAGAGGGTAGGAGAAATTAGGTAAGCACATGGCAGTGGAAAAGGTGTTGCCTGAATTGGTCTTGGAAGGAATGAAGTTATTGCAATAGATAGAGATGGAATGGGTTCATAGAACATAAATATAAACTGGAAATGACCTTAGAAATCATCTAGCCTAGCTCCCTCATAAATGACGAAATTAAGACTCATAGCAGTAAAGTGACTTGCCTAACTGCAAATGGAAAAGCTAGGATTTGAAACCAGGAGAACAATGAGAATTACTTGGATAAATATCCAGGAATATAGCCTCTAACTCCAAAGGAATCTTTCTAGTCTCTGTGTTTAATCTTATCTGATTTACTCATGATTGGTCTATTTAGAGGTACATGAGAGCTACTTATTTCAGTGTAGAAGTATATGGCCCCTAAGACCTCTGGGCCTGCTGATGTTTCTTTGTTCAGTCATTTTTCAGTTGTATTCCAATCTTAGTGATTCTACTTGGGGTTTTCTTGACTGGATGGTAGAATAATTTGCCATTTCCTTCTCCAGCTCATTTTCCAGATGAGGAAACTGAGGCAAACAATGCTAAATTACTTTCCTAGGGTCACACAGCTACTAAATGTCCAAGGCCAGATTTGAACTCAGGAAGATGAGTCTCCCTGACTCCACGCTCAACACTCTATCCACTGAGCCACCTAGCTGCCATGGGCCAACTGATAGGTGGACTTTAAATAGAATTAACTTCCTGGTAGCAATATGTATATATACACATACATGTATGTATATACCTCTTCATTATCCCAAATTACATAAAGATGGAGACTGAGGATTTAGCAATTAAGTGGAATAAATATGTCTACTTGTATTCTTCCTGTGTGAGTGTATCCATGAAGGTTGCATATTAATCAATAAACCCTGTAGTTAGAAAACAAAGCTTTTATTTTCCTCCTTCTCTCTGAATTCAGAACTCACCATTCCTGATTCTCTCCTTCTCCTAGACTCCCAGTTCCTGCCCTTTGACCCATGGACAGCCCAGTATTCTGATGCTGAAGAAAACAGAGCATTCATTGCCTAGCAAAGAAAAATAACAATAACCCATTTCTATAGAAATTATAATACTATAATAATGTAATAATATAGTATTATAATACTCTAAAGCTTGAAAAGTATTTGCTTCACAACAACCTTGTAAGATAGATAATACAAATATTATCACCATTTTATAAATAAAGAAACTGAGGCATATAAAAGTTAAGTGACTTGACCAAATTTTCATATAGCTAATTGGAAATTTTAAACTATTTTATTGGCTCAAACCTTTAATGCTCTCTACTCATTTACTACTTAGCATTTATTTTCTGACTTTATTTGTCTGTCCATCGATATCCTTTTCCAGTGCCTCATCTTGGTATCAAGGTGATTCTGACTCTCAAAGACTTTATCAGAGAAGTAAAAGTTCTAATCAATATGAAAAAGCTTTGAGAAGGAATATATTGTGTGTAGAACAAGGAGGCCAGTATTGTTAGATCAAGGAGGTCCCCTGTTTTTCCTTCCTTTCCTCCCTTCCTTCTTCTCTAACTCATAGCATCATTCATATGTTTGTGTATACATATGTATATGTGTATTTGCAAATATATGTATATACATGTATAACACATAGTGTGTATATATCTATGTGTGACTATGTGTATACATATATTATACATATATGTAATAAGTCTTCCTTCCTAGATATAAATATAGATATATATAGCATGATGATGTGGATATATATATATATATAAATATACACACACATATATAGAGATATAGATGGATGAATAAATGGATACAGAAAGAGAGAGAGAAAAAGAAAGGAAGGAAGGAAGGAAGGAAGGAAGGAGAGGAAGAAGGAAGGAAGGAAGGAAGGAAGGAAGTGGAAGGAAGGAAGGATGAAGGAAGGAAGGAAGGAAGGAAGGAAGAAGGAAGAAGGAAGGAAGGAAGAAGGAAGGAAGGAAGGAAGGAAGGAAGGATAGGAAGAAAGAAGAAGAAAGAGAAGAAAAAGAAGAAGAAGAAAGAAGAAAGAAGAAGAAGGAAGAAAGAAAGAAAGAAAGAAAGAAAAGAAAGAAAGAAAGAAAGAAAAGAAAGAAAGAAAGAAAGAAAGAAAGAAAGAAAGAAAGAAAGAAGAAGAAAAGAAAGAAAGAAAGAAAGAAAGAAAGAAAGAAAGAAAGAAAGAGAGAGATAAGAAAGAGAAGAAAGAAAGAAAGGAAGGAAGAAGGAAGGAAGGAAGGAAGGAAGGAAGGAAAGGAAGGAAGGAAGGAAGGAAGGAAGGAAGGAAGGAAGGAAGGAAGGAAGGAAGAAGAAATGGAAGGAAAGAAGAAAAAAAAAGGAAAGAAAGAAAATGGAAGGAAAGAAGAAAAAAAGCAGAAAGGAAGGAAGAAAGATTCTATAACTTAGAACTCAAAACAAGCTCCTCAGTCATGTAGTATAGACCCCTCAGGTAAAAGATGAAGAAATGAGTCCAGAAAATGAGTCCTAAAGTCTCATAGATAGAAAGTGGAAGAGACAAATTTTGAACACAGGCCTTTGACTCCAAAATTAGTCTTCTACCTACTTAAATGGATTAATAAATATTCTTGAATGAATGAACAAATGAATTGTTCAGGGTATACCAAGTGGCCATACACTTCTTCTTCCCCTATTCTAGCATCTTAATATCTAGTAATATGTCCAAAACCCCCATGGCAATTGCAACCTTCATGTGTTGTACATTCATGATGTCCATGTATGTACTTGCTACTTCATTGATATAAATGCATATGCAAAGCTTCCTTTGGTTGACTGACTACTCTTAGGTATCAGTTTCTGGAGGATGTTCAGAAATATAGCTAACAATGAAAGGAGTTGATCAAGTCAGGAAGGGTTGATTCAACTAAACAAGAAGAGATTTATTGAGCAAAGGAGTCAAGTCCTGGGAGGTCCCAGCATCCTAGAATCTCAGAGGTAGGAAGGACCTCAAAATGTATCAAGGACAACCCATACCTTAACGGGGATTTCCTTTATAACATGTCTAGGAAATAGCTATCCAATCTCTGCTTAGAGGATCACTACCTCCTGGGAACAGTACCTTCTTCTTTTGGCCAGTTCTAGTGACTAGGATATTTTTCTATATCCAACTGAAATCTGCAACTCCTCTCCCTTGCTTCTGATTTTGTTCTCTGAGGCTCAACAGAATAATTCAGTAACTTCAGAAATTAGATAAAGAAAGTTATCATTCATTCAAAATTTGTTAAATTAATTCATAAATGTATTCATTCATAATTTATTCATTCATTAATCCCTTCCATAAATGTCTTAAGTACCTACTTGGTACAGAGAACACATTCTTCCCTTATCTTCCCTTGATCAGCTTAAGCATCTCCAGTCCCTTTAAATGATGAGGGATGACTTCCTGTCTGTCTCACCAGCCTGTTCTCCCTCCTTTGGACATATTCCAGTTGTCTGTCAATGTCCTTCCAGAACATCATCCTCCAGAGAAGGTCTGAGCCGGCCAGGCAGCAGAGCTCTGCCATCATCTCTCTCCTCTTCCGGATATGACTTTAATAATGGTGCTCCTCCCATATCTGTGCTCAAAAGGGGACACTCCACATTGAACTTTTTAAGGCAAGCCAGAGTATCTCTGCAGGTAGGAAGGATTACAGACCCTGAGGCATCCTGGAAGTCAAAAAGAACATATATACTAGTCAGCAAGAGACTCTAAAGGTGGTCTCTGCTCTAAGACAGAGCTACCTGGCCTACAGTGATCCTGTCTACTGAGCAAGGGCAGCCAGAGGACCACAGGTGTTGTTTTTAGCCAGAAGGAGATCAGATAGGCAGGGAAGTCTGGAACCAATTGTACTTGTTAGTCCTCTCCCCACAGGAAGCAGAGGTAGCAGCTTTATGTAACCTGGGGCTGTCTGAGTCTGGGGATAAGCCCAGTGGAAACCTGCTGTATCTGAAAAGAGTCTTCTGTACAGGGCTCCTATTAACAAGTGGATCTGGGGTGGAGTGCCACCTCGGGCATTTGCCAGCTGTGTGAACCTGGCTAAGTCCCTTACCATGATTGGGCCTCAAGTGCTTTATCTGTAAAAGGAGAATATTTATGGCACCTACTTAACAGGGCTGCTGAAAGGATAAAATGATGTAAGCCTCTCTGCAAACTTTATAGTATTACATAAAATAGGGAGGTAGAGGGCAGGCAGCATGCTGCAGCAGAAAGAACATTATAATTCAAATTGGAGGACAACTAAATGGCACAGTGGCTAGGGCATCAGGTCTGGAGTCAGGAAGACTCGTCTTTCTGAGTTCAAATCTGATTGCAGATACTTACTAGCTGTGTGACCCTGGGCAAGTCTCCTAACCCTGTTTGCCTCAATTTCCTCATTTGTTAAATAAAAGGGAGAAGGAAATGCCAAGAAAACCCCAAATGGGGAGTTGAACATAACTGAAACAATTGAACAATCAGTGTAAGTTAGAGGATCTCATTCTGAGTCACATTCCTAATGTATGAGAGCTGTGAAATCTTAGACAAGTCTCTTTCCCATAATGGGTATCAGTTTTCTCATCTGTAAAAGGAGGAGCTCAGTTAAATGATCTCTAAGATACTTTCTTGCTGTGACTTGGCCAGAATGTTCCCCAAAATGGCGGAGCTGACTGTCAATGGACAAATTTACCAATCACATATTTATATACATATCCAACCTATGGCCTATACACTCAGACACAACCATATTCACATCACACTATTCTGCTCACACACAGTCACATATAGATAGGCCCATGCATATATCCACAAACATTTATGTACATATGAATACATGCACAGATACAAACAGATATGCCCTCACCGACATTGTCTCTTGTCAACATACTTAAACATAAACATAGAGGGAGAGAGAAAAATATGGGTGGATGATAAAAGATAGATGGATGGATGGATGATAGATAGATGGAAAGATGGATAGATAGAGACAATCTGAAGTCAAAAGACCCAAGTTCTAATCAGAATTAATAACAATGCTGTGATCTTGACAAGTCATTTCTCTTTCCTAGTATCTCAGTTTCTTTATTTGTGAAACATGGATAACAGTCACAGAATTTTAGAATCTCAGCTTTAGCAGGAACCTTGGAAAGAATGCAGTCTCACCCCTATTTGACTATGACCAAGACTGCCTTGATGACCCCCTCTAAGGAGGTCTCTCAGGTAGGTTCTTAAGGTAGGCTATTCCACTCTGAGACAATTCTCCTTGTTAGAGAATTGTTTTCCCCTTATTGACATCAACATTTCCGCCATATTCTTACTTCTAGTTCTGTTCTCTGAAGCCAGGCAGAACAAGTCTAAGGTCCTTGCACACCCACATGAACCCTCCTCAAATACAGGAAGATAGCTTTTCCCCATCCCCAAGCCTTTTCTTCGCCATGGTAAATATCCCCAGGTCCTTCAGTGACTTGTAAGGTTACTCACCAAGCTCTAAGTGGCTGAAGCAGGATTCGAGTCCAGGATGTCTGACTCCAAATCTAGCATTCTTTCCATTGAGTCTTTGGTTCCCTCCAATGGCCTTTCTACTATCTGACACCCAGAATTGACCCCAGTAGCCAAGACAGTGGATCTGATAAGGGCAGAGTACAATGATTATAGCTTCCTCTATTCTAGACATTGTGCCTTTATTCACTGGTTTAAATATATATAATATATATGATATAATATATTTTATATATATATATATAAAATCACTTAACTACTGTCTGCCTCAGTTTCTTCAGCTGTAAGAGAATAATAACATCTGTCTTCCAGGATCGTTTTAAGCATTAAATGAGATAATATTTATAAAGTGACTAGCACAGTACCTGGAACATAGTGCTTCTCCCTTCATGACAACACCTTCTCTAATATTCCTTCCTCCATTCCACTGTACTGACTGGCTAAAGGTTTCTGAGCTGGAAAGTACCTTGGAGATCCTGTAACCTAAAGATAATTGACTATTTTTGTGTCAAAGGTTTCTTTGAAAATGTTGGTTGAAGCCCATGGACCCTCTAATCAGAAGCATGCTTTTAAATGTCTTTGTATTAAAATATATATTGGTTTATATGTTAAAATATATTAAATATTAAATATATGTATATATATCTATATACACACACACAAAGAATTACAAAAGAAACCAATAGGATAACATAGTTATCAAAATACTAAAAATACACATAAAACATTTTTTAAAACATGGCTGCTAGGTTAAGAACTCCTACAAGATATCCCCTCATTTTACAAAGAAAGAAAATAAGTCCAAGAAGAAATATAATTTGCTCACAGTCATAATACAGTTAGTAAGTAGCAGAGCCCAGATTTCAACTCCGATCTCCTGATTCCAGAGCCCATGCCCCTCTACAAGGCTGAAAAACTTCCTGAACATCTTTCCTAAGACCCTTTCAGGCCATTTTTGAGACCAAAACCCTTTTTATAATAATACTAAGATGCTTTAATTTCTAATTCAGTAAATAGCAATCAATACAACCCACATAAACAAAAGCTCTTTGCAGATGAGGACGAACCTTAATGATTTTTAAGTGTGTAAAGGAATCAGGAGACAAAATAGTTTGAAGTCCACCAACCTAATTCTACATGCTACATGCTAGCCCATGAATGAACTGGCCAATGATTCACCAAGTGAATGCGCTGACTTTAGGGAGTAGAAAAATAAGGATCAATGAGATGACCCAGAAATGGGCGCTCCCTGGCAGCCTAGGACAGGGAGAACAAGTCAGCAAGGTGCTAATTGCTGTTTGGCCCTGGGCCTCGGGGCTCAACCTGCTCCTCTCTCTCTCATTTTTTATTTGAGCCTCTCCATGCACTGTAAATACTCATTTGGCTCCAAAGACCTCTGCAAATTGTTATTTACAGACATCGTGAAAACGAAGTTTACATAAATAAAGCCCTATCCTAGCCTGGCTGGACCTAACAGAGAGAAGTTAAAGGTGAGACAGAAGAGACCATCAGTCATCAAAATAATGGCTCCCTCCCTGCATCTCCCCCCCAAAAAAGATGCCCCCATTCTCCTAGTAAAACCACAACTCAGTGACATTCCAGAGACCTGGCAGAATGGAGACACAATGGAGAAAGGGAGTCCCCATTCCTACTAGGAGACAAGACAAAGCACTAAAAGAATCATCATCCTCATCTTTGAAATGGGTATTATAATATCACCAAACTCAGTTATTTCAAAGATCAGATGAGATAATATACACAAAGTACTCTGCAGACTTTGAGGCTCTATAAATAAATGCTAGTCATCATCAAAAAAATATAAGTTGAGAGCATGGTGAAGTGGAAAGAGTCTTAAATTTAGAGTCTTGGAACTTAGGGCTGAATCCCAGCTCTGACATCTGGGTGACTTTGAGCCAGTCACTCCCTTCTCTCTAAACAGCTGGACTAAATGAACTCTAAAATCTCCTCCATTTCTCAGTCCTGATGTAAGTCCAGCTAGTCTATGTTCTGTAATCAAACCACCAGCACCTACTATGTGCAAGGACTTAGATATATAGTTAGTCTCTGAAGGATCATTGGGGCAGGTGAGTTCTATTAAACATTTTTGAATAAGACCTCAATTTCCCAAGTTAAGGTCTGCAAAGTTCTTTCCTTATAATAGCCTTTTGAGGTAATTTAAGCATTTCTGCCATTTTGGAGGTCAGAAACTGCACAACAGCAAAGCTAAGATTTGAATCCAGGTCATCTGATTCTGATTCTACTTTCTTTTTCTCTCTGATTGAAGATAGGGGGAACTGACTGGATGGAAGAGGCTGAGAGAGGGAGACTACCTCCACCAAAATTAGAGAATAGTCAGTTGTTTGCTGGTTCAAGAAAGTAAGCCTTTCCACTGGAGAAGTGTTGTACACTGAGAAAGTCAGAGCAACTGAACTACGTGGGCAAGAAGGCAGCAGCTGCTGTTAATAGCCCTGAAAAGGGCACCAGCTTCTCTCCTACCCTTGAGCTGCCTACAGCACATAAAAGAGGAGAAATAGGCCATTCTAGATGGCGTCCCGGTTTGACTCTTTATACAACTGCTTGTTAAACTGGTTGTCCATGAAAGGGGGAAAACAAGAGAGCCAAGTGAGATCTCTTCATATGCGTGGTTTGGCCTGTATGCATCTGTATGGAGTCTGTGTTAATGGAACTCTTATGTATTGACCTCTGCTGTGAGTTCCCTAGGTGTCAGATTCAGAAAACATCAAAGGCTTTGGGCAATCCCATGGCTGTGTCTGAAGGTCAGTGACAGTTGCCTTCCTAACAACACATTCTGAGTTTTCCCATTTCTCCAAGGGAGAACTTGTTTTAGAAATCATAGAAACTTGGCAGTCAGTGTTTGTAGGACCCTGGCAAAGTACAAAATTAAATCACAGGGTAACTGAATCCTGAAGAAAATCATGAAACACGTCCTGCTGTCCTGAATCCTAGTCACTCCATGAATCCATCCAATGTGATTGGGCCTTCTCTCCTGGACCATGAAGTTTCTCATTTCAAGTATGGAAATGTTCATAGATTTTTCAATGGATCTATCTGATGAGTTTTCTTACCTGAAAGCTTATGGTCAATTGGCTGTGGCCATTCTTCAAAGCCAGTAATATAAAATGAGACTGATCCACTCACTGGCCAGATAGTGCATTGGTAAGGATAGTTTGGTAGCACAATGTATAGTGCTGGGCCTCGAGTCAGGAAAGCTCATCTTCCTGAATTCACATCTGGTCTTAGATACTTACTAGCTGTGTGACTCTGGCTCCTTCACCTTATTTGCTTCAGTTTCTTCATCTGGAAAATGAATTGGAGAAGAAAATGCCAAATGACCCCTGTATTTTTACCAAGAAAAGCTCATGGAGTCATGAAGAGTCACACCGAAAATGACTGCATGAGACATAGCACAATATAGTGTTTTGTGGCCACTAAAGTATCTGTTGAATAAGTGGATGGATGGATGGATGAAAAGATAGATGGTCAAGAGTCAGGCAATCATGAATTTGGTAAGATTTTTGGATAAATCACTTCCTTTCTCTGAATCTCAATTTCCTTTTCAGTAAAATGAATATATCTCTGATATCCTTTGGTCCTATTCATAAGCCCTTTCCCACTTTCACATTCTCTTATTCTGTGATATAGTAATACATACTAAGGAATTTAGAGACTCCATGTTTTTCTTCTCCCAGAGAGATTGCAAGTCTAAAAGATGATCCTTGAGGGCATGATCCTTAACCCAAGGGAGTAGATTCCAAGTCTGGCTTCCAAGTCTGGCTTCCAAGTCCTGGGTTGAGTAGATGGGGTAAGACTTTCACTGGGGAGGGGCAACTTTCCAGGATTTCCTCCCATCACACCATTTGGTGCCCCTCCACCCCCTTACATTGCCTATAGGGAAGGGCAGTGTACCTCCCAAGAATCAAGTTCTTGGAGAAGTTTTCCTTCCCTTCCACCAGCCCTTTTCAGCCTCCCCCCCCTTCCCCGTCTCACCCCAACTAATTTCAACTGCAGAAGGTTAATTAGGGTTAATTATCCTCCCCTCTATCTCCTCCCTCCCTTGATTTTAGTCTCAAACAGAAGTGGAGGGAGGTTCCAGCCCCTTCTGCACTGCCTCCATTTTCTCCCCCCACCAACCCCGCCCCTGTGGAAGGAGGCCAGGTCCAGGCTTCAAAGGCACTGCTACCCCACAGGCCGACTCAACTTGTGAACCCGCTGTTTCAGCTTCGCCCAAGCGACTGCCAAGAGTGAGGAAGGGAAGAGAAGCCCGTTTGATGTCTCGGAGGCTGGAATTAGCCTCTCACATCAAACATCAGTTGCCTGTTTATTTTCTTAATTGCCCAAGCCTGGGCCAGATGCTCAGGAAAACCCAGCCAGTGGGAGGAGGTTGCATGTGGGGGATTAGCTCAGGTGAAGATGGAGGCAGCTCTGTCTCTGCCCCTGGTTCCCCCCTCCCCAGGTGATTGATCTTCTTCAAGCTCCCATCAAATCATCATGTTCAAGAGCTTTCCATTCCACTTAATATCAGCAGTTAGGGGTTCAAATCCTCACTTTGTTACTTGGAAATTGGTTTCAATTTTCTCCCCTGTTAAAGACAGAGGAAGGGTAGATGAACTAAATGACCTTTAGGATCCTTCTAGCTCCTACCTCATTGTCTAAGCATTTATAATAGCCTTGAAAGAATAAGTCTTATCACCAACACTCTCACCTCCTTTGTCATTCTTCATGCCTCTGATAGAAAAATCTGGCCGTATCCTACTTTTAATCAAAGGATATTAAGTGTCACAGCCAGTGTCTGAATTTGAAGTCGGGTGTTCTTGACTTCAGGACCAGTTCTATCTGTTGTGTCACTTGGCTGCTGCAATAAAAATGAATTGAAGTGAATCAAACAGAGGACAGATCATGAAGCTTTCAAAACTAATACAAGAAGTATGCACTTGGTCCTGAAAGCAATAGGGAGCCATGGAAGGCTTTGAAGCAGGGAGCTATATAATGAAAATAGTATTTTAGAAGAATTATTCAATTAAATCTGTGCGGGATGAGTTAGAAGAGATCAAAGGCAAAGCTACCAACTAGGAGATAGACTTGTAAAACATCAGATCTCCAAAGCCAACTAGCTCATCCCATACTTCACTGAGAATTCTCTCGATGGCATCCTGAAGAAGCCTCTGCTATTTTAGCCTGTGTCTGAATATTTCTAGGAAGGGGGAATTCTACTTAGCTGCCAGTACCACTTTTGGGACAGCCAAATGTGTTAGGAGGTTTATCTTTAAGAGGGTGAAAATCCCCTCTATTTGACTTCTCTTATAATCCATATCTCAGCCCTCTAGAACCAAGAAGGCAATTCAACCTGACAAACAACAAGCAATCTACTGTGTGCAAGCACCATGCTCAGCCTCAAGTCCATATGATCAAAAGGAGGGAAAGGGACCTGTATGTGCAAAAATGTTTGTGACAGCCCTCTTTGTAGTGGCAAAAAAGTAGAAACTAAGTGGATGCCCATCAGCTGGAGAATGGCTAAATAAGTAAGTTATGGTATTTGAATGTTATGGAATATTATTGTTCTGTAAGAAACGACCAACAAGATGATTTCAGAGATCCTGGAGAGACTTACATGAACTGATACTAAATGAAATGAGCAGAACCAGGAGATCATTGTACACAGCTACAATACTATATGATAATCAATTCTGATGGACATGGCTCTTTTCAACAATGAGATGATTCAGAGCAGTTCCAATGAGCTCTCTGCACCTAGAGAGAGGATTGTGGGAACTGAATGTGGATTACAACACAGCATTTTCACTTTTTTTGTTGTTGTTTGCCTGCATTTTTTCCTTTTTGATCTGATATTTCTTGTGCGGCATGATAATTGTGGAAATATGTACAGAAGAATTGCACATGTTTAACATATATTGGATTACTTGCTATCTTGAGGAAAGGGTGGGGAGAAAGGAGGGAAAATTTTTGAAACACAGGGTTATGTTAAGAGTGAATATTGAAAATTACCCATGCATATGTTTTGAAAATAAAAAACCTTAAAAAAAATTTTTTTTTAAAGATCTATGAACAGATCTCTGCCCTTATTGGCATTATGGTCTAGTAAGGAAAGGAGATATGTACAACAGTGATACAAGTTAGAATGTGAAGTGATACCCAAGAAAAGAGAGAAGTGAGAAGAAAAGAATGGGAATCTCCTCAAACCTGAGGGATATGGAATCTCCTTGAGGAGATGACATCTGACTTAGGTCTTGATGGAGGAGAAAAATGTTTATGGGTTGGGAATGGGGCTCAAGGGAAGAAATTGAAGCCAAAGTTGAGAAGAATCTGTGTGATGGTGAAGAAAGGGGCAGACAGCAATATGACATTGACTATTATAATAGTCTAGGTAAATAGTAGAGTGGAAGGAGTACCTCCAGTAAAGTAGGGGCAATGGGCATGGAGGAGAGAGGAAGAATGGACAGGATGGTGATAGAGTGCAATAGATTGAAGCCAATCCCCTCCCTCCCTCTGTCTCTTCTCTGCCCCTACCTTGGGCACTGATCCTAATAATCACATAATCTTGTTGTTGCCATGTACAATGTTCTCCCATTTCACTCAGCCTCAGTTCCTGTAAGTCTCTCCAGGCCTTTCTGAAATCATCCTGCTGATTGTTTCTTATAAAACAATAATATTCTATTATCTTCACATACCACAACCTGTTCAGCCATTACCCAACTCATGGGCATCCACTCAGTTTCCATTTCCTTGCCACTACAAACATTTTTGCACATATGGGCAGGCTGGCCATTCTTGATTCCCCTCCCAGTTCTATTTCTGACTATCTAAACTTGACTTCCCATACTTCCTGCCCTCTTTTCAGCTCCCTTTTGATACATTATCTTCCACCATCAGAAAATAAGTTTCTTGAGGGAAGGGACTATCTTTTTATTTGCCTTTGTGTTCCCAGCCCTTAGCACAGTACCTGACTCTAGTAAATACTTAAATGCTTATTTTCTGCCTGCTTGCCTGTTCCCCGGCTAGCCAGATCAGCTCTTTGCTGCCTCAAAAAACAAAAAACAAACAAACAAAAAAACAAAAAAACTTCATCTCCTTCTTCAAGCTACTGAGCCCCCAGCTCTTTCCTTCCTTCTACTAATCAAAATTTACCAGTTCTCAGTCTATCCCTTCAGGGCCCTTTTCTAGCTAATCTGATCAACTAATTAGTTTTACCTTGTTAGTAGCTGATAAAGATTAGAGTGTTCTCCCTCTCAGATAACATAAGAATAGCTCATATTTTGAGCTCCTGCCCCCTTTTCTCACAGC